>NC_143395.1:43678480-43989349 GCF_052110815.1 Crocodylus siamensis | reverse complement strand
CAATTCATGAAATAAAGCAGCAATGCATGCAGACTCATTAAAAAGCATGACTTCTATCTGCAAAGCACCCTAAACAGATGTTTACACCACATCAGATCTGGTACCTTAAGTTTCACTAGCATTCCAACCCCAGGATGGGATTTTACAATTACAGAGTCCCCATGCAGGTCTTTCCAGTTCAAAGACAAATACCTGTGACAATGAACAAGTTTCAACACAACCTCAGGATATGGGATCAAGCCTCAAAAATGCTGAGTAAATGACTTGCCAAATGAGTCAAGTGTTCACCAGCCATTTGATTGCTAAAATTTTCAACATTATTATTTATCATTAGATCCAAAAGAACTCTCAAGTTTCTCAGTAATCCAGAAACCTTATAAAGGAAAGTAAAGCCTGGTTTTACCAGTTTGCATAGAAACAGGTATTTATCATACTGGTTTAACAGGTTCACCTATGTCATGTTCCTAAACAGAAAGCTAAAAAACCCCATAATTCACGTCACAGAGCTCTATTTCACGAAGACAGGTACAGTTTTTGTTTCAGGAAGAGCATCTACAGGGGAGAGGGAAATATGTTCAGGCCTGCTCACACAATTTTTTATTCAGACCTCACAAACCTGTTTTCCCAATACCATCCTAATAACCATCTTGGATTAAGTTCATAGGAGAAAAAACAGCAGTTTCTGAAGTGACCACTCTTGGACCTTGTTCCTGCGATTATTTTTCAAAAAGATGACTTGATATGAGAATAAAAGTGAAAGAATGGTGATGAAGATGGCTCACTTTCACCACCAATAGTCCCCAGAAGGATCCTTCATTCTCCTTACCAAATCAGATGGTCTTCAATATTTACAATAGTGCCATTTTCTTCAGCTATTTTCTTCAACATGTATGAGGAAAGGAAGTGGAAGCCAAACTTTCCAGCAAGAGACCAAGTTCATCCTTACCACAAGAAAACTGGTCATTGGCACCACAACCATGGGCAACGGCAACAGTGGTGGTCTGAAGCCACTCTGAACTTGGATAGTTTACACGATAACAAGCCAATAATACCACCTCTGAGGCTTGGCTATAATTCCTCCGCTGATTTTTATATCACCAACATATTCTGACGTGCTCATGTTTTGCTGGAAGCACAAATCAGCCGTTAAGGAGGGTGTTGCATTGAAAAAGGAAATTAAACTATTTATCACCAAACACTTTCACAACTAATGCAAAGATGGGGCAACACTTTCCATATGACCCGCTATCGTTTTGTAGAGGTGAAAGCGAAAGATGCGAGAGAAAGGAGGTTTGTTGCTCAGTCTAAGTATAATGAACTGGGACAGCAAAGAAAATTTTGCATAATTAAGTGGTAGGTTAAGTTATGCCCACTTGTTAACTATATGATATTGAGGGGTAACCAGCATGGGTTCGTGCAAGGCTGATCCTGCCTGACCAACCTGGTCTCCTTCTATGACCAGGTAACAAAGAGCTTAGACGGGAAAGAAGAAGTCGATGTCATCTTCTTGGACTTCCAGAAGGCCATAGACACAGAGTGCCACCCAATTCTGGTGGGCAAGCTGAGGGACTGCGGCACTGACGAATGCACGGTCACATGGGTGGTAAACTGGCTCCAAGGGTGCACCCAGAGGGTAGTGGTGGATAGGTCGATGTCGACCTGGGAGGGTGTGGGCAGCAGGGTCCCCCAGGGCTCAGTCCTTGGGCCGGTGCTGTTCAACATCTTCATTAGCAAACTGGACGAGGGTGTGGAGAGCACCCTGTTCAAGTTCGCTGAAGACACCAAGCTGTGGGGTAAAGTGAATACGCCGGCAGGCAGGGACTGCATCCAGACAGACCTGGATAGGTTAGAGAAGTGGGTGGATCTGAACAGGACGCGGTTCAACAAGGACAAGTGCAGGGTGTTGCACCTGGGGACAGGAAACCAGCATTATGGTTATAGGTTAGGGGCTGACCCTCTCAGCAGCACAGAGGGATCTTGGAGTCAGGATTGACTCCAGGATGAATATGAGTCACCAATGCAATGAAGCAATAGGCAGAGCCAACCGCACCCTCTCCTGCATCAACAGGGGCATCACTAACAGGTCCAGAGAGGTCTTGCTCCCCCTCTATGGGGTGCTGATCAGGCCGCAGCTCTCCACTACTGTCCAGTTCTGGGTGCTGCACTTCAAGAAGGCCATGGAGAACCTGGAGAGGGTCCAGAGGAGGCCACTCGTATGGCTGAGGGCCTCCGTGGCCAGCCCTATGAGAGGCTGAGGGATCTGAATCTCTTCAGTCTCTGCAAGAGGAGGATCTTGTGGCTGCCTACAACCTTATCAGGAGCCACCATCAGGGACTCGGGAAAAGTCTGTTCACCAGGGCCCCCCTTGGAGTCACCAGGAACAATGGCCACAAGCTGAGGGAAGATAGGTTTAGGTTAGATATTGGGAAGAACTACTTCACTGTAAGGGTGGCCAGAGCCTGGAATAGGCTTCCCAGAGAGGTGGTGCTCTCACTTTCCCTGGAGATATTCAAGAGGAGACTGGATAGGCACTTGGCTGGGGTCTTATGATCCCTGCCACTCCCAGTGCTCCTTCCTGCCCATGGCAGGGGGGGGTCAGACTAGATGATCTGTCTAGGTCCCTTCCAACTCATTAATTCTATGATTCTATGATATAGTTAAGTGACTCCTGCACCAAAGCCACTGCATGCACCAGGAAGTAACTTATTTTCTATTTACAATCTCAGCCACATATGGGGGGGCTCATTTGGCATCTAGAAAGCTATCAGATATACCTGGTAGTCAGGCAAACCTGCAAGCCTATTCTAGGGCTGCTAACAGAGGCAGATGGATAGCAAATCGGCTGAAGGGTCATACTCAGAGGGCAGTGGTGGATGGGTCTTTTTCGACCTGGAGGGAAGTGGGCAGCGGAGCCCCCCAAGGCTCGGTCCTTGGGCCCGCACTGTTCAATTTCTTTATAAGTGACTTGGACAATGGGGTGAAAAGCAGCCTGTTTAAATTTGCTGATGATAACAAGATTTGGGGTGAGGTGGACACGCTAGTAGGGAAGGACAGATCACAGCAAGACCTAGACACGTTACAGGGGTGGGCTAACGAAAACAGAATGGGTTTCAATACTGACAGGTGCAGGGTGCTGCACTTGGGCAGTAGGAACCAGCAGCACACTTATAAGCTGGGAAACTCCCTTCTTGAGAACACGGTGGCAGAAAGAGATCTTGGATGAACATGGGGCGACAATGCGAGGTCACAGTCAGTAGGGCTAACCGTACCTTGTCGTGCATCCACAGATGCATCTCAAGCAGGGAAAAGGAGGTGATCCTCCTCCTCTATGCGACACTGGTCAGGCTGCAGCTGGAGTACTGCATTCGGTTCTGGGTGCTGCACTTCCGGAGGGATGTGGACAGCATTGAGAGGGTCTAGAGGAGGGCCACCCACATGATCCAGGGACAGCAGGGCAGACCCTATGCAGACAGGCTATGGGACCTGAACCTGTTCAGCCTTTGCAAGAGAAGGCTGAGGGGGGACCTGGTGGCCATCTATAAACTCACTAGGGGGAACCAGCAGGGTTTGGGAGAGACCTTGTTCTCCCTAGGTCCCCCCAGAGTAACAAGGAATAATGGCCACAAGTTGTTAGAGAGTAGGTTTAGATTAGACATCCGAAGGCACTACTGCACAGTCAGGGCGGCTAGGGTCTGGAACCAACTTCCAAGGGAAGTGGTGATGACTCCTACCCTGGGGGTCTTTAAGAGGAGGTTTGATGTCTACCTGCCTGGGGTCAGTTGAGCCTGGTTTTTCTGTCCTGCCCAGGGCAGGGGGTCAGACCTGATAATCTACAAGGTCCCTTCCGACCCTACTTCTATGAATCTATGAATCATTAAAGTAACTCTACCAACAAAATGGAGGGATTCAGCTGCCACAGAGGAGCTATGAATATTCTACAGGCAAAACTTCCAAGTGCCTTGGCACGCAAAAGTTTTCCTGTGGCAATAGGCCCATTCCTCCCCATCCCTGTATGTGTTGTAGGTTAACCAAAATTCTGCAGGGTACAGCAGGGTCTGCTTAGCCTATGGAACCAATGTTAAGCTGTTTCTGTAGCTTCCAGACAAAATGCAAACACTTGCTTGACAGATTAATTGCTTCTGCTAGGACTCTGAATTAGAATGCAACACACTTTAATGAGGTACTAGCAGAGGTACAAACAGAATGCCCAGTGTTCCAGGAAAAATAGAAGGGACATTTAACTCATTTGAAATAAGTCTCTTTCTAATAGAAACTAACAGGATTTGGCAAGTGGTGTACGCTGTTTGCACAAATTGAAATGGCTGTACGGGTTATTTGTGTGCATCTCAGGCAGTTTACACTATACTACTGCCATCTGCTCTGATGCCAATTGTGGTTGTAACAAGATTCAAACACATCGGGCAAAACTGTACTATTATTTCACGGGCCAGCTAACATGCCATGAAGCAGCAACATATTCCAGAGACTTTAGTGCAAGAATTTAGTGCATGTCAGTATGATTATAGTGAACAAGAAAAGGCATTGAGTTATATAAAAGTGTTAAAAAGCAAACAGTGATTTGCAAACATAGATAACAAGGAATCATATACATTCGAGTTTCAGCAGGTCAGGCACAGTGTAGACACCAGGGGATGCCTGTCCTGCGTGCTTTTACTCTTCTCCCCCACCCCACCACTTAGTGCATGACACACTGCCATGCCCCTTTATTTCTGGTACTATCCATCACACTCATGCTAGGGCCTTTATGCATCTTCCCTAAATGCTAGTCTCCCATTCTCCTCTTTCCCCGCCATGACAGGGGGGATCTGCATCCCCATTTCTCTCTGATCCTCCATACCCTGCCAGGTTGCTCCCTGCCCCCTCCACTACATGCCAAGTACTCTGTACCCCCTGTGACAGTTTCTGAGATCCTGGTTACCCCCTCAGGAAATTGCTCTCCCTTTCACCACTTCAGACTACAGATGCCTGTTTCCTTTATGAGAACTTGCAGGTTCCTGATCTGCCCACCCCTATCCTTCCCTCCTCTAAGGCCCCTGTTTTCCCTATCACTAGGTCCATTTAATAACTTAATTCCCCTACTTCCCCATGACCTTCAAGGCCCTTACCATCCCTCCAATACTCTCTACTCGCCCCCAGCCAACAATGTTATACCCCCTTCAATTTTCCACTTGAGTTCCCCCTTCTATTTCTACATACTCTACATGAAAGGCTCTCATTTCTGTTAGCGTACAGGCATAGAAAGACAGATGCTCTCCATTCAGCATGTTCAACCACTATCTTGGCAACACAAAGCTTCTTTGTCTATTGACTGACCAGGTAGTCTGTGGGCCCAGATTTTCTCCTTGTCATCACAATTACTAAAATTCTGCCCACTGATACCTAGAATGTAGCCTGAAATTTTGGAAATGACTGGATACAGATTTAAACAAATTACCAGCATATACCAGACAACCAAATGCTGTGAAACTCAATGTAGGACCTTGCTTTGTTGTGCCAATTATCTTTCCCCATTTCATGGGCAAAAACTGAGGGAGAGATGAGGCTGGGTAACCTGCAGATGAAAAGAAAAATGACCATACTGAGCCATAAAGCAGATAGGATAAGAAACCAGGTCTGCTGATTTTCAGTCCCATGCTCTAAGCACATCATGATTGTTCTGCTTTACAGTACCTGCATCTGTCCATTGTCTTTCCAGGTTTTACCAGTGACTTAGATCACTGGTTGGCAACCTTCTCAGGCTGCAGGTGAAAATGACCCAGTTTGAGTCAGAGATGCACAGGAGCTATGACCCAGACAACACCACTGTTTCTTTTTGCTGTGGCATGGCGGAAATACCCACTGCCACTGCTTCTCCCTACCACAGGGGAAAACCTCCCCTGACACCGCCAAATCCCACGTCCACAGGCCAGTGGCAGTGGGTTACAGGTTGCCATTCCCTGACCTAAATAAAACTTCTCAGGCCTCTATTATATGTAATCCTAAATCAGGAAATTCTACTTCTGTTCTACTCCATAGATTGCTAAAAATTGGTAGGAAGTCCCAGTGATCACAGCAGTAAAACTAGATGTATTGGTAAGCTGAGTGTTTCACAAATCACCACTGTAGATCTGCCTGTTTAACAACACAACCAGACTTGCCTAAAGGCTCTGAGAAGAACAGCCTCTCAATTTCCCTCTTTTTCCTCAGGACATAAAAAAGCAGCATGCACTTCACAGCCAAAACCTGACAAATGATCTCAGGATTTCCTCTTATATCTGCTGAATTCTACCCAAGAAGAATTACACTTGTGTTTGAGTGCATTCAGTTATAACTTGAGCTTAAAAATTGTGTTTCCAGTAGTGTGGAATCTGACATCTGCCATGAGAAAGTATCCGCTTAAAACAAACTATTCATTGAGACTGGTCCTCTTGTCCAAATGCCACCATACTGCACACTGACCAATAATTACATCTCTACTTTTGTTCAGGCCTGGACAAGCAAGCAGACAAAACCTTGGCAATAGTACAAGTATTCTCTAACAGTTCACTTAAAACAAAAAATGTGTGCTAGTTCCTACAGCCATCTGTTTTCAGATTTTGTTTGTGGATCGTTATATCTATAGTAGTTAATTGCACAAGACATACCTCTTTGGGCAAGGAAGTTAATTTGTTTCTGTCGGCATTCAAATTATTCAGCTTCTTTAGCTTTCCAATGCTCTTCGGCAATGTCTGTTTTAACAAAAAACAAAGTGAAACATGAACAAGCATTAGAACCTCACAATGTCAAAACAAAAGTTTACTTCACTTTAAAAGAATAACTGAGAGGGCCCTTTCTTGGGCTGCAACTGTGAAACTCCTGGTTGCAAATGGAAGCAGATTTTGGTCCAAATGGTTTTGGTTCAGTTTCTAAATGACGTAAACTTAAATTGTGCCAAAATGATCTTTCAGGCAAAGTATAAAAGCATTAAATATTATTTGAAGAGAGAATGATGAACAACACCAAATAGTCCCAGTGTAACTACATCGTGGATTGTATTTCCATACAACATTTTCAGCATTAGATGGGTGGCTGAAACAACTTATTAACATCTCAAGGAACTACATAACAGCAACTTCACAGTATTTGGGTTTGCAGTTCAACTCGAACAGAGTCCATCAGATGTATGCAGTAGGAGCTAGCATCAAAGGAACACAAGAAACTTCACACCTAACATGATATCTAACAAAGTAAAATTTTCTCATTTGCTCATTAATCATAAAATAAATCAGTTGAACACTGAAGTGCATAACATCAGTTGTAGTGGTAACCCTCACTGCGCCACATCAGAACCTTCAGTATCCATCCAGAGGTAACGTGCATTTATGGGAAACTCCCCTGTATTGTTTTGAGCAGCAGTAAGGAAAATAAAGACATTACAATCAGAAGGAATCGATGTATAGCAACAGTCATTTGACCAGGCCAACCATACTCACCAGCAGTTGGTTTTCTGTTAAAACTAGTTCAGTAAGGCTTTCACAGTCTCCAATTGCTTCTGTCAGCTGAGTAAGTCTGTTCTGATCAACCTTCAAGATGGATAGTTTCTTTAATTTTCCTGCATATAAAAGGCAACATTTTAGCTCGTGTACCTGCAGTTACATTACAGATGTGCTGCAATAATGTAAGTGAATGGATAAGCAATAATGTTTTTAAAAGTATGATAGGGTTCTCTTCAACAATTAACAAAGAAAATTAAAACACTACCCTAAAGTTGGTCTATACATCTTGTCTACAAAGGAAAAAAAAGAGCAATTGTGCTGTAAACCTGGGAAGAAAACCTTTAATAAATTCCATTAAGGCCATAACTGAAAGGTGCTCTTGGAGAAAAGAATTTCCGATCCTATTTCATGAATCTGTCATTTGACATAGAAAGTTAAGATATAGGTGTTAAGCAATAGGAAATCCTTTGACATGGGGAGAATGCAGCATAAAATCAAATAAGAGTCTACTTTTCAGAATCCAAAAAGTAAGTGTGAATTTGGAGGGAAGGGGGCAAAAGGAGACAAATAAAAAGTATTTCCTAATCGATATACAAAGAAGTTTAAACATAAAACTGAAACCCAGATACTAAAAACAAATGAAACCAGTACTGAAGTTGCACTAATCAATATACATTCCTGTGAGTTAAGTACAGGATCCGTGGTCCACTTTAAGATGCCCTTAACTACCTGTTCTCTTATGAATGAGACCATTATATTTGTACAAGGTAGCATATTTACAGAATGCATTCTTATCCTGAAAGTGAGGATATTAAATCCTTCATTGTATTATGAAAGCTCTATGACTATAGATTACTTATTTGTATCCTTTTATGAACATCAGTACAAAAAGGTTTTAAGCCCAGCCTGTCTCTCATAATTTATCATTTTAGCAGGCCGTTGAACTCACACTATAAAAAAGGGACACAGGGAAGCATGTCACACTGGTAAACTATATAGAGACAAAGTATATTTTCTACTCTTGGGGATACACCAAACACTGAAGAAAATCCCAATAATGCCACATGTTGTGGTAAATGCCACAGTGTCTGAAATCTGCACATCAGCCTCACAGTCTATAAGCGGTACCTAAAATAATCTATTTGACATACACTGCATTTTAAAAATAAACTTTATTAAAATGATTACTCAGGCACCCAACTATTATTACTAATATTAGCTTATACTGAGGTAGAATACATAACTCCCATCAGTTAGCTGCTGTACTAACTAGCTGAATACTGGCCAAGTCAACAGTGCTTCCGATGAAAAATACATTTAAATTGACAGGGCCAAAACTTGAAAAGAAAATCATTCAGGGATGAGCTGGGGCCCTGTCATTCTCAAACAGCTGTGCCAGTCACAGTAGCTGCGCACACAGACAGCTAGCTAGTGCAAGCACTAAGTGCTGGTCTGCATCTTTGGGTCTGGACAGGTCTTCCTCTGTTGTACAATCTTTTCACCCAAACCATTACTACGAGAAGGATACAGGGTCATATATTTAGAGAAAGAGGCTGCCTGCAGACGTTTTTAAAAAAACAAACCCAAAAAACAAATAAACAGAGTTTTAAACTCGGTTCCCACACTGTGCCCAACACATGTCCAAAACAGCCAGTTGGACCTGGCTTACCCAATATCTATATGGATCAGGAACTTTAGTGAGGCTTTTTTGACGCTCCTATCTAACTGCTGATTGAATCAGCTTTAGCTAAAAGAGCAAAAAAGCCCCACTGAAGCACTCAATCTATATATACACTGTGGAGCTAGATCGAAGCAATGCACTATTGCTTCTGGTAAAGTGAGATTTTTTTGTTTGCTTATTTTTTTTAATGTCTGCAAATAGGCAGAGTCTGGCCTCTTCTGCTCCTTTGTGCTCCATACCATAAGAACGTATGGCAAGTAGGAGCAATCCCAGCCACTGTAACCTGTGCTTCAGTAGGGGCAAAAGATACTGGGGGTCATTACTGTCAGTTCACAGGTTTATTCTCCTTTTGCACACCTTCTCCAAGACTCAGCAGGTCAGTAAAGCACTAAGTCTCCACAGGGCTCTAAAAGGGAGATGTCATGGATCTATAGGTAGAAACAGTAGAGGAGTTTTCAACCTTTTTGGGTCACCATACCCCTAGCAGCCGGTCAACAAGGCAGGAGTCTCCCAGCAGCCAGACAGGCAGGGGAAGAAGGGAGTCCACCAGTGGCAGATCAGCAACTGGGGGGGGGTGTAGGGGGGGTTCCCCAGCAGCCAGTTGACGAGGCGCCTACTGCCGAGGAGTACCCCGAGGCCATAAGAAGTACCCCCAGCAGTACCCATACCTCCAGTTGAAAACTCCTGCACTGGAGGATTCCTCTGGCTCCCCTGAAGACAGGTGGGAGAGAGGCTGTGTAATACAGGCAGTCCTCAGACTTACTACACAATAGTTTTCTGAAAACCGCGTCTTAAGTTGAAATGTTGCAACTCAGAACCAATTTTCCCATAAAAAACAATATTATAAATGGGGGATTGGTTCCTGAACCAAGGCCCAATACTGTATTTTCACCAAAAATACCACAGAATTTTATACTCAATCAATTATAGATAAGTAATACAGCTACAGTAATGTATTTATATTGTAAATAGCAATCATATGGATTTAAGGACTTTTTTGAGGTGACTTTGCTGGACTTTTTGAGAGGCTCTTGGTTGGACTTTTTGAAGGGTTCTTGGCTGCAGGTTTTTCTGGAGTCTTGTCTGCTTTCTTAAAGAAAGTGTCCAAGGAAGTTTGAACAGATGTTCTCCAGGGAGCGCAGCAAACTTGTTCGCTGGCATGGCGCCATATCAGATCAAGCCGTGTAAACTTGAAACTGATGTCAGAAAGTTGAAACATGATGTCAATTTATAAATGTTGTAAGTGCAAAACATTGCAGCTCGAAATGTTGTAAGTCAAGGACTGACTGTGTGTTGTGAAGGCAGTGACCTTTATGGAAGAGCAAGAGAGAAGAAGTGGGGGGAGGTTGATCCTGGGAGATTTTCACAGGAAATTTTTTTATGGTGCTAGGTGGTAGCCTGAATGCAGGGCAAGGATTTCACCAGTCCTATTTTACCATGCTCTGTTGTCAAAGCTCACTTTTTATTTTTCTATTTGCTCTTCCTTGTAATAACACTTTTTTTCTGTTACTTTACCAAAGTGTCTGTGGTACATAGTAATTTCTGTGCAAATTAATAACCTGGGAATATCCACTCAGCAGAGTGGGGGACCACTAGGCGTACTGCTTGCACCTTTTATTAATCAGTCGTTGGATAAAATGCATAAATATTTGGAGTAGGGAACTAAACCCAAGACTCCTCCTTTGTAGTTGTGTGAACTAATTACTGGACAGAGAGGCCCTGTCACTAAGCAGAGTGCAGCAAGCCAAGCCTGCTGTGTGGGTCTGCACCAAAGGAGTGCCTGCTGGCCATTGGGCAAAGGGGAGACCCCTGCATGCGGCTGAGGAACCATGTGACTGGAAGGGGTGAGGATTAGAGACATATAAACCCAGGGCTTGAGGCAAAGCATGGAGGATGGCCCAGAATACTGTGGAGGAAGGAGCTTGTGGGGGAGAGGGGCTTCAGGAAACAGGCCCATGGATACCCAAGCTGCTCAGAAGCAGCTGAAGGGGAAGTATGGTTTGCAGTGTGGTACTGACCCAGATTGGGGGTAAAATTTCATTTGGGAAGCAGTTTGCTTATATTTGTGTTATGTTTTTCAACTCAGAGGCCTAAGTTCCATTATGATCCCACTTCAGATAACCAAATGTTTTTGCAGATCCAGCCCCTTTTACTAAATAATTGAGCTCTTACAGTATACTAAATTTTGGAATTTTACAGTATTCTAAAAATCATCCCCAGTGATTTGGTATCTATAGCTGAACACTGGAAATAGACTAATGAACTTCAGATAGTAGGTGTCATATGTTATTCACCAAATTAATTATAATTTTTACCCACATCAATACTACAGAAGAAGTAGATGTATTTGAAATGTAAAAGACTGACAAGGGATTGCATGTATTAAATATTTTTAAAACAGTGAGAGTTTCATGTCTCTCAGAATATTTCTAAAGCTATTTAGAATACATCCACTGCCCATTCAGACAAAATCAAGTATTTGCCTGTTAATTTATTCACTTTGTACTTACCAATGCCATCAGGTAGCACCTCAAGTAAATTCTGAGAAACAAGCAAATCCGTTAAGGAAGTCAGACCACTGATCTCTTCAGGAAGTCTTTCCAATTTATTTTCAGAGACATCCAGACATAGCAGGTTTTTCAGGTTTCCTATTTCCTGTGTTATGTTAAGACAAAAAATAAATCATGTCCCAACATGCCACAATTTTTAAAGAAATATCCCAGAAAGAAGTCAGGAGGAAGATGAGGCCTTTTCTAAATACTGAAGGGAAAAAAAACAGCTGCTTTTGCCTAACACAAAAGTGGTTCAACAGCAAATGAAGACAGCAGCACAGGCTAGAAATTTCAAAGCTGCTTCTAGCTGCACCAATATGTATTTAATAGGTACCACAGGAAAGGAGTATAGTATAGTATGAAGCAGCAACCAAAACTGAGCTTTTTCCCCTAAGAAAGGCTATGAAGTTTTTTTTTGTTTTTTTTTTTTTAGAACTACAGGTCTCGAACCGCACATAATTAAATATGCCCTTACCAAGTAACATAATGTAAATGATGGTGAGCCCTTCCTGGATGACAATAAAAATTTATGGAATACCTAAATATAGGTAGTTATGGCATCTTTAGATCTCCCTTCACAAATTTTGGAACAGGATTCAGAAGTGTTGTGCTAACAAAGCAACAAGGACCTAACAAATTACACTGAAAGTCCTCAGTTATTAACAGTTACTTAGTTTTGACAGTGATAATTTGTCAGTTATATAGTTTATTTAAATATCCAGTTGAAAAAAAACCTGACACTTTTTATTTTTATACTATTCACAAATGTACACCCTACTTGATTGTACACCTACACACTTTCTGGGAACAAACACAGCTGGAAAAAAGACAAAAACAATAGAATGGTTTCCATATACCTTCATGTATAAAAATCAACGGTGATAAGATCACACAAAAACTAAAGATCAATGCTGTTATTCAGCAGAGATAGCTATTTTTAAATACTGAGCACTGAGTTATGTAAACACAGATGCTAACCAGCCTTAACATTTGTTTACTGTATATTAAAAAGGTGTATTAATTATGGCTAGTGCAGAAAAATGTCTGCTGAACCTCACATGTCCACAGAAGTTCTAATATTGCAGAGTCTAATTGGATCCGCTTATAAATTCTCATTATATCTAGTTGGTGATGTCAAAAAGGTCAGAGTAATCAACAGAGCTATAACTAACATCTAAATCAGATTGTAAATCAATGTAAAAAGCCTTCAAAATTTCCACTCCATTCTGTGGATATAGGACATAGAATACAAGCCTGTGAATAAAAAGCAAGCAAAAGTTCTGATTTTTTTACTTGAATCTTTAAAAAATCTTGTTTTCACTATGCTTAGAAAAGGAAGGATTCCAGGTACATTGCAATACTATGTCTCCTCATCCCAAAACTGAAATCAGTCACAGATTTCCCTACATGGATCCAGTTGCAAGATCAGATTTTTTTTACTTCTAGTTTTAGAAGGAGTTTTATTATCCTTTCCCCCCTTATACAATGCATTTTGAACAGCAGAAACAAACAAAAATAACCCTACAGATGTAGAGTTCACACAAACATCTAGTGCATCTAGACAGGTGTGAAAAATAGAGTTAATTCAAGAACACTTTCTAAGTAGTGGTGCACTACTCCCTGAGCCTTGAGCCTTAAGATCCTGGTAGCCATTATAGCTGTGGCATAATCAATGTCTTAATAGCACCACACAAACTGTAACATGCCACATGTTGAACCAATTTACAGCACAATATAAAGGTAAGCTGACCAAAAAGACAGTCTACATTTAACATGGATCATCTCCACAGCTGGTTTGTATCGTGCTTTAAATTGAGAGCGTGCCAAGTCTCATACCCGGGGCTGCCTGTGCCCCATCTCAAACATCAGTTGATTGTCAGGACTGGGTATGAGGAAGCCCCAGGGTCTGGGACAGATGCCTCATACCTAATATCTGGAATGAGCCATGGGGAAGCCCCAGGCATGGGACCTGGGGCTTTCCACTGCCAGATCCCTGTGTAGGTCCCTGACATCATGCTTCCTTTGAAGGTCTAGACATCAGGATTAGGATTTGAGGAATTTTATTCTCAGTCCCAAAAATTGTGTGTCATGCTATTCAATCTGGAATGCCAGGACACAATTTTTGGGATCAAGCAAAACACTGTTGAATCAAATCATGTAATCATATTAACATCTGCCAGGGGCCTTAATGCTGAGCCTAACTGATTTCTGGAAGAAAATATTCTGTCAGTATTTGACCACTTTCTCCAATACTCTACAAACATCTGACAGATTTCTCACAGCATCCTCTAGAGTTGAGAGGTGGGATTAATGGGTAGATATCTTAAAGGTATTCTCCATACTACAAAAAAAAACTCTAATAGATTGTGTAATTTAAAAATTTACAAGAAATGAAAAAGAATATCACTTTTGTTTAAGATTTTCACTTTTACTGCACAAGAAAAGCTTTTAAATAGATGAAACTACTTTTAAAGACAAAACATATTAAAACTCTGCTTTACCTGAGGTATTTCAGATAACTGGTTTCCATCCAACCAGAGATCCTTAAGATTGAAAAGTGCACCAATGGTTTCTGGCTGCAACATTTAATCAAAAATAAAAGAGTATTAGTACTTACAGCATTTGAACAGATACAAAATTTGCTACCCTGAGGCAACAGCCCCAAAGAATAAGTAACCTGTTCTGAGCACTATTTGTAAAACCACACAGTTATAATTTAGAAAATGTGACATAGTATAACCACAAGTACTAAGATGTGTTAATTACATACATTGAAAGGAATCCAATATGTCATTTAGGTACTTGATAAAGGGCTTGGATAGGAGATTAAAAAACCCTTATGCTGGTATAAATTACTTGAAACCAGTGTTGAATTACACCAGGAAAACTTTCATTAGTGTAAAATACACCAGTGTAGACATCTGTCCTCTTTCTATTCCACAGAAGCTATATACTCAATGCAAACCAGATCTTATTTGCTCCTGTGCCATCCAGTGGCAAAGCACTACAGCAGTGCCCGATGCAAGCAGCAACCTGGATATAGGACATATATCTATCTGCTTCGAAGTAAATGACACCATCTGTCCAAGCCCTCAAACTCTGTGTTAGGCCAATAAAGCCTGTAAAGGAGGCCAATAAAAGAGGTGGAAGAAGTGATGCAGTCTCAGATATTTTAATGCCCTCACCAACAAGGGAGAGATTAATGTACATGTTCAAGTGACAATTCAGGACTTATTATACCACCACACTAACAGAACACATTCAAATTACTAATAAAAGCCAGCCACAGTAATGTTCGAGATTTCATCTGGAACATATTTGTGGCTAGTTTGTTATTTTATCACACCATAAATTGGCTGAATGTGTGGCACATTACAATTTATTGTACAATTAAATAAATGTAATATCTGGCAGAGCACCCAACCACACTCGTACGTCAGATTAATAATCTTGTGTGCAGGTCTGTGTATCTGTATGTATAAATACACAAACACACACACAAAGAATATAAAGTTTTCATAATTATCATTGCTTTTACTTTTGGAAATTTCTGCTCTAGGTATTTCAGTTCCAGAAGACACAGGAATAACAGGATATCAATACAATATTCCATTGAAAACATATCTTACTAAGTGAAAGAGCTCATTGTTTCCTAAATCAAGTTCTTCTAGTCTCTGTAGCTGGGTAAGAGATCTGCAGGAAGAGACGAAATGAAATAACCATGTTAGACAAAATCATCAGCAACCCTAAATATTTGAACCTATATTGTCACAAACTATACTCTGAATTCAAACACATTCTAGAACGCATTTTATTGGTTATTTTATTCACATTAAAATACTACTGTAGAACACTGGGTTTGTCAACAAAATTTAGTGCCTTTGAAACATAAAACTTACTATAAAGCAATCAGACCACTGCCCATATTTCTAATCACCAGTCTGTACCATGGTCAATACCACAGATAGGTGAAGTCAGATGAAAGCCTCCATAATATATTTAAAACAACTGCACAACTGAATGAACAATTCTACAGAGATCATATGAAGTAGTTTAACAAAGCACATAAACTAAAAATGGACTTAGTCTGTCGGCTCACCAACAGCAAACAAATCCTTCCTAGTTGAAAAGCCATCAATTTACAGAGATAATTTCAGCTTGGATTTAAAAAGACTTCTAGCACTTAACAGCTTTACAAGAATCCTTCTGAATGGATACAGCAGAACCTTCCTGACACCTCTAGAGCAGTTTGACCCTCTCCCCCATCTGTAGCATTATAATAAGAACTGGACTGGTCAGTTTTATTACTGCTATTCATAACCCTGAGCAGCAGTAAATCTGAGATGGAAGTGCAAAACATTCAGAAAGTTGCAGATTATTGGAGGCAACCCATTCTGTTAGCAGTAGCAGTAACCATGCAACTTAGATCTCTTACTCTCTGCATCAGTGGTATCAAACTCACCAGCTCCAAGGGGTGGGATGAGGGGCACGGGGCCAACACACAGGCCAAATTGGGTCCACAGACTGGCCCCATGTACTCCAAATCAGCCCTGTCCCATGTCACCCACAGCATGTGCCTGGACCAGCCTCACGCACCACCTGCAGTGTGTGGGGTTGGGGCCACCACATGCTGCATGTAGCATATGGGGCCAGTCCAGAGTGCGCTGCACGCTGCGTGAGATTTATTCAGAGACCAACATGCAGCACCGTGGGCTGGACGATAGAGCTTTGTAACCTGGATCTAGCCAGCAGGCCATTTCTTTGACACCCACACCCTCAACCACATATGAAACACTGGAATCGTGGGAAGGAAGGACAAAACTATACACAGAACACTATCCTGTTCCAGTAATGAAAAAGCAGGAAACCCCCAAAAGTCAGTGGTCTGCTAACTAGGGGCTGATGTAAGAAAAACAATTCCCTGAATGTGGTGAAGTTGGAAATCCCAGCACTTTTCACAGCAGCTGAGAGTGGGATTTGATTGCTGGGACATTGCTGGCAGGCCCTCTTAAGTCTTTCATTTTGGCGTCTATTTAGAGGTTTTAATCTCCGATCTTTGTAAAGCTTCTGTTAAATCATTCAATCCCTAATATAGCTCCACACAGTTTTAGTACAATCCAAAGTAAATGTTAAAGTTTTGAAGTATGAGGTTTTTATTAGTCCTACCCTCACCTGCCTAACTATTAATTATCAGTCCTGAAATGAGCCAAACCTCCATCACACTTAACAATATTTACACAGAAGAGAACACATTTGTGTTAGGTTTCCAATACACTGAACTTGGGGAAGTACAATTTGCACACAACCTTCAGACTCCTCATTCCTAACAAGTAGCAACTGAAGTTCATAAAGGCAAAGTTGCAGCTCATAACCAAAAAAACCAGTGGCTAAAGAAAACATTTTCTTCAGCTCTTGGAAAAATTCTGAGGATGCAAAAATGTATACAAAGCATACATGACCTTGTAACACAATGCATGGCAACTTACTCAGGTAAATATGTCAGCAGATTTTCTCTGAGTTCCAGTGAAGCCAGATTATAAAGGCTAAAAGGTAAAAAATAAATTATAGTTACTTCAGAAGTTTGTTCAAATAATTTTAGAACTTAAAAAATAAAGAAGAAGCTATCCAAAGTGAATTCCAGTGATATGTAAAGAAATTAACTCTAAACTTTTGTTAATATTCATACACACACTTTATATAATCTTGTCACAATTAAAACAGCATCTTTAGAGCCTTTTTCCTACTATGGTTAAAAACGTTATAGCAAGAAATGAAACAAAGAAAATACAAAATTTCCATGGTTAGGAAGGTCAGTTGTATTAAGTTACTAAAACAGACTGAAAGGGGGATGGGGGCTTTTTTAGTTTTGTTACTGCAATATAATTTACTTATTGGCTTTTAGGTTATGATGTGAGGGCTGCAGAAAAAAAAGAGATACAGCAGCATTAGTTACACTCCCTTCTGCTATTTCTACCTTTCCAGCCACAGTACCCTCATTAATGTAAGTGACATTATGCTTCTAAACTGGTCAGACTGTATCCCAGGCTTTTGCTAATATCAACATAGTAACATTCAATTTTTCAGGGTTTTACTTATGACTAAATGGAAAACAAGGAGTCAGACATTATCCTAACACTATAATCTGCTTTAATCCTTCAACATCCCAGGAAAAATAAAACCAGATACTGTGGTACAAATAGGAAAGTGGTTTTCTGAAGCTCACATGTTCTTCCTTCATAGAGTGCAAAAAGGTTTTAATTGTGTTTTCTGAAAAATGAAGGTGTTAAAAATGGTTTCTTTAAAGCTTCTAAGGCATACAGAAACACATTCAGTTTTAAAAATCCTATTTTTAGTCAAATAGTTTATTACATTCAAACTCCTGTTAAGTAGGTAAAGGTCTATGCAAATGAATGCACATGTTACCATAAGGACACTAACAAACTTACAGCTTTCTATTTCTCCTTCAGAACAGTACAAGAAACAAATAGAGTTCTCCCCAACAGTAAGAAAGGTTTGGCACAGGAAACTGATAATGAGTTACTCCAACTGTAAGAAAGGTCAGTACCTTAACTGATTAACAAGAATGAGATTTTAGACTTTTAAGCTTCTCTTTCACTGTTGTAAAGTTGCACAACTCCTGCAGTAGATTACCAAAAGACATGGTAAATTCTTCACAGCAGGAGTCTGAATATCTTTTACAAAATACACTGTAATTAAGAACCAGTTACTGGGTTCTATACACTGCTGCCAGCTTTGGATTTCTCGGGCACAGTCCCAAGTGCAGTCCTCGCTGGCAGTGGAATGCTACAGTTTCAAGAGAAAAAGTGTTATTTAAATTTTAATCTATAAAACCTAAATGAGAACATCATTCAAACTTATTCAGATTGAGTATCTGTGGCTCCACTAACTACAATAATGCACTGTTCTAAATAAGACTTTCAGGTATTAATAAAAATTATTCTACAAACATATTGTGTTCACATTATACATTCCCTCAGAAAATGTAGACCATCTTCTTTAAATTTTCAATCTGTGATAGTAAATACACACTGGGCATGTCTACATGTACATAGACACTGAAGTTAGTGCACAGTACTGTGAACCCGTACTGTGCAGTAAATTTGGTGACTTATGCTGATTTGGGTGTAAATTTGATACCTGTATCATGCAGGTATCAAATTTACATGTGATTAGATATTGCACAGTAATGTATGTGCAGACACCTTACTGTGCAGTAACACTGCCTGTGGACTGACTTGGGACTAACTTTAGTCCCAAATCAATCCACACACAAGTGTTAATGCGCTTTAACACCTGCACATAGATGCCGGCCTATTCTCACTTACTGTGCAGTAATTCACTGTGCAGTAATTTTAAGCCAGCATAAATGCACGTGTAGACAAGCCCACTGAATATTAAGACTTCAGTAAAATACTATTTCACTGAAACTTGTAATCTGATATTAGATTTAGTTTTTTTTTTTTAATTCTTACCACAAAAAATGCCTTTTAGGGCCTGGATAGAACTTCTGAGCTCTAGGCAATAACAAAACCAAGCTAAAGCGAGCAAGGGTGGCAACAACTAGAGTAATTACAATTTTTTTCTTCTAAACATTCCAGATGCTTTCTGGTTTCAAGTATGGAACCAATTAGAACTTAAAGAAATTACATGGCTAAAAACACCCTTTTCACTAGAAACCAAACACACTGACTCAGTCCCAATGTCAGAGCTCAACTTAAATGCAACAGTTCCTCATCTGACATCAAAATAATCTGAAACTAAATAAAGATGTTAAGCTTTAAAATGTTTATTTTAAAAACAAAGTAGATGCCATAAGTAGCTGATTAATCCTGTAAAATTAGGGTGTGTTGCTGAGAGAAGAGTACATTTTAATAGCTCCAATGAAGTCTTCCAGGGATGAAGGAGAACAGATCCATCTTCTTTACAAAAGGGAAAGTGTTGGACCAAGCAGAGTTTTGTAAAACAAACATTTCTCACATGCCAATTTTACATACAGATAATCTCTATGCACACCAGCATCAACTAAAAGCATAAACCATCTCAGCATGACTCTAATCTTATATCCTCAGGGACCAGAATGAAATTCACCTTTTGAAATTACTGAATTGACCTAAAGAAAGTTTTTCACAAAGATAGACACTATACCTTGAATGTCTTGAGCTAGGAACAGCTTTGTCCTAGGATAAAGTTGCATCTGTGTTTGTCTTGGAATAAAAATATCCCAAGATTAGCTAGGATGGTCTAGTCAAGGATAATCCTACCTTGAGCAGGAGATTGGACTAAATCATCTCATGAGTTCCTTTCTAGCCCTACCTTCCTATGACCCTATATCCTCCAAACTACTTCACAAAACAGTGTGAACACTTCCTTTCTAAAGCTTTTCCATAACAGCCTTCGACAAACAGGCCTGCAAGGGTTGAGGTGGTCTTACATAAGATTTCTTATGATCAGCTTTAGTATCCAACAGTAATTTCACCGCAGAGAAGGATGTAGGACTGAATACCTCAATAGGTGTGCTTCCTACTTATATTTCGATTCTCTTCAGTGCACCCTTCCAGACACTAGCCTCTAGCATTCAAAAAACTTGCTGGCAGATCATATTCACACTGTTTACTTGTACTTACTCATCCAAAGAAATACTGTTCTTGTCAGGTTGTCCCTCCTCCCCCTCAGTCTATTGACAAGAGATACCAGTGACATGACCAATTCATCTCATCTCATGGGGCTGCTTTGATCCTGCCCTAGTCCTAGAGGTGCATACCTGTGCAATTTCCCCTGGAGCACCATCCAGAGGGCTTACTCCTGCTCTCTTTCCCTACAGTAAGAAATTAATAATTCCCAACCCTGGTGTGCACAGGTCCCAGTTGGGCTTCCATGCAACCCTAAATGCACTTATATCATCACCTTCCTTTTACTCCATCATTTCTGTGTCATCAGAAGAGTAGATTCTGGGACTGCACCCTCCAGAGTTCATTCTGTGACTCTGCCTGTCTATCAGCTCACACCTACAGCAGGCAGCACAGCCCCTTGCTCCAACCCCTCTGCATCTTTCCAGTGTCTTTATCTCCCCTAGCTAGTTTACCTCTACCCACTACAGCTGCTGTATCCCCACTGCCTCAAGGAAGACTGGGCCAGAGTCTCTGAGAATTGGAAGGGGGACCCTTGACTGCTGTTGCTGCACTTCTACAACACCTCGTTAAAGAGGGCAAGAGGCCCCAAAGCCTTGAAGGAGGGTTAAATTAATGAGGGAAAGAGGAGCCTGGACCCCATTGTTTCCTAGCTCCCCCTGACTTTATTAGTTTAGTTCCAATTTTGAAATTCCCTCTTTAGTATGTCTAGTGAATTTAGATAAACAAGCACATTACTGTTGCTGAGCACAATGCATCAATAAATTAGGGTGGTCTAAACCCCTCAACATCCTTTAGTTGTAAAGCTGCCTCTCGGTTCCCTTTGATAAATAAGCATCCAGGAGATCCTTAAGCAAAGGTGTCAGGCAGGGTTGCCAATTGCCCATAAAATTTACAGACACTCTGTAAAACATTACCCTAGAAAGGCCTATCCATAAAAGTCCATAAAAACATTTTCCGTTCCATTAAAAAAAAAAAAACAAACAGCTGCAGCAGCTTTAAGCTCCCTGGCACAAAAGGAGGTAGAGCAGCACTGAAAGACAGCACTGGGCTTTCTGCGTGGGAACATAGCACCCTGCACACACCAAACTCTTGTCCCTCCCTCCTCTGTAGCAATGTGCTGCTGCTGGGTCCCTATGCCCATCCTCTGCCTCCGACAGCTGCTCATATCCAAGGTACAAGGAAGTGGACAGAAATGTCCAGGGCTGGAGATCCCACAGCTTCTCTAGATAACCTGTTCTATGCTTAACCATCAGTCAGAACCATCATCAGAAAGTTCTTAATCTCCAACCTAAATTTTCTCCACTATAGTTTGAAGCTATTGTTCCTAATCCTCTCCTTTACAGCCACAGAGAAAATGCTACCTCTATCCTCTGTGTAATTGCCCTTCAGGTATTTGAAGACTGTATCAAATCTCTCTTCAGTCTTTTTCCTCCTGACTAAATAAACCAAGTTCTTTCAGCCTTTTCTCATAAGCCATGCTTCTCAGGCCTGTAATCATTTTTGTTGCTCTCTGCTGGACTCTGTATCTTGTGCAGGGCCCAGAACTGGATGTCGTCATCAGCAACCCTTGATCCAAGGATCTCTACCACAGCTCATCGATGGGTCCTGAGGTGACTTAAGAGTCCAAATCTTGAGCCACAGATCTGGCCACAGAAGTTTCAGGTCTTTCCACAGGGGAGAGCTGACGGCAGGCTGGTATTACTCTCCTTTTACTTCCTCTGCTCTCTCTTCTCTGCTTCAAGGACAAGACACTTTACCTTGAAACAAGCTGCCACTTAGTTGAGGTTGCAGCATCACTGGAGTCAGTAGCCAGCTCCTCCCAGCTCTTGATGTATTTTCTTGAGGTATGCTTCCAAAGTGTCCTTGAAGTCCTTCCTTGGGCCACTGTGAGATCTCAGGCCATAACTCAGTTGGGAGTAGAGCACTTATTTTGGGAGTCAGGCATCCACACACAATGAAGGAGGCACTTGAGAATCACTATTTCAGTGTTAGTAGCACTGGCTTCAGCAAGGATGCTGGTGTTTGTGCATGATCTTCCCATTAGATATGGAGCATTTTCCAGAGACATCATGGGTGATACGTCTCCAAGCTCCACAACAGTGGACACAGTACTCCAGATGAGGCCTATCCTTTGATTTGCAAGGGAAACTCCTGTAAATGCAACTGAGTATGTTGTTGGTTTTTGTTCTGCACCAAGAGCACACGGTTACCTTATATTCATCTTATGTAACCCCCAGGGGGCCAACTCTAAACCCCAGATCCTTCTCAGCAGAACTGCAGACTAGCCAATCATTCTCCAGTCTGTATTTGTTCATGCAGCTGTTCTGTTCAACAAAGACAGGGCTTTGCATTTGTCTTTGTTGCAGTTCATCTGATTGACTGCAAACCATTTCTCCAATTTATCAAGTCATTCTGGATTCTAGCCCTACCCTTCAGCATATATGCAACCCACCTAACTTGGTGACATCTGCACTTCTGTTAAGCATGGGAATTTAGGTTAAATCTATATAGGTGAAAGATAGAGAAGGAAGGGACCAAACCTAGCAAATTTAAGGTGGCCAGGATATTATATAAAAGTACTGTTTTTCATTATTACTACTACTAACATTATAGATAAACACTATTTGCTAAATAATTTTTTCAAATATTAGTATTTAGATATCTTAAAAATACCACATATTAGGCAGGGCACAGCTTAGTTATGAGGAAGAATTCAGACTTGGGAATGCAGAGCAGTAAGCACTGCAAGCCCAGCAAAATAGACCAAAATGTATTGCTATGACCCCTCAAGTACCCAATCCAGCATGGCTATGCAGAATGGATTTCAAATACCAAACCACAAGCTACAAAAGTAGATTAGAGGTTTACTGTTTTACATTTACCAAAAGGCATCCTCATTCTCACTGCAAAGACTGTAAGACTGTGCACACTGTAAGATATATGGACTCTCTACAGTAGGGCTGGCAAATCTGCAGCACAGATGCCACAAGTAGCATGGGCAGCGTGTGTGTGTAGCATATGACAGATTGTAGAGCTGTGTGAAGCTTCAGTAGCTGATTCAATTTGGAGGAGATTCAGCCCGACTCAGACACTGACTCTCCAAAATCGAATCAAATTGGGAGACCAAGTAAAAGCTCTAAATCGATTCAAAGCATCAAAATCGAGTCGGAAACGCTTTGGAAAAGATTTGGCCAATTTGGAGATTCGGTCATAGACTAAACAGACAGCTGACAGCTGCCTCCAGCTGGTAAGTCTATTGGGTTTGGGAAAAGAGGTGTGGGGAAGAGAAGGATTGGGGCTGAGGCAGGGGGGCCAATGACTAGGGAAGAGGGGCTGAGGGGAGCAGGATGTGGGCATGGCAGCAATGGGAGTGGGAGCTCTGCCCTGCTGCCACTTGCCCAGCCAGGGCAGGATGTGGGGCTGACTCACTCCAGGCAGGAGGTGGCAAGTGGCAGCAGGGCACAGCCCCACTCCCAGTGCTGCTGCACCTGCATCCCGTGCTTTCCATGCCAACTAGCAAGCAGTGGCAGGGCAGAGACCCCACACCCAGCACAGATGCGGGCATGGCAGCACTCGGAGCTGGGGCTATGCCCTGCTGCTCAGAGCAAGCCGCACCTGCATCGCCCCCCCCCCCCCCCGGTTCTGTACTGGCTGGGCCAGCGGCAGCAGGGCATAGTCTCCATGGCTCCCCCTGCCGGAGCAGAAGCAGGCACAGCCGAAGGAGCTATGGGAGAAGCCCCCATGGCTGCCTTGCCTGGTCCCATCACCCACCCAGCCCTGCCTCTCGGCACTTCAAATAAAGCCCTGTACTCAGCACCCCCCCACCAGAACAGGGCAGTGGTGGGCAGTGGGGATCGCCCTTCTCCCCTACTTGGCACCTGCACAGCAGCTGCTCCATGGTGCAGGTACAGTGCAGCTTGACAGGGCACTGTGTGCTGTCTGGGAGCTGGGGCAGCTCCAGCACTCAGCTGGAGCTCAGCACCACTCAGCCCCAGTGGCCCCAGCTGCCAGGCAGCACACAGTGCCCTGCGAAGCCACAACACAACCCACACCATGGGGGTCTTCAGCTGAATCAATTCAGGACAGCGATCCAAATCAAATCACTGTCCTCTGAATCGGCCGAATCTGAATCGAACACTTCCTTATTAGCACAGGCCTAGCAGATTGGGGGAAGACAGGCAACGCACTGGCAGATAGAGCAGGGAGAAGAAAGCAGAGCATCAGATTAAGCAGGGAGCACAGGATGGGAAGCAGAAAGTAGAACAGCAGTTTGGTAAGGAAGAACAGAACAGATGGCAGAAAACTGAGCATCAGATCAGGAAAGAATAAGAGATCAGAGTGGCTCTTGGGGAAAGAGGGGAAGCTAATTTGTGGCATGCCTGCCAAAATGGTTGGCCTCTGCTGCCCGCATTTTCTTGGGGGCAAAGAGAAAGCCTCATATCCCTGAAGTACTGGGGACTAGAGCTGAGAAAAAAAAAAGGCAGTTAAAGTTCCAAAATACTGGAAGGAGGAAGTGGTAATTCTAAAAAAAAGGCCACATCCCTAAGTGGACCTCAAGTCCATTAAAAGGACAGAGCAGGAATATATATAGATGCATTTCTGGTGGGTTTTAAGATCCCCAGTGAGGAATAAGCAGGGCTTCATGTATAAGCAGAACACTTTAAATCTGTTATAGAATTAAAATGAGAAATTAAGGAAAAATTCGACTGATAGTACTATCTACGGGTGGCTGCCTACTTTTTGAGATTAGTAATGTGAAACCTATGGCTATCCTACATCAGCATAATGCTTAAAATATGTTGAAGAAAAACTCAAGATTATCCATCATGTATTTCATGTCAAGTTTCCACTTTGAACAAAAATATTGATCCTTGGTTATGCTTAGTTTGGTTTCCACATTTCATGCAGCAGTTACCATGGTTATAGAATGTGACTGTGGGACACAGCAAGCAAAATGTGATTCCATGGTTACTCCCTGCCCATGCTATGGATTTTAATTAGCTGGATTTCCAGCATGAAGTTTATTATATAACCAGGTAGCTATTGCCTTTAAGAAGGTGCTGGAATGACCCTGCATTGCCGCAGTCTCAAAGATTCCCTCTTCGTAAGATATGAGTCAGGCAAATGAGCGTCTATTGAAGAATTTTCAGACCACCACAGAAAAAACTGCAGGCCAGCCACAAAAGTTTTCAAACAGTGCAGTGTATCAAGGTGTCACAGCCCAAGGCAACACCAGCTTGGAGCCTGAAGGGCCTCATATTGGCACTCCACTAAGGCCTCCAGCCATCACCTAGAATCCCATGATCCACTTGTTTCCTGGGACTTTAGGATACAGACTTCTACAATTCACTTTGATCACCACAGCAGTTCTGTTCTTCAAGAGGGACAATGACAGGGTTAAGCAGTGACCAGCCAACTCTCAATAGCACTGTTGAGGCTGTGGTGTGCTACTGAGAACAAACACATTTCAGAGAAAACACATTAAGCAGCTTCTACATATATCTGGCTAAGCTAATTGTTCCTCTTCCACATGACCACCTTCGCAGTTTTCAAATGCTACAGGGTCCTCTCATTGGGTCTGTCTGTGGCATTCATTTTGGTCAGGTCACAGGTCAAGGCCGTGGCTATTGTTTTCAGACAGTTTCATGTCCTCCATTAAGGTCTCTCATTAAGGTCAATCAAGTCTCTGGGGTGAAGCTTTACAAGTCTTGTTACCTGCATTGTCTTGGCATTAGTAATTTGCCTTTATAACCCCTTCAACTCCTGCATCTTCAGTTCCTGCTGGTAGCATCCTTTATTTTACATTAGCCTGAATTTTCCAAGATGTCACTGCATTTCACATCACTAGTACGTCATGGTTACCATGTTAAAAATTAGATATTAATACAGAAATTAAAGGTTCTAGAAAACTTACAGTAGAACAAGCACAAGAAACCATGTACAATACTGCAGATATGACACTGTACCCGTGTGGCAGTTGTCATCTCTAGAATCAAGAGGCCTCAGCATTTTATCAGGGTGACTAAAGAAATGTATAAAGATCTGGAATAGAGAAAAGGTTTTTTGCAGAAGTTTAATGAACCACCAATCTTACATTAGTGGCACTGGAGAGTTTTGACAACCAGAGTCTAAGCCCTGAAGGATTGGAAATCAAAATACTAAAAGGCCTACGTCTGACCTACACATGGGCTACTAGGACAGGCAGAGTATAATTACACCTCCTTTTGTGTGATCCTAGAAAACACTGCAAACAAGTGCCTGGACCTCCAGCCATTCCACCATGAATTTGGCTCACAGACAGGCTGGTGGATGACAGGTGTCTTGCAGCTGAGCTTTAAGGTATAAGACAGCCAGCAGGATGGTCTGGCACAAAGAGCAAGCCTTCAGATAAGCTAGTTATTCACCAGGCAATGGAATAAATTCAAGTGAGGAATCAGAGGGGCAATAACAACCAGGGCCTAACGCAAAACTGATTTAGCCAGAAGTGGTCATAAGTCAAGTATTGCAGGGAGCACTCAAGCCAACCTACCCAACAAGGCTTCATAGATTTCATAGACATTAGGGCTGAAAGGGACCTTGGAAGATCAAGTCCAGCCCCCTGCCCCTGGGGCAGGAAGTCAGCAAGGGTCATAGGATCCCAGCAAGATAAACATCCAAATTTCTCTTGAAGGTGTTCAGAGTAGGTGCCTGAACCACCCCCAGCAGCAGTCTATTCCAGGCCTTGGGCACTCAGACTGTACAGAAGTTCTTCCTTATGTCCAGCCTGAAATGGTCCCAAAGGAATTTGTGACTGTTTGACCTTGTCATCCCCTGGGGCACTCTGGTGAACAGATATTCCCCCAGATCCTGCTGTGCACCCCGATAAACTTATTCCAGGCTGAACAGTCCCATAGCTCTCAGCCTGTCATCATAAGGTCTGTTTTCCTGACCTCTGATCATTCATGTGGCTCTCCTCTACACCCTCTCAAGCTTCTCCACATCCTTTTTGAATTGCGGAGCCCAAAACTGGATGCAGTACTCCAGCTGCGGCCTCACCAAGGCCAAGTACAATGGGAGAATGACGTCCCAGGATCTGCTTGAGAAGCATCTATGGACGCAAGCCAGCATTTTGCTCACTTTACTAGCTGAAGCATCACATTGAAAGCTCATGTTAATCTCGTGGTCAATCATGACCCCATAGTCCTTTTCGTCCATAGTGCTAGCCAATGTAGCACTGCCGAGCCTATAAGCATGGTACGGGTTTTTCTTCCCAAGATGGAGAACCTTGCATTTTCCGGTGTTAAACACCATCAGGTTCTCATCCGCCCATTTCCTGAGCCTGTCAAAGTCAGCCTGGATCGCCCTCCTATCCTCAGATGTGGACGCTTTACCCCAGTTTGGTGTCATCGGTGAACTTGACCAGTCTGCTTCTGATACCAATGTCCACATCATTAATGAAGCTGTTGAATAGTGTAGACCAAAGGACAGAGCCTTGAGGGACCCCACTGGTCACAGGGCACCATGACAATTGACTTCCGTCAACCACCAGCCTCCGGGTCTGACCAGGAGCCAATTCCCCAGCCAGTGGATCGTGGTGAAACGGAGGCAGGAGTTGGTCAGCTTTGCCAAGAGGTGATCATGGGATACCAGATCAAAGACTTTTTTTAAAGTTAAGATATACAACATCCATCTCCTCTCCCTTGTCCAGGTGATAGGTCACCTGGTCATAAAAGGAAATAAGATTGGTCAATCAAGACCTACCTGCAACAAACCCATGCTACATATCCCTCAGGATGCTGCCATCAGCCAGTCTGTTAAGAATGGCCTCTTGGATAATCTTTTCTAAGACTTTCCCCAGAATAGAGGTCAGGATGATGGGCCTGTAGTTTGCCAGATCCACTTTCCTTTCTTTCTTGAGGATGGGCACCATACATTGGCCTTCTTCTAGTCCTCAGCCACTTCAGAGCACCAGGAGTTCTCAAAGATCCATGCCAGGGGCTGAGCTATGATGGTCACCAGTTCCTTGAGTACCCTGGGGTGTAAGCTGTCAGGGCCTCCTGACTTGAAGGTGTCCAGCCTCTCAAAGTGTTCCTTCACGAGGTCAGCACTGATGGAGGGTGAGGATGATTCCTTACCTGTAATAGGCAGGGGTACCCCTTGGGACTGGTGAAAAACTGATGCAAAGTACCCATTTAGCAAGTTTGCTTTTTCCTGGGCATTGGTTGTCAGTTGTCCCATCTGGTTTAGCAGGGGTCCAATGTTGCCCTTGCTTTTCCTCTGGCTCCCCACATATCTAAAAAAGGACTTCTTATTGTCCTTGACACTTGTAGCTACTGGGTGGAGACCTCTCAGGAGCCAGAAGGGAGGGGCCACAGACCCCGAGGAGACCCTCAGGTTGTGGCACGTGCCCATCTGCATTTTACTGGCAGTAGTCTGGCTAACTGTGACTACCTACCCTAGGGGCTCACAGGCAGGGCCTTGGGCCCTCCTGCTCCCTCTCCTGTGCAAATTCCTGTGCTAACTCACGCACCGGGCAGACAAGCATGTCTGTTTGTGTGGCCTGTTCACAAGGCTCCAGTCACCTGTCTCCCTGGGGGCTAAGCAAAGTAGAAGCTGGGGGAGGGTGGGGGGGGCGTGTCCCTCCCCAGCTTGGACTCAGCTGCCCTGCAGCTGTCTGGGGTTGGGGTCCCTCCCTCCCTGCCGCGGGCCCCCACCTATCTCTGGCTGTGCTGGAGGTCCAGGTCGGGGTCCTGCTGGGGGGTCCTGGAGGTCCCTAGGCTTGACAGGGGTGCAACAGGCTTCTACCTGTGCATCTCTCACTGGAGCCGGGGACACACTGCGGCTAAGCCGTTGGCGGGCCCTTTTTAAACTTTGGCAAAAATCATTTTGGATGCAAGTGGACCTTTGATGACATCATGTACATATAGGGTCATTCTGATTAGGTATGGGGAGGGAGGACTTGTGGATAGAAGCAGGGGCTCAGATGTGGGTGTGACACATTAAAATACTGCATCAGACGGGAAATAGTGGAACAGGGAGGCTAAGCTCAATTGTTATTTCTCACAATGGAAAGTGTTTGTCTGTTGTGTTTAAATAGGTTCAGCCCCTAAAGGTGAACAAGATCTGCAGATTCCATTAGTGGATCTTGTGTTGTTGGTGGGAAGAGAAGACATGCATATAATCTTTGAAGACCAAGGGCCCCTTTTGGCAGGAAGTACAGAAGTTTCTGACCAGAACTGAGTCAAAGGGATATGAAAAGCAGTCATTGCCCAAAACTATTGATTGTACAGTAGAAGCCCTTTAATATTACACTGGAGCCAGTTAAATACCTTGTACACAGGAAACAAACAGCATTCCCTCTAAGCTGCGTGGTGTGAGCGGCCATGCACGCCACACAGCTTAGAGGGAATGCTGGAGACATAGGTTGGGCAGAAGACTCCCTATCTCCAAGGTTGAAGTAATAGCCTTCTCTAGGTCTCTCTCCAGTCACCTGCATATCCTGATCATCGGTTGCTACCTTACCAACACCAGAGGCCAGATGCTATTCCAATCTACCCAACTGTGTACACCCTGCTCAAGACTCTGAAATGACATTCACGCACCACCCTTTGTAACATCCATCATCTCAGTCTTAAGATTCAAATCACGAAAATATGGCAACCAGGAAGATCTACCCACCTTTTGCCTTAATGTTTTTCAAGACTTGAACAGAGTGTGATAAGCACACCTAACAAGGTGAAACAAGTTCTGATATTATAATTCTAGTGTTTACTGAGATGTTTGCAGAATCTGGTCTTCAGTTAGTTTTACTTTTTGATGTAAAAATAAAGTAGACGGAGATTAGTTTTCTAGAAAAGAATGCCATTCCACACATTTAATAAAGTTCCAAGAATAGAGATAGGGCTTACAGATTACACTCACCGATCTACTTTTCTACATTGTTTTTTCTTGTATTCATAGATTTACTCATAGATTTCATAGACATTAGGGCTGGAAGGGACCTCGGGAGATCATCGAGTCCAGCCCCCTGCCGGCAGGAAGTCAGCTGGGGTCATAGGATCCCAGCAAGATAAGCATCCAATTTACTCTTGAAGGTGTTCAATGTAGGTGCTTGAGCCACCTCCGCTGGCAGACTGTTCCAGACCTTGGGGGCTCGGACAGTAAAGAAATTCTTCCTTATGTCCAGCCTGAAACGGTCTTGCAGGAGTTTGTGACCGTTCAACCTCGTCATCCCTTGGGGCGCTCTGGTGAACAAACGTTCCCCCAGATCCTGGTGGTCACCCCTGATAAACTTATAGGTGGCCATCAGATCACCCCTGAGCCTACGCTTTTCCAGGCTAAACAGTCCCATGGCTCTCAGCCTGTCATCGTAAGATCTGTTTTCCTGATCATGACCTCTGATCATGCGCGTGGCTCTCCTCTGGACTCTCTCAAGCTTCTCCACATCCTTTTTGAATTGCGGAGCCCAAAACTGGATGCAGTACTCCAGCTGCGGCCTCACCAAGGCCGAGTACAAGGGGAGAATGACGTCCCGGGATTTGCTCGAGAAGCATCTATGGATGCACGCCAGCATTTTGGTTGCTTTACTAGCCGCAGCATCGCATTGGAGGCTCGTGTTCATCTTGTGGTCAATGATGACTCCCAAGTCTCTTTCTTCTGTAGTGCTATCCAACGTAGCACTGCCGAGCCTATAAGGGTGCTGCAGGTTTTTCCTCCCAAGGTGGAGAACCTTGCATTTATCGGTGTTAAACACCATCAGGTTCTCATCTGCCCATTTGCTGAGCCTGTCCAGGTCAGCCTGGATCACCCGCCTATCTTCTGGCGTTTACTTTCTTGCAGTTGCAACTAGTGCCTCAATGTTGGCACGTACTTAAGCAAAGCTGTTATAAAATGAATTTATAATTCGTATCTATGTGGTACATTACAAAACAACACAACACATAATTATACTTCTTTTCTTCAAGAGTCTAACTTCTCCATAAAGCCGTATTTAAAATTAATGTTTTCAAAGTGGATTTTAATCCGTCTCGTTCTCTTTGCTCTTTCAATTAAGGAACTCTATTACAGCAGGCATAATATAATGAATACAAACATAATTAATTTATACTCTTCATGAAGACAAGCCTAATAGAATTAAGTGGATTCTAAAAAAAATTCTATAGGTATTGGGAAGAATATTAATCGAATTCAGTAGTGGGCAAATGATTCCTTAAGATGGTCACAAATCTACAGACAGGCAGCATCTTGCTAATGCAGCTCTATGCACTTGAAAATAGTAAATTAAAATGTTAATGTTTTGCTACCTCTATGAAGGCAGATGTGCCTATGAAAAGATAATAGAGAAGCTACTGAAATTATACTCCAAAATAGTTACATCTGCTAACTAATGTGTATAAGAGCCATTTCATTTCTGGGATGACATGCTTCTTTCCTGTGAGGCTAAATCGGTTGATGGTGGAGGTTCCTCATGTTCAAGTTAACAGCTATTTTTCTCCAAGATTAGGGGAATAATTTGAGGGAACACGGCAAGAAATATCTGGCAGAGATTTACTGTAGGTAGTTTCTCATATTAGTCAAACAGAACAGCATGTCAATGACAGAATATGAAAATAGGGGCAATATTAAAGAGTAAGGGTTACTCGCCCCTCTTCGTACAGAGCTGTCACTTTCTGATGTGATGCCTGAACTAACGCAACTGAACTTTAACTTTTCTGCTGAGAATATACATTGTTATCCCTCCCCACCGGTTCTCATTATTCACTTTCTCCCATTCCAGTGGAAATAGCCTCCAGTCTCTTATTCAGTGGTGCAGAACTTAGATGTTACTTAGAATGATTAGCTAAGGAAGCCAATGGCTAGCCATTTCTGTTAGGAATGAGTTGTACTGACTGCCGTGGCAGGGGGAAATATAAGGTAGAAAGAAATTACAATTGTTTTAAGCTCCTTCTTCAGAAACCTGGTTTCAGAATGCAGAGGGAACAAAGTCATAAGGAAAGTGTACGCCTTCACACAAACAGGAGTTTGTGCAGTGTTTGAAATCATCAGTAATTTTTCCCCACAAAGTTTTATCAATGAAGAAAGAGTTCAAATAGAACCAAATTTTAACTTAATATAATTACACTATCTTAATTTATAAACATTTCTATGGTTGCACATGGAGATTTATTCCTCTTCTGGTTTCCTTCAACTGGCCTTTTAACAGATGTTATCCAGAATACCAGGTGCTAACTTTTGTACTAGTATCTCAAAATAAGTAAATAAGAGTGATTACAGGCATTACAAAACATGACTTGACAGCAGCAGATAACACATCATCAGAGGTCTGCATTCTCTCTGTGAGCATCTAAAAAAACTTGACATTGCCAACTGTTTCATAGCCCTAGGGTGACCAGCTGGAAATGATTCACAGGCCGGATTAGAAAGCATTTGGATAGTCTGGATACTTGTTTGCACTTCCCATAAGTAGGACTGGAGGCTTCTACCTGTTCTACAAACAAGATCGAAACAGCTTTCAAAAGCAAGAGCACTAGCTTCTCCCAGCCATGGAATGCAGGAGGAGGGGTGCAGGGGCTTGCAAGTGAGGGGTAGAGGCAGGGCATGAACATATCCCTATCCCCCCATCTACTGCACTCTCCCCTTCTTCCCCGGGAGGCATGTGGCTTCGGGCCCCAGCCTGGCCTAGTGCTGGGACAACCAGCCCATCTAGGGCTGCATGCAGGGGGGCTCCTACCACTGGGCTGAGCCTTGCCCAGCGGCAGGACATACGTGGCACCGGGCCACTCCCAGGTCTGGTGCCAGGTCTGGTGCCAGGCCAACTGGCATGTCCAGGGCCATTCCAGGGGGGCGTGAGAGGGTATCCAACAGCAGGAGCGCTGCTCCCCATGCAGCCCTGGATGAGCTGATCCTCCCAGCACCCAGCCCGGGAGCAGCCAGGCACTGTGTGCATCCCACCACTGTGCTGAGCCCTGTCTCCTGCCTGCAGGGAGTGGGACGCACGTGGCTCTGGGCCAGGTGCTGGGAGGATCAACTCATCTGGGGTCGCATGGGGAGGAGGGCGGGGGAGAGTCTCGCTGCTAAACTGAGCCTCTTCCCCTGCCTGCCCAGTGGCAGGACAATCAGCCCATCCAGGGCCACTTGAAGGGGAAGAGACAGTGGCAGGAGCCCCCTCTCCCTCCACATGGCCCTGGACAAGCTGATCATCCCAGCACTCGGTGCCACATGAGCTCTGCTGCTGGGCTGAGCTCCATCACCAGCCTGCCCAGCAGTGGGTCACCTGCAGTGCTGGGCCCTGGCCGGGCCCGTCACTGGAAGAAGTGGCCTGTCCAGGGCCACACTTTGGGGGGGGGGGGGGGGGGGCAGTGGTGGGTGCCCCTCCCATTCTCCCATTCAGCCCCAGATGAGCCAATTGCCCCAGCCCCCCTGCCCCATGTACATATCAGGGTGCAGGCTTCCACTACCGACTGCGTCTGGAGCTGCACCGGGCTCTTTCAGCGGGACAGGCCGCAGCGCTGGGGGAAGGAGGCTGCAGCCACCCAACCCACTCTCCCCACACTGAGCACAGCATGGTCCGGCCCCAGCCCCAGCCCACAGTGGCAGCCCACCCTGCCCTGCACGCAGATGCGGGAGCACCCCCCCCCCATACCCTCCTGGGGTGCCCCCCTGGGCTCCTTCCTCCCACCCCCCGTGGTCTTTAAATCTTATTTAAATATGAATGGTCAAAGTACCGACTGATACTGTAAGACAGCTTGTTCATCACTGATAAATACTAAGAATGGTTTGTCTGTCTGACTAAGTTAGTTCAAATAAACTATATTGTGGCCAGTTTGCCTGTCTCAGTCTCAGTCTTACTCTCAGTCTCGTTCTCCTATCTAGGCACGACTCTTGAGCAATTTTATGCTCAATATTAATTGTGAGAAGCTTAATAATAAATTGTGTAATCTCATTTATTTACTAATGGTCTTTGTTTTTCACCTGGCAAGACTTGTTATATAGCTTGTTCTGGAGGGTGTGAGCTTTACCTGCATCCAAGCTGTCTGATTAGATCCTTATAATTGAGCAGCTGGAATTAGGGTGCTGAAGAACAGTGTTTTTAAGTCACAACTGCCTGGTTGATCCCAGAGACTCAGAATCAATCTGAGGCTGGGGGGACCTGCCCTGCCCTGCTCCAGCCCAGCAGGCGGGGAGGGAAGGGGTGAAGGTCAGATCAAGGCTCCGGCAGTGAGACAGAGAGCAGGGCAGAGGCAGGAGCACGGGTTTATAGCCCCTCTCCCAGCGCTGCCATTACCTGCCCTGAGCACAGTGCAGCCCAGCCCCCCACCAGGAAGAGCCTGGTGCAGCCCTGACCCTAACCTGCAGTTGCAGCCCACCCTTGCCCTGTGCAGATCCAGGGGGACATGCCCCCCATAGTTGCGCACAGCCGTGGACGCCACCCCCCCACTCCCTGCAGCCCCTGGAAGAGCCATGGCTCCATCCCCATGCCCACCCCACTCAGGCAGCACCTGCCCCTGCTCCTGCCCCCGGCCAATTCCCTCCCTCACCACAGGGACCTCGATCTGCACCCCCCCATACAAATGTCTCTTCCCATCCCCCTTGCCTTCCAAAACAACAGACTTATCAGCCAGACATTGCTCTTCAAACTGCCAAGTTACCTATGGGAAATCGGATTGGTATCAGCCAATATGCCTCCTTAAAAATCAGCTATTGGTATCAGCTCAAAAAATCTCTATTGGTACACCCCTAACTGAAATGACTGTGGGTGTGTCTACATGAGATGCTACTGAGCAGTAATGAGTTCCTGCGTAGTAGCTCATTACTACTGCATAGTAGTGTCTGAAAAAAACCCATGTGGGGACAGTACTGTGCAGTAACACCGGTTACTGAACAGTCATTTAGTTCATTAGTTATGACTGGGCTGTAGCAACTGCGCAATCTGCCGCTCATGTAGATGGGGCCAGTAAATACTAAACCAATTCAAAAGATCAGATCTTCAAACATATTCCGTTTGTGAACTATTGTGTTTTCCTTTTTTCCCCCATCACCAGAATAGCAGGAGAATCAGTATTTTATTTCAATATAGAAGTTTTAACATGAAAGTTAACACAAGAAAAAGAATCATATAAATTGTTGCATCTATTAAAGACCAGATGTCACTACATCCATTCAGTGTTAAACAGCGAGAGCAGTATTCCTGAAATAAACTTTTTCAAGTTCATTAACATTCAACTTTGCTATTTAATGAATAGCTGTTTAAATTGAGGGACCCACCTGAACCATGCTAATATGATAACTATGAGATTGAGCATTAACACAAGACGTGCATAAGACCAGGTGAAAAAATTTCACCTAGGGGTGCACCGAAAAAGATTCTCTTGGTTGATACTAATAACTGATTATTAGCCAGCCATAACGGCTAATACTGATCCAATAGCCAATTTATACGAGTGCAGCCAGGCAGTGTGGAGAGCAGAACCTTGCAGGTAAGTCTGTGGAGCGGAAGAAGCATGGGGGAGGGAAGCAGTGTGGAGGGCAGATCGAGGTCCCCATGGTGAGTAAGGGAGTAGGGCAGGGGCAGGGGCAAGCACTGCCCAGCCAGGGAAGTGAATAAGACCCCAGGGCTGGGGCAGGAAGTGGGACAGAGGTCCACGTGGCTCATCCAGGGCATAGGGTTAGGGTGGGGAAGGAGGATGGCTTCCTGCTGCTCTGCGCACCCTTCAGAGAGGCATAGGGGGGCATGTGGCCCCCCCAATTTATGCACAAGGTGGAGGCAGGCTGCCCGCTGCAGGCTCAGGGATAGGGGCGGCACCAGCCTCTTCCCAGTGGGAAGCCTGAGCCAGTGCTGGGCTTGAAGCACGTAGGTGGGGAAAGGGCTCAGCTGCCCAGGGCAGGCAACAGTCCTGAAAGGAGTGGTTTTGGGGAGACTAAGGCAAATTTGGGGGTGGATATAGCCCCTCCCAACACCCCCCCTCCTTGCTCATGGTGCTCTGCTCTGCTGCCTCTCCTTCAGAAGCCCCCCATGGGTAGGAGACACACAGCCAGCATATGGCTTCTGGGGCAGTGGGGCAGAGAAATGCCTGAGCAGGGGTGGTGCCCTGAAAGGGAGCTATAGCCACCCCAAAAATTAGCCATGGGGACATGTGCTAGGAACCACACACCCAGCCAGGTGGGGGGGAAGCTGTAGCCAGACAGATCCTACTCCAGTGCGCAGAGCTCCAGCTCCAGCTCCTAGCTACCTTGCACCCACTCTGCCTGCCTGGCTGGGCATGTGGTGTTAGGCACATGTCCCCATCGCTTCCCTGCACTACATGCTGCCCAGAGCAGTGCAGCAGGGGCAGGAGGAGGACGGGGTGCCACTAGAGGCAGAGGGAGGCAAGCAGTACCTGAGCAACTGCAGGACAGCCCTGATGGAAAACTGTGCACATTAGCTGAGAAGGATGTAGGCAGAAGCGTGGCATGGGCTGCCCCAGTCAGAAGCAGGCAGGGCTCAGCTCCATGTGGAGCACTGCAGCAGCAGCCACAGGCGGGATGGGGTGTGGGGGGAGAGGGAGCAAACCGCACCACCACCACACCACCTGGGGAGTTCTGCTGCATGCACCCCCTGCCCCTACCCCCAACTGGCTCCCGGGACCTAGTGTTTAGGCAACCCCCCCACACCACCCCACACACCCACATCCAGATGTAATATACAGAACTAAAACTTTATTTTGAGGTATTATGAAATTGCTTCTGTAGAGACTACTCAAAAAAACATAAATCAAAATTATTTTTTGAAATAAAATTAAAATAAGTTAAATAGCATGTTTGATTTTTAGTATATGATTTGGTTTTTTATCTATAATTTATTAAAATGCATCTTCTGAAAGATTGTGTGTGTGCAGCATTCAACAACTCACCAAATCTCGTTAAATGGCCCACCAGCTGAAAGAATTGCCCACCCCTAGGTTAGATATTTGTAAGGCACTTGAATATGGATTTGGATGCAGGGCCAAGTCTCTCCCAGCCTCTTCAAGCAGAAGGGCATAAAATGGTATCATTTCACTCTCAAATTCCTATACTTTGCCCACATCCTGGAATCAGGGGAGTTCTTGTCACCCTCTCTCAAAAAAGGGCAGGAGGAGAAGGTACAGAGAACAGCAAAAAGATTATAAACAGACTGAAATGGCTTCCATATGAAGAGAGACTTAAAAGGGTTAGTGGTCTCAGCTTGAAAGAGAGATGACTAAAGGGAAGACATGACAGAGATCTATAAAAAGTATGGCTCGTGTGGAAAAAGGTGAATAAGAAACAGTTACTTACTATGTCTCACTACAAGTACTAAGAGAGTCTTGAGGAAATTATAAGGCAGCAGGTTTAAAGTAAACAAAAGGAAGCAAAGTCTTCTTTGTTCACATATAACATCTAATGGAACTCAGCCAAAAAGATGGGGAAAGGAAACCAAACAGGTTCAAAAAGGAATTAGACAAACACATGAAAGTACACGATGAGCTATTAAATACAAGTCAGAGATGAACCTATCAATATGCCAGTTCTTCTGAGAAAACATATAGCAAAGACTCTGCCCAACTTTGCAAGAAACTATCCATCATTTCCAAAACAAGCTGACACATGAGAAAACTACACTTTAATGGCTTTTTTCAGATAAGAGGTCACTCAGCAGCGTATAACAATGACTGATAATGAATAAATACACTTCTGCGTACAAATTTTACTTCTGCTATGTTAACATTGTAGTTAGGTAATTCCTGGACAGGCTGTACAAGGAAAGGTAATAAAGTGCTCTTCTTAGGGCAAGAGTTGACCTTTTTTCCCTAAATTCTGGCTGTGTTCTAAACTAAGAAAAGTCCCAACATGCTGTTTGACATGACCCGAGCAAGTCTTATCTATGGAAGCTGCTTCGAGATCTTGGTAAAAGAAATCACAGGTTCAGATGGTGGATGATATGCTCCTTCCAAGGCCCATTCTCTTGGAGAAAATTACCATTTCCTTTCCATTACCTACAGCTATCATCTAGTTCAGATCACCTGGTCAGAGTGATGAGTAAAAATTTGATTCTCTGCATTCACGAGCTGAGGATGTGGAAGACAGGCAATGCAACCCTGCCCTTAAGATGATAGAGTGAGATGTGGAAGAGATAACAGGAATTACTGGGTAAGACCCTTGCGAACTCTGATTAATTGAATGCGTCTGTGCAGGATAGCAAGATTGCCCAATAGAGCTCATTAAGAATTGGGTTTTTGCTTGACACTCTATTTGTTTTCTTTCAATTTAAGTTAACATTCTTCAGCAATGAACATGACTTGCCTTCCACCCAGACTTAGGATTTACTTCCCTGGTGCCATATGCTCACTCATCCTGAAACCATGCATCACTGGGTGTGGTGCGGTGCACTGCAGGTCAGTTCTTCCAATTCAAAACTCTGATCAGCATTTTTCAGAAATATAGGACAGAATTCTCTTTACCCTTAGAGCCAATACTGTCATGATTCTGTAAGCCACCCTGAGCAATTTTGTGTCATGTTAGTATCTCCCAGTTGGAAATACTGAGTTCCTGACTAGCATGAAGGTTACCTATATTTAGGGCCTTGTTACACGGTAATTTTGGGTGGCTCCTGGGGCTCTTACCACCTGTATTGTCTTCACATTAACACCCGACACTGGATTTAAGCACTCCTTATTGGCTTAAAATTGGACCACTCAAGGGCAGGATTATCCGACCTGTACTACCCAGCTCGTATTACGCTAAGTTGGAGCCACTCTAGGCTACACTGTAGCGTAAACACTACCGTACTCCACCCTTGCCCCTGCTGGCCTGGATTCGGCCCACTGTCCCTCTCCACTCTGTCCAGCACCCCAGATCTCCACTCACTGCACCCTCCTGCACCTACTTGTAGCTGCCCACACTGTCTGTCCCAGGGAGCAGGCAGAGAAGGGTTAACCTGTCTGCCTGCTCCTGCTGCTCTCTGGGTGGGCTCAGCTTTGAGAAGAGCAGCAGCCTGGCAGTGGTTGCTGGACAAGCAGGTTAATCTTACCTGCCTACTCCCCTGTGATAGACAGACGAGCAGCAACAAACAGGGGTGGAGAGGCAGAAGGGAACCCTGAGAAGCCCGGGGGCCAGAGGGCAAGCCCAGGATGGGGTGTGTGGGAAGAGATTCTTCTTTTTCATTCTCTAAGCCCCAGGTGGCCTGAACATATGACTGCTCCAAACTTAAGCTAACACTAACACCAATCAACATGTGTGTGGTTCACAGTGTGTAACAAGGCCTTTACTTTCCACCAGTAACACAGGGGGTGGGAGGGAGAGGGGGAAATCTCACTCAAAGGCAAATGCAGCCCAGGGGCACTACAGGGAAATCAGAAAGATGGAGTCAGACCAGGGTTTAGAAAAGAGAAATGAAGTTTAGAATTTTCTTCAGAAAAGTTCTTGTCACAAGAAGTTCCTGTTGAGTTTCCCATGCTTGTAGAGGGCAGATCAGACCAGGGGCAGCTCCACAGGGTAGGCCATTATCTCACTGCAAGAGACAGACAAACTCTGGTTCTGTCCCTAAGATGCAAACAGGCCAAAACCATCTATCATAATCACTCTTCAGCTGTTATCACAATGCATAATAAGGAACAAGTAATAGCAAAAGTTCTCAATCTGACAATATCCTTTTAATCTTGCTTCTGAAAAATCAAGCTTCCCGCATCTCCCAATTTCTAGGTTCCAAAGAATGGAGGATTAAAACATACACTGTGCTCCAGGTTCAGTGGAGTTACTTCAGTGAATGTATTACAGCAGTGGTGCTCCAACTATCTGGTCCCATGAGCTTGATGAGTGGCACTGGGCCAGTCTACAGGCTGGATCCACTACTCGGGAGTCAGCCCATGGGCTGGTCAAGCATCGAGTTGTTCAACAAGTGTAACTGGGTATATTGACCCGACCCAACACACCAGCCTGACCCTGCAAAATGGCCTTACCCTGTGCACCAGCAGGACCTCACACCAGATGCAGCTGCATGCCAGCCCATCCCTGCAGGTAGCCTGACCTCAATGTGCCAAATGTGGCCGCAGAGCAACTCCACACACTGACACAATATTCACACAGACTAACATTTTTAATATTCTGACCCAACTACTAATCTGTGTATAAAAACATAACCTTTATGTACCAGGCAAACTGAAAACATGTATGTCAGCAAAAATATATGAAATAGCATTTCTTAAAAAGGAAGAGGAAAAAACCCACTTACTTCCCAATGTTTTCAGGTAGTGCCTGCAGAGAGATGTCGTTTACAGAAAGACACGTTAGGTTCTGTAATTCAGGAAAGCTTTCAGGCAATCTGTGGAGATATTAATTCAAATACATCAAAGACTTCTAGTATAGCAACTATTCTTATTAACTCAGTGAGGTTTTCTATTCTTGTGAAAAAGAGAATGGAGGTGACCATTTTATTTAAAGAGATACATAAATAAAACCAAGGAATACTAAAAGAAGACTAGCACAGGAAATAAAAAAGAAATGCCAGAAGTAAGCTAGATAAGGTTAATTTTGTTCTATGTATCAAGGTGAAGAATACATGAATAAACATATGTGAACAAATAAAGGGAGTGAGTATATTTGCTCATATAAATTTAAAAAAAAAGAAACATAAAAGATTTAATAGTTTTCTAGATATAACAGCAGATATAGTTAGGGAAGGTGTAAAGGAGATTGGAGAACCATATGCTCATGTGAAGTAAAATCTTTTTTTGTTGTTGTTTATAGCTAATTGTTAAGGACACTTTGAGCATAAATTCTCAATCTGTTGGAACTGGAATAAGCCTCCTACTGTCTCCTATATTGCTAAATCCAAGGGGGTCCTGCCTACATGGGAGGGTCACAGTATAGAAAAAGGGTGCCCTCCTGTGGAAGATTAACAAAACCTCCAAAATGATAAGCATGTTTTCTCTCCCATTTTATAAATGTAAAAAAGCCAGTATAAGTGAAAAATATTTAAGCAGATATTGATTAAAAATACTCTAGTAGCATCTATAAAAATAACCCAGATAGATTATTTCACGATATTTACTACATACACACTAAAATTCTTTAAAGAAGTTGCTCACAAGTTGTTCAGCTCAGTCATGTTATTTTAATGTCCAGTTTGTGTTAACTATTTTTTCATTATTTTAAAAACAAACCTGTTACATTTGGTAGCATACAGTTCCTTGCTTAAAAAAAGGAACTGGTTAACACATGACACTCTACCATGACTTTCATAGTTTCTCAAAAACTATCTAGTACACGCTCATCTATAACTACACACCTATTAATGGAAATTTTCCTTCTCATTTAAGTGATTACCTGTTCTACTATGGCAAAAAGATTTAGGCCTTCATTCTCCATCTTGCGTTACACCAATAACTCTACTGAATTCAGGGAGACTCCTATTAAGGCTGTGATCACAAAATCCAGCATGAAATGCAGCACAGTGCAAGACACTATATAGATCTACTCACTGAAAAAAGATCCAGCTTTTGATGCATACCCTGGAACTGCTTCTTAAGTCTTAAGCTAGAAACAGAAGTCACAAAATGAGGTGGATCAGCTATACCACGATATATCTTGGCATAGCAGATCCACTTCATTGGGAAAAGCACGTCGCTCACTGTCCCATTCATTCACACTGCAGGACAACAGGGACTGTGTTCTCCTGGGGCTTGAGAAGCTCAATCTTGTGCACCCAAGGAATTCCTATACAGGGTTGTGCCCCTCAAGCCCCTGGTGTGTGAGCCGATCTTCCCCAGTTAAGAGACACGCCCACAGGATTTTCTGGGCACATCTTTAGCAGGGAAAGCCCAGAGTTTCCCACTTACAGAGATGCATCCCCCAGGATTTCTTGGGTGTGTCAAGCCAAGCATTCTCTGCTTAAGCAGGGAACCCTGGGCTTTCCCTCCTTATATATACACATGGGAAATCCCAGGGATGTGTCTCTGTAAGCAGAGAAAGCCAGCCAGATAGGATCCCTTCAGCCCCTGGAGCATCTACATGCATGGGAAATCCCAGGGTGTGAAGGATCAGCCCCTAAAGCCTCTGCAGTACCTATACAAAATGCCAGGTCCTAGCTAGCTGCACTCTCCTGCCACAAAGTAAAGAAGATGTGCTCCACCAAAAAATCAGCACAACCTGTACTACCAGCAGTCTAGGAACACAGCTGACAACCAGGTCAAAGTGGAAGCATGACTTCTAGTTGTCACCACAATCACGAACATATGGCTGCCAGAAGCAGCCACATTTTTTTGCCTGCTCCACTCCCAAAGGCAACACCTGAGGCAATTGCCCTTATCAACACCCCCCCCCCCACACCAAGTTACACCGATATCTATTGGGGTTGTTGGTTGTAGCCATGTTGGTCTAAGGTCATAGGAAGACAAGGTTCTTTGGGTAAATGTGATATCTTTTATTAGACCAACCACCTGTGTTGCAATCATAAAGTTTTATGGCAGCACAAAGGTGAGGAAAGCTACCTCAGTTTCTACCTTGACAGCAAAGCAAATTCAGGTTATCTAAGCACTCACTGCTTCATAGCTCAGCAGCATTCAATCCCATTGGGTCCCTTTGCAAAGGAGAGTCTCACTCTTTAGGTGATTATATTCACTCTTAGTTCTTAAATGTTACTGTATCACTAAGAAATCTTGCATGTCACTTTCTGATTTTTATATAATGACATGCTGCATTTAATGCACCTCAAATAATGGAGATCATGACAAAGATTCAACGTGTCACTGACTCTGAAGCTCATATTTGTTCTTCAGGGCATGCGAAGAACGCTCTTCATAGGCTTTAACACATGACTGGAAACTTAAAATAATAAACTATCATTTGAAAACATTATGGTTTTTAATTGAAGGTCTGGGTTAAGATCCAGGGTTACTTATGCTATCGAATTTACATTTTTCTCAAAGTTTGTCAGAAATCCCAGCCTGGAATAAGTCTATTTTTCATGTACATAAAACTTACTCACTTTGAAAACTGAAAGTTCATCAAAAAGTTTGACAGCGAAGGCAACTCACTGCAGGGGTGACGGACACTGAATGAGAAGTACGGCATTTCGTATCTCCCTATGTTCCCAGCTTTAACACAAAAACAATCCCTTTCTCTACTGTACAGACTGGCAACTAAGGCAGAGTGATGTTGTCATTTTCCATACCTTTGTGATTTATTTTCGCGCTTAAGAAACAGATGGATTCAACCCAGAAAGGATTCACCCGTTATAACCACTATTACATCAACAGAAAAGACAATAGAAAACCAACCCTTTGCTAGAATAATATGAACACATACAACATCAACCTGAAGAAATGTAATAAGCTAGCACACGCTTGTGGTGTTCATGTTCTAATGCTGCATTAACTGCTTGTATAGTTAGCCCAATGTTATTCGGTTGTGAAAGAGGATGTTATTGCCTAATCCAGTGGTGCTCAACCTTTTAGCCCAGGGGGCTGGATGGGCAATGCCCCTGTCCATGCATGAGCCGGATCTCCCTAGTAGTCCCAATCCCAGGCCCAGAGCAGGTACAGCAGGGCCCCAATCAGCTGGGCAGAGGGGAGTGGGGAGCAGCCTGGCCCCAACCTGACTGTGACAGGGGAAGGGGACTTCTTGCAGCCCCGATCTGGTCCTGCCTGGAAAGGAGAGAGAGGATATGGCCCAGCCCCAACCTGGCCCCACGAAAGGGGGTAGTGTGGCCCTAACTCAACCCCATAAATGGCAGGGTGCTTGACGTAGTCCCAACCTGGTCCCACAGAAGGGAGGGGGCTTGGCCTGGCTCTGACCCACTGTGAGGCTTGGAGTTTGGGAATTTGGCAGTGGGGGAAGGTAGCCACCACTCCCCCACTAACAAATTTCCCAAATTTTGGGGAGCCCTGGAGGTTGGATACCATGGTTCCACAGGACAAATGTGACCTGTGGGCCACAGGTTGAGCACCCTTGCCTTAGGTCATGTTACAATCCAACTATGTTGCATTAAAGCCTCTGGAAAGCAAACATCCATGATGCACTTAAGTTATTCTACAGTGATCTCTACATCACAGGTGTCAAACTCATCTGGCCCCATGGGCCAGAGGAGTGGCACAGGACTGGCCCATGGACTAGATGGGCAGCACAGGGTGCCCACCCCCCCCGCATGTCAGATCCAGCACCCATGTTGCCCATTCCAGCTGATCCACATATGGTGTCTGGTCCATCCAGACTGGGGTGGATGCCACATACAGCATGGATCCTGAACTAACTGGAGTGGTTACTATGGGCAGTGCAGTCCTAGACACCTAGAGCAGCACTAGGTCCAGCATGCAATGGACTCACAGAATCTTCCCCCTTATATCTTTGATACCCCTGGTGTACATGGATGCAAGAGCAGCATATTTAAAAGGGATCTATCATTTCAGTTCTGGCCTTCCCTGTTTACAAACCTCTAGAGCAGTGATTCCCAACTAAGGTGATACAAGATCCTTCGAAGGATGTTGTGCAGTATTAGCATTGGTAAGCATGCAAGCACATACACATACTTCAAAAAAATAATACTCAGTAGAGATTTCAAAAACATTCTGACCTGCTGTGATCCTTCCAAGTTCTTTGAAACAAAAGAATTGCTCTATTATTTTTCCTCGGTCAAAAAAGCAATTGATAGCTAAGAGCAGCTACGGTTAGTAATGGGTATTGAAGACTTTTTGTCTTATTTGTTGTTATATATGTAGTCATCCAAAGAAAAAATAAAAATAGCAATTCCTTCACCATCTGGTTTTCTCTGTAAAACACATCAATTTTCTAGCAATAGACACCTTCCCTCTTGTGCTACTGCTTACTTTTGCAATGCTTACATCATTGTTAAAAATCAAACACTCATTAAACTGAAGCAGAGCAACAACAACAAAGTGGAGTTCTTTCAAACTAGCTAAAACAGGGGCCTGTCAAACATATGGCCCATTGGCAGGACCCAGCCCAGGAAGTCATATGAACTGGCCCCTGGATTGATGGACCAGCCCCAGACCTGGCCCCAGTGCCGCAAGCTACATGCAGTACATGGGCTGGATCCAGCACCACATGTGCAGCAGACAGCCTGTACCCCAGCCTCCTATGCCACATGCAACACCAGGTCCAGTCCAAGCACTGCAGGCAATACAAACCTTGTGCTGGCACCAGAGGCAGTGTGCACATCAAGTCCCTGGGCCAGCTAGTCAAGCACATGGCATGTGGGGTGGCCCAGCCATGCACACTACCTATGGCATAGGAGGTTGGGATAGGGCACATATGCCACATGGTGCCCCTCTAAACTCAGAGCCAGTGCTCAGGGGTGGTTAGCAGGATGTTGCATGAAGTGCAGGCTCCGTGCCGCACAAGTGGCCAGCCAGCCCCACAAGCTGTATGTTGGACTGGCTGGCACTGGAGCCTGCTGTGCATGTGGCCTCCAGGGCCAGCACAGAACACATGTTGCCTACAGCATGCATGCAGGCCCCAAAGCTGCATGCAGCACTGGGGTCCAAGGTGTGGGCTGTATGTGACAGCCTGGACTGACCCCCTGTGCTGCCTATAGTGCAAGTTTGACATTCTTGGACTAAAATGAGCAATATCCAAAGGACACTTTAAGAGAAATGAACATTATTCTGTGTTTGGTCCTATGCAGAACATGGAAGGAACAGGGCAGACTCTTTCATAGGCCAGGACAGGAAGGAGTAGCTTGATACTGGCAAAGCCATTGCTTTGTGTTGGATTGGCTTTTTGTTATAACAAGCACAAGGAATGTAGATATTAGAGAAGCAGCAGCAGCAAATGGCACTGCTGCCACCACTACCAGTGTAGCTTGGCTACATGGTAGTGCATAAAGGCATGTTGGATTAGCCCCAACTCAGATGTCAGAGGCTTATCCCAATGCCATGTCATGAGAGCATGCAAGAAGAGCCAATATTTGCATTGGTTGAGTTAATCCCAATTAAAAGCAGTGAAACATTTAGAGTTTGCATAAATGCATTGACACTGGTTTCAGACCAGTTGGTTTAGATTGCTAAAATCAACATACAGACAAACCCTATACATGGAAAGAAACAGGTGAGAGTAGGATATACAGTAGCCTTGCTGATTTATGTTGCTGGCTTCTAAGTATCTGCATTCTTAAGAACTGACCAAGTTCATTAGTTCCAGGTAGCCTATACCTTTGGGGTACCAAAAAGTGGAACATACACATTTAAATTTGAACCCTGAGCACAGCCCTGTAAAAGAAACTGATCATGTCTGCAAAGAACTCTTGCAAAGAACTTCATAATTTTTTGCTTCAATTAAGAATTGAAGATAAATGAGGTAGATTTAGTATGAAAGCATTGAGCAAAAGGCAGAAGTTACCTGGTCAGTGGATTTCCACTAAAGTCTGCTACCTGTAGTGCTTTACAAAATGAGATGCTTTCTGGAATTTCAGGAATATCTGTAGAAAGAAAAAGCAATAGTGTTAATGACTGTACTATAGAAGACAGTTCTGAAATTACTGAAGCAGTCTGAAACTGGTCACCTTAATCAAAGAATATCTCGAATATTATATTTTTAGAGTCACTAGTATTTTCAGGTTGAATGTATGGCATTAATGTTTAGAAAGGCAGCTCTAAACTGACTCCAATTCAGCCAGTTTAGTAACTGCCTCTCTCCCATGCTCCTCAAAGCAGATGGAATACTCTTGTCGTGGGACAAAAGCCTGTCAGTTGGCACATTTTTCTTCAGGGTCTGTTCAGCAGAAGCCAAAATTCAGCTACCTTTAGGCAAGTCCCAGATGAAGAAGTTTAACTGGTCTTTTGGTAATCTGGAACAGAAACTTGGCTACAAGAGGTAGTGGAACAAAAAGCTAACAAAATGCATGCACACATGGGAACATCATCGTATCTCCTAACATGTAAAAATATGGTAGTATTGAGTCACTCAGTGATTCAAACAGTAAAGTAAAAAGTAAAATGCTTTCAAGTCTGATTTAAATCTTGATATTCAGATAGACATACCCCAAAACAGATTTAGAAAAACTGCCTACTTTATGCACATTTCCAGTCAAATGAAATACTCTCAAAACAAAGCTCACCAAGGTTTCATGCTTCCATGCTATTTTGATACACAACCAACACTGTGAGCCTTGGGTACTTGCAATAACCTCCAGCAAAAATATGATAACATCACATGGACAAACTTCTAAAGGATTAATTAGACTTCAGAGCCTTTGATTTTAAAAGGAACACAATTTATATTCAATACTATATAGGTATACACAGGAGAACGGCATGTCCAAATTGTAACAGCAATTAAGACCTAACATATATGCTTTCCCCTTTCAAGTGTACATTTCTTTTTGAAAAAGAACTTCCCCTTTATCTATACTGATTGAGAGAAATTATATGGGAATCGCAGTTTCAGAACGTTTACTGGCGCAACCTCAATCTTTCATTTTGTCTAATAAATGTACCTCAGGAGTAGCTGTCATTGCTACATCCGAACAGGACTAGATTCAGTCCATTTAAATCAGATGCCAAACCCCTTCAAGAAGGGTAATGAAATGTAAAGATTTGGACAAAAATGTCCACAACAGCAGTAAGATAATTAGTTATGTCTGTTGGTTTATATTTACCATGTTTTAGAAGTGCTTACGAATAGCAGCTGATACCTACTCAATGGACCTGAATCAATAGCGTTTCATAGTGTGAATGTAGCTCAGAGGAACAGTAGCTTGTATCTGATTATAAAAGCAATAGGCATACACAGCTTCTGTAGTCCTATTAGTTCAATAAACCAAGGGCAGACAGAGCTTCTGTCTGCCTAGCACTCATTTTGCTATCAAGTTAAAATAGGTTTTGTAACAGGTACAGATATTCCAAATATTTCTTCAGTCTGGGTAAAAAGAATGGTTTATTGTCCCAGAAGACCTCTGCTTCACAATCTAGCCAGGATGAAACCTGTTATTCATGTGTCTCTTTTAGGTGGAATCAGTGTTTCTGAATAGCAGCATTCATGGGGGCATACACTAGGTGATAGTGGTGGGAAATCCACATGACCCGAGGGATTCAGTCTCCACTTGTCACTCAGGTTCACAGCCATGGGGTGCTTCTGGATCCTCTGCTGTACCTAGATTTCCAATTGGTGGCTAGGAGTACTTTTCACCAACTCTGTCTGGTGACAAGGTTGAGACCCTTTCTTTCAGATTTGGATATGGCTACCAACATACATGATTCTGTAATCTTGAGTCTAGTCTACTTCAGTGTACTCTGTGTGGGAATGGCCTCTATGATCATGTCAGTTGCACCTGATGCGGAACGTGGTAGTCTGCATTGATAGGGGCAGGGCATTAAGAGCATACAACTCCAGTACTCTGCACTAGCTCCCAATAGCTTTCCAGGTATAATTCAAGGTACTTTCAAGGTAGTGGTTTTGATGTATAAAGCCCTAAATACCTACAAGACTACCATCTCCTTTATGCCATCATGATCACTAAGGTCAGCCAAGAGCAACCATCTTCAAGAGTCTGCACTGCCTTCCAAAAGTTTTCCAGGCAAAATGCAAGCTTTTGGTTTTGACCTAAAGCCCGCAAAACAGCCTGGGCTCTATATCTACAGAACTACCTTCTACTTTATGCCCCATCATAATCTGTTTCCCATGGAAAAACAAAGAAAACCATGGATTTCCTATTTTTATCAGAAGAAAATTTAGAAGAGAAACACGCGGATTTCCCCCTTTTGCAAACAGCTCTACAGGCTGGCTGAGTTCCAGCCTATAAGAGCTGTTTGCAAAAGGGTTAGGGAAACCCCCAACCTTGCCCAGAGGGGAAGGGAGAGGGGGAAGGATGGGGCCCCACACTTGCACTTACTGGAGGCTGCTTCAGGCTCACTATTCTTGTTGGACTTAAGTGGGGTTTCGGGGTAGTGGGGCAGGGCTTGTGGGGGGAAGCTGGCTAGGGGCTGAGGGAGCAGGGAAGTTTGCAGGCAGCCGGGCACTCTGGCCAGGAGCGGGTTTGCAGCCTTCCTGCTCCTGGCTAGAGTGCTTGGCCAGCTGCAAACCCCCGCCCCTCCCAGTCAGCACTCCAGCCAGGGAGTGCCCAAGCTGGCTTGGGGCTCAGGAACGGGGAGGTGACCAGGTAGAGGGTGGGGTTTGCAGCCTCCCCTGCTCGGGCACTCCCTGGCCAGAGTGCTGGCCACGAGTGGAGGCTGCAGCTGGCTGAGCACTCCAGCTGGGAGTGGGGAGGCTGCAAACCCCCTCCTGGCCAGAGTGCCTGGTCGGCTGAAAACCTCCCCACTCCCTGAACCCCCAGCCAGCTTGGGCACTCTCTGGCGTGGGAGCAGGGTTTGCAGCCACCCAGGCACTCCAGCATGAATACTGCAACCCCCACATCCCCAGCTGGAGTGCCTGGCCAGCTGCAAACCCTGGTTTGCAAACACTGTGCTCCCTGCTCTGCTGCCCTCCCCCAGAAGCTCCAGAGCACAGCATGTACAACTGGCATGGCAGGACACAATGGCGCCATGCACGAAAGCTGCCTGCCATGCTTCCTCTGTGTGCACAGGGGCTGCGCAGGCTTGTGCCCCTCACTGCAACCCCTGCCTGCAGAGGAAGCGTGGCCAGGGCAGCATGAAGCTCACAGTGGCAGGCAGCTTTTGTGCACAGCCCCCCTGTGTGCTGCTGCACCGGGTTGCACACGTTACATACAAACCCTCAGCACACACCTCCACTTCCCACCCGCCACACAGATCTGTGGGGCGCAGGTCCCGCTGGCCCCCCCAGAGTGCATGCTGCCACTGCAAGCTGGCCCTGCCCGAGCTGCTGCAGGCAGCAGCAGGGGGGAGCCAGCTCATGCTCCTTCTGTAGCAGCCGCTGCCTTCCACTGGAGCAGCGGGCTATGGACCTGGGTCCCTGCTCCCATAGCCCTGGCAGCTGGGGCCCCCTTCAATAGGGTCTGGAGACAGGGGCTGTGGGGAAAATGAGGGACACCAGCAGGGCTGTGGGGGGCATTTAATTTTAACCACATATTTTGCAAGTTTTTTATCAGCGAATTTGTAATTTTTTTTTATCATGGAAAACCAGGATCCCTGGCTATCACTGCCACAAGGCTTGGTGAACAGATTGGAGACCAAACAGATATTTTCCCAAAGGTCTGACTTTACTCAAAACTTTCTTGACCAGTCAAGACCTACCTGAATTAGTATGGTCTCTAGTCACATTGACTGTTTTGCGATATTACCCTGAAAGACCAGGATTTCCAGTCCATATGATTAACACCCCAGCTATAGACAATCAAAAAGCCCAAGGTTGAATTGATGCCATCTTTGCAGGTTAGTCTAAGGTATGTAGATCAAACTGATAAGCAAGTAAACAGACATTCACTTTTGATTCCAGCAATGCAGCCTCATGCCTGCAGTGGCCTAGGCCAGAAGCCAGTGGAGGCACTAGAGCACACCTCCCTAATCAACTGAAGTAGAAAAGGCAAGCCAAGGCTAGCCCACGTACCCTATGAGGGTTTGTGGGGGAGGTGCAAAGCATCCTGGAATGCTGGGGGACCAGAAGTTAACTTGAATCTGGAGGGGAACTGTGACAGAAGTTCAACAAACCAATTTAATCTATTTAATCAGTTAATAGGGCTGTGGGAAACAGCACCGTTTCATTTCAACTTCTGTTTCGCTGTTTCAAAAGGACAGTGTTTTGTTTCACTGTTTGAAAGCATTGTTCTGTTTCATTTCATCAAAACTGTTTTGCTATTTCGACATATTTCAATGTTTCGCCCATAGGCTATAATGGGGAATCACAAAAATGCCTATAACTATGTCATTTCTTGCCTGATTCACATGAACACATCAGGGATGGTAGCCCCTGCTGAGGCCATGAAGCCTGCCAAGTTTCAAGAAGATAAGTGCACGGGTTTCTGGGAAACTGCACCTCAAACTGTTCAGAGCAAAACTTGTGTCACTTGTAAGTGTGAAGGCACAGAGAAAACTCAGTTCAAAGAATACTTTTTAAGCTGTTTTTCCATCCCTCCCCCAGAGCACTGGGATTGGAACAGACCTCAGGCAAGGATCACAGTCACTGGCCAGCTACACATTGATATCAGAGCAGTCCTTCCCTCCTCTTCTCCTCCCTCTCCTTAGTTTCTGTTTCCCTGAAAGCTAAGCCTGGCTTCCAACCTCGAAACGTTTCAAGTGCCCTCATTTCATTTTGAAGCTGTTTCAAAGCCTTTCATTTTGTTGTTTCAATTTCACTGTTTTGAGCTCAAAACGCATCAAAACAGCTTCAAAACTAAATACCCGTCAAAATTTCACACAGCCCTATCAGTTAAGTCAGATTCTACATCCACCAGGTTTATCTTAAACTGATTTTGGCCATTTGGAAAGTGGTTTATGTACACTGAACTTCTATTGTGGTACAAATTTGAACTGGTTTTTAGTCACTTATACCACTTAGTGTTTCATTTCTATCCCTAGCCCAGAACACTATGGTAAAAGTCAAGAAAAATCAAAAGATTTTGTTAGGGTCGGAAGAGACCTCAGTAGGTCATCAAGTCTGACTCTCTGCTCTGGGCAGGAAAGAGCTCTGGGGTCACACAACCCCAGCTAAGTGCTTGTCCCGTCTCCTCTTGAAGACCCCCCAGGGTAGGGGAGAGTACCACCTTCCTTGGAAGCCCATTCCAGATTTTGGCAACTCTTACTGAGGAAGATCTTTCTAATGTCCAACCTAAAATCTGCCCTCCATCGATTTGTGCCATTATTTCTAGTTACTCCATGGGGTGCCCTAGTAAATAGAGCATCTTCTATTCCCTGCTGCCCTCCCCTGATGAATTTATAGGCAACCACAAAATCACCTGTCAGACTTCTCTTGCAAAGGCTGAAGAGATCTTGGTCCCTCAGTCTCTCCTTGTACAGCCCTGCCTGCAGACCTCTGACCATACGAGTGGCCCTCCTCTGAACCCTCTCAAGATTCTCGGCATCCCTCTTGAAGTGCAAAACCCAAAACTGGATGCAGTACTCCAGCTGCAGCCTAACCAGTGCCACATAGAGGGGAAGCATCACCTTCTTGGACCTGTTCGTCATGCATCTGCTAATGCATGATAAAGTGCAGTTAGCCTTGTCGATCACTTCATCACACTAACAACACATGTTCATCTTGCAGTCAACTATGACTCCAATATCCCTCTCCGCTGCTGTGCTGCTGAGGTCATGCCCCAGCCTGTACGTGTATACAAAATTAAACAGAAGTCAATGCAAGTTGAAAAGTGCTTCAGCCACAATTAATGATCTGAACTTTGAAGGCACATAATTTAGGATTACGCTAGAAGACACCCTGGTCTTAAAAGGCCATTGAGCATCCCAAAGGAGATTTAACTTATGTATACTGACTTCACTCCTTAGCTAATCTGTTGCATCTTTAAGATAAATTGTAGCTCTCTTTCTTTCAATGTGCTGTTAGGCACACACAGTGTGTCACATGGGTAGTGTCTGGGTCTCACTGTAAAGCACTGGGTTCTTCCTGTGGGCTGAACACAGAATCATAAAAAATTAAGGTTGAAGGAACCTCAGGGGGTTACCTGTAATGTAAGAACACATCCTGCAAAGGAAAAATCCACAAGGAACTGCTGAGCTTGAAGAACGATAGAAGCAAGCATTATTACCTAGAACCTGAGATTTACAATGCATTAGCTTTCTTCTCTGGGATAAAAAGAAGCCACTGGAAGTAAAATCTTTCCCTGAATTCTGGCAACAGTTCTTCTATAACTTGTAGGTGACAAAACAATAAAAGTGCATGCACCCATAAAAGACCATACCTGGTTAAATGCGGTAAGATGGTTTCCAAAGACTGGTTTTGGGGTCCCATGAAATTGCCAGTGCATCATAGGACCAGGATACACTGCCAACAATGAAAATACCCCATGACCATTGTTTTACCTGAGGTTGTTTCTTAGGATGAAGAGTTAGGCTGCTTGGTGTGATCAGACAAGAGTCCTTCAACAGATCTGGGTGTAATGGCAATATGGGCTACAGCATAAGCTCAGCTGTAGATGCCTAAGAGCAAGGTGGCCTCAGCCTCATAAAAAGAGTAATGAGAACTATCTGCATGTCTACTATAGCTGCATACCTTCAAAAAGCTTTAGTCACAGCTGGTATCTAATGCTTGAAACCATGACACTATACACAGTTATGCAGCACCATGGCTTGGCTTTGGCATCAGAACCATCACAACAACCCATGCCAACTTTTTGTGTTACCAATTGGCTATACCCCATTCTTAGGTGAGAGTTTTGATAGAAAGCATGTTATTTTGCATTCCACAGTCACATTCAGTCAGAAGGTTTGGTTATTTGTCACTTGTACTTAGATACGCAAAAGAGTACGGTTTCCTCTTGAACAGGTCAAGCTTCTTTGGATCCTTTGTATTAGCAGTGCTTGTTTGGCATGGTTTAGTGTAAACTGCTGAAATGGTAAAGGAGTCCAGGTTGAGAAGGCTATGGAAGTTGTTGAATACTTCTAGATGTAGTATTCAACAGTAAGGTGCTCCTCAGCACCAGAGGAGGTCTTCAAGTACTATTCCAATAGTTAACAAGAATCACCAGCATGCTAAGCATTTATCTGGTCTACTGGCCAGGAGGAGTCATATAGTCATAGAGAAGTAGGGCCAAAAAGGACCTCCAGGGATCATCTAGTGCAACCCCCTGCCTGATACAGGATCAGCCCTATTCCAAACCATCCCATACAAACCATAATTGAAACTCTATATAAGACTACCCTCAACCCTGACGCAACATAGACCTAACACCCGAACCTGTCACAGGTAAAGCAGGAGAACCACAGCAGCCAATGTCCCACTTCTATAGAAAGTCAATATCCGCTCAAGAGAGAGCAGAGCACCACTCCTCCCCCGCCCCGCCCCGCCCCACCCTCTCCCCCACTACAAAGGAAAACAACCTCCCCACAGTCAATACCCAATATGACCATGGGGTAAAATTCCTTCCTGACCCCAAATATGGTGAGTGGAGGGGCAAGCCCTCTAGCCAGGAACCCAGCCATAGCTATAGCCAACACACAATGCCTCTGAGCAGGGGCGATGTGTACTCAGGGTGCATGCACATGGGTGTTCAAGCAGCCCAAGCATGGCAGTGCACCCCCTACAAAAAGGTGCTGCTGGCAGGGCGTCTGCAGGAGATCCCCCACTTACTATCGCTGCTCTCCCACCACTCATGCCACCACCATGCCCTTCCAGCCGCCAGAGGCACACGTTGTTTATGCCTCTGAGGAGGCTTAAAAACGCCCTGACATTTATAGCAGAAAAAAGGAGGGAGAGAGGTGGCAGAAAAAAAACCCGACAAAGCCCAGAAGCATGGGAAATATGATCATCCCCCAACCACTGGCTGTCCAGCTTCTTTTTGAACACCTCCAGTGATGGACAACTCACAACTTTCCCAAGCAGTCTATTCCACTGTCTCACTATTTTCAACGTGAAGAAGTTTTGCTCTGGATATCCAAACCAAATTTACTTTGCTGCAACTTCAAGCCACTGGTCTGCATCTTCCTCTCTGCAGCAAGACAGAACAGGTGCTTTTCCTCTTCTTTATGGTAGCTCTTCAAGTATTTAAAAGACTGCTATCATGTCTCCTCTTAAGTGCCTTTTCCACAAGCTAAACATGCCTAGCTCCTTCAGCCTCTCCTCATGTGACTTGCTCTCCAAGCCCACTTTTGCACTCTCTCTAACTGTTCCCTATCCTTTTTTAAATGTGGAACCCAGAACTGCAGTGTTCCAGATGAGGCCTAACCAGCGCTGAGCAGAGAGGCACCATTACCTGCCACATTTTGCACCAAAAACGTCTATTGATGCAACCCAAAACTGTATATGTCCTTTGTGCAGCTGTTCAGCTGCATCACACCACAGACTTGCATTAAGTTTGTGGTGTACCAAGACTCCCAAGTCTTTTTCCATAAAGTTGCCAGTGCCACCCAGCCAGGTGTCCCTATTTTGTATTTTTTATTATTACTTCCGAGGAGTCATAAAACAAACGCACCTTGCATTTGTCTACATTTGACTTCATCCTGTTAGCTCTAGCCCAACTTTCCAATCTGTTATGATCTTTCTGAATTGCACTCGCATCCTCCAACATGTTCACAATCCCTAATAATTTTGTGAGGAGGCATCCACTGTGTCCATCTTTCAAACAGCATTAATACATTGCAGAAATTTAGGAGCTTAAGTTTTCTCTATTTAGAAACCTTAACAAAATGGCCTGATTTTCAAAAGTAGGAAGGTCTAAAAATTCTTACCACATTAATTCTATGTGGTAAAACTGCTGAACAACAGGGAGTCATCACTCGCTATCAGAACTGAGATACTTGGGCTAGAAAAATGGATAAAAATACTATTTCATTTAGGAGATTTATCTAGTTGTGTTAGATATAACTATTATGGACCCTGCTTAAAAAGTGAGTTTGTACAAGTAATATATTCTTCTGATACCTTTTCAGTACTAAGCAGAAGCATCCAGCTGCCCATGTTGCTTCAGAATGAATTACCCTGTTAAAGGGTGAGCTTGAATAAGTCAGACATTCTTCTGTACCCTTACTATACTAAGCAGATGCATTCAGCTGCCTGTGTCGCTTCAGAATGAATTGAGGCATTACATTAAAGCAGAGATTGCAAAGGCAGTGACCTTATTTTATGTGCAAGCTTTTCCCCATCAGAGGGCATCCTAACCAACTTAACAAGAAAATAAATGACGCACAAGGGATACTAACCCTTTCTGTATTGTGCCAATGCACAAAGTAGATGCAAGCCTCATCTCCTCCACCTACTTCCCCCCACCAGAAATTAAATAAGAAGCCAAACAAAAGAAAAATCATGGCACAAGGACTAATGATGGCTTTTCACTGACACAGTTTTATTTTATTAGCACCTTCCATGTCAATGGCATCCAGAGACCAAATCTAAATAGAGTACAAGACAAGTGTGGAGACCACAGATAAGCACTTAGAATCACTCTCTCAGACACAATGCCAGCTAGAGCTCCCAAACTGCATGGCAGTAAGGCACAGTTACTTGCTATAAACAGTACAACATTTGCTTCCTGCCTCATCTTCACTGCTTTCCATTCCTCTCCAGACATTTGTCTGGGGAACATTTCTGGATGTTGGACGGTTGGTTGGAATGCTTTTTGTTTGGGCCTTTTTTTTTTCTTTTTTTTTTTAAAATCAGTTCATAAAGTGCCTTTCTTCCCAACTCTTCTGTGTGGAGCAAAGGCAAAGGAAGAGACAAGTTATATACTAATTTTATGATAACATGAAAAGTAACTAGTAAAAGTTGGTAAAAGATCAGAGTTAAGGTTGCCTTTTTAATTAAAAACAACTTCAGGAAAGGATCAAATGAACTGCAATATTTAGCCCACAAGTTCATTTTAAAGCAGATCTTTTCAATATTTTTGCACTCCTTTTACTTAAAATGTTAAAGAATAGGTATGAAATACAGGCCAAGATGAAATGTTGTACCTCACCCTGCCTCAGACCAGGGCCTGGAGTAGATGACCTATGGAGGTCTCTTCCAGCCCTACTTCTTCATGATTCTATGATCCTACATGTCAAGAATTATCCTGGAGTGTTATTTTAGTAGAGGGAAGAATGAAAACAATGACATACCCACTGTTATAAATAAAGAAGTCCTCCTGTAACTCTTGGATTTCAATGGATTGTGCAGCTTCTTTCATTATCATTTACTACCTGGTTTCATTGTGGACTCTAAGTAGTATATCTGGGCCAATACTAAAAGGCAGTCAAGTAGGAGAGTTTCCTCTCTACTGCTAGAAAACACACACAAATCTGACAAACATCCAGGATTTTTCTAATACTGCACATTGATGATCTACATTTACACATGCTGTCCCAGATGTTCTGGTATACAGGCTTGTGCAAGCACTGCTAAATAATAAGACTATAAAGCAAGCCTAAGCTCTATGACGTATGACAATGCAACTGCGCTGACAGCTAGTGAAAGTTATGCTAGCACAAGTGGATAAAAATAAAGCTTGGCAGTCATGCATGTTAAGAGGATATACCTTTTCCAGGCAAGGTTGCTCTTTGGATATTTATTGTCCTAGTTTAACTAGGAATTGTGCTTGTAGCCAATAACCTAGGAAGCCTGCCCTACTTAACATACAAATGATTTATGTGAAAGGTTTGAAACCCGGAGGAATTATCTGTCTTGTCCAATTCAAGGACCGCTTGCTTCAGAAAACCTCCACGTAGTTTTCACGTTTGGTTTAGCACTATTCAGTTTTTTTCTCGTGAACATTTTATCACTAAGCTCCTTTAATTTTGCCAAGTATCTATTTAACTTAGAGTGAAAGCAAACTTATTCTGGAAGCTAATCAAAATTAAGATTCTCAGCTGTAAACAGAATGAAATGTATTATGTAGAGCTTGTACTTCACGTCTCCAAAGCACTTAGTGACAAATTAATGACTTCATTTGCCTACCCAGCAGCTGCATTTTGAGAGTCTGTGAAATATTCCACAATAATTTTTAATACCTAACTTGTTTTGCAGGTGGAAGTTGTTGGTGAAGGTCTGGCTGTTGCATTCCAGACAGTTATATGAGAGACTCCTATTTTGGGTTATCACAGATTTCCAGCCTAAGGGCCACATTACTTCAGCATACAAATGCACTTACCCACTGAACTGAATTAATTTATTCCTGATTAGAAACTGACCCAATCCATCATCTTTCTCTGTGAAGGGGGATGGAAGAAGGACAGAGAAGAAAATAATTTGAAAGGCACTGCTCTCATCCATCTAGCACAATATTTTGTTTAGCTTATTTGACATAAGTGGCAGCAAGATTTATCTTATCCCTTCTGGAGAGCTCCAGAAGGTGCTCCAACCCTGGCCTATGGACAACACCCAACCTGAAGCAAAGTGTCATTCACCCCCTAGGGCTGCCCTCAGGTCCAGAAATTTGGCAGCAGGGGAGTGGTGGCACCACCCCTCACTGCCAAATTTCCAGACTAATGGGGTGCTCTGGGCCCTGTTTAGTGCATCAGGTACCCACTCCTAGCATGCAGGGCCAGGCAAAGATAGCATCAGGCCTCAGGGCCCAATCTCAGTGTGCGGTGCTAGGAGAAGTAGTACCCCTGAGGCCTGATCCCAGCACAGAAACAGGAGGTAGCAGTGCTGGGCCCCCAGGGCCCAATCCTAGCAGGAGGGGATGGTACCTAATTCGGGGCTCCTATCTGGTCCATGGACTGGCCCAACAACACTCATCTGGCCCACAGGGAGAAAATGTTGAGAGCATGCCTGGCCTCGCTAAATGAAGTTTTTGACACCTCTGCTAGACTTTGAAAGATAGTTATAGGTGTTCCACTGTGAGGGCCCCTAGGGCTCCAACCTTAATCCATGGCACCTGCAGGCTGTAGCACTACCAGGAAACTTGCCATGCATCTGCTCTAGCTCAGCCTTGGCCTTCCCATGAGGTTCCTAACAGGGGACCAGATGACCTGGGTGGACCAATCGGGGCCGCAAGTCCTTGGTGGTAAGGCTATAAAACCCTCTCACTTCCTACAGTGCCTGCTCCCTCCAAAAAAGTTCCCAGTATCCCTGTTGTGGATCTCCTTGCCTGACTCCTGTGCTCCTGCTCCCGTCTTGGAGTTCCGGACTCATTGCCTTGTCCCTATCTTGCTTCTGCTTGGACCCTCGTGCCCCGTCTCCAGCCTTGCTCCTACCATGGACCCTAGGACCTTGCTCCTGCTTATGCTTTTTTGAGTATTGGATTCCCTGGCACCTGACCTCTGGCTTGGCATTGTACAAAGACCCACTTGACCCTCAGTGCGATACAGCAGACTTGGACTGACACCCAGGATTGTGACCCTTGACTTTGGCTTCTAGACTGAGGGTATTGTACACCCTCAGTTTCTGAACACTGACCCCACCATCAAAGTTGTACCCATGACATCTGCTAAAAATTGTGATGATCAGACCCTTTTGTCACTTAAGGACATGCTTTTATCACCTTTGTTTCATGCAAGCAAGCCATCAGGAAGCATGTCATGTACACTTGCCCGCACTCACCATGTGACATCTTCAAAAAATGAGGTAATGTAGCTGCCCTAGAGCCGGGCTGAGTATATGTCCCCAAGAGCAGCACTTGGACTCTATACTTATTGTCCCATGCTCAGAATTGGTCTAAGGTGAATGGCTACATTGCCTCATTTGCTCGTGCACATGTGTACCAAGTGGATGAGGCATGCTTTACTGCAGCATACGTGGGCATAGCACAGAGGAAGTATAAACATACCCCAAGCCAAATTTTTATTTGCAAAAGTGGCAAAGCACCCAACTTGCATTGAAATAGTAAATCAGGCCTTGCAACACTGGAGTGCAGCAACACCTAAAATACCTTTAAAGAGCTGAGCCTTTTGTGACTACTCCCTCATTTAAATTCCTCATAGCTGAGTCCCAGTCTGCCATTTCTGTTCACTTACAAATAAGGAAATTTGCCTTCCTCTTTGGAACAGAGGATGAAGGACAGGGTTTTGAATCTTTGAAGGTTACAGTAGTCTGGCCTACTTCCAAGCAGAAGGCAGGGTGAATATACACCTTACAGACTAACTAAATCAGAGATGCATATGCTGTTACAAGTGTATATCTTTGATTCAGTTTGCCTGCAAGGCACAGGTCTACCCTGTGTTCTGCCTGGCTAACTACCTTGCTGTACTTTAAAGTCCAAATCTGAAGCAGAACAGCATAGAAGGACAAAAATGCTAAATGGCTATTATTTCTATTTATTTGGAACAAAGCTGAAGAATGTATCTATTTGTATAGTGATATTGACAGAATAGGATGTTTACTATCTGCTAACATCAAACATTTCACGTGAACAGCCACAGATTCCTTACAACACAGCCCTGAAAAGAACTAGCTAAGGAGCTTTTTGAGCCATTAATGTTAGCATTTAACAGGTCTTAGGAAATGGGAGAAGTTCTGAGAACTGAAGGATTGCAAATGTTACTCCAATGTATTATTTAAAAACCAAAAAAAGTAATCGAATGATTCATTTGCCTGACATGACCTTGGGTCAAATAGTAAAAAGACCTAATTACAGGCTAAAATGTGAATTCCAGTCAGCATTGCTTCATGGGAAGTGGGTTGTCTTTTTCAACAGGATTACACATCTTGTTAAAAGAAAACTTTTGACGTGGTATACAAGGATTTCAAGATAACTGACTTACTACATATTTTGATTTTTAAAGTTTTCATTATATATATATTTAAAAATATATTACCTGATTTTAAACTGGCTCTATGACAGATCTCAAAAGATAGTTGTTTACACTGAAATATTTCAGTGTAGCCGTTCACAGTGGATTGCCAAAGGGGGACATTTGCAGACGAAAGACCGGAGAACTAGTAAACAAGAACAAGAACAACAGGTTTCTGAACAGAGTAATCTGGATCTCTGGATAGAGAAAAATTGACCAGATGTACACATTGCATCTGACTACTAAAACACATCTAAGAACCAGGGCTGAAAGGTTGTGTGTGCTGGATGGGAGTGAGTCTTGAAAAGCAACAACTCTATAATGATGGTTGCATCTGTAAGACAGTCAATGCGAGTTCATAGTCCAACACGGTGGGAAGAGGAGATCCAGAGATTTTCAGCACAAAGGGAAGCTGTGCATCCAGTTCTGATGTCCACATTTCTAGAAAGGTTAGGAAATAGATCAAAAGAAAAGGCAGCAGATAGGGCACAGTGGTGCCTCAGAGAGGCATGATCTGTCATAGGCAACAACCAATTTCATTAGAGACTGTTCAAAGGAGAACTACAAAAAGTAAAGTAGGATTTAAAACCAAGTCTCACATTGCAAGTGTAAAGGAATAAAATTTATACAGTTAAATGAAGAGAAGTCTGGGAGATGACTTGATCATTGTGTATAGACATTTCCTACAGAGAAGGGTTTCCATGCTTGATACCAAAGGCGTAACTAGATCCAATGGATGGAAGCTGAAGTAAGATGAATTCAATCTGGAAAGATGCAATTTCCCAGCAGTGACAGTGATTAAACATGGGAGCGACAGTGGCCAGATTCCTCTGTAATGCAAGACAGGTTATTTTTATAGAAATTATACTTTGATCCATCTTAGCGAAGGGGATCCGAGTTCCCCTGTTTTTCCCCATCCTTCACTACCCCCGAGCAGAAGGAGATTGGCTGCTTTGCCATCAATATGCTCATAGCATTCGTAGCTGTACACTAAGACAATGATTATAACGACAACTCATGCTTAACATACTTAGCTGGACACCTGGAAAAAAATGTTGTTTCCCTCCCCACACCCTTTGTATTTCATATTTTGCTCCCCTGCAAGAGAGACTGTGTGAAAGATGGACATTGAGCCAGCGAGCCAATGGCAAGAAGTCTAGGGCCAAGAATCCTTGTTGTGCCTTCCTCTGTGCTGAGAGTGTCCATTCTTCATCTGTTAGGATCATCGGGGCATCTCTCACCTCTCCAATTCCCTTCCAGTGAAGGAGCCTGAGGCACTGGTGGCACGTTGATCTTTCCTGTTCTCCTTGGGGTAAGTTATATTGCGATGTACTAGATTTCAGAGTTGAGGATCACATGGTCCCTCCTTGCCAATCCTCAGTTTCACAGGAATAGAGGCCAATTCATTTTTTCCATCTAACAACTGCCAGTATTGGGGGAAATGGCTCAACATGAGTTTCAATGCTCTGCCCTAGTTCCTCTACCACCTTTCTGAAACAGTCCACAATTCCTCCAGAGCTTCAACTGCCAGGCTCAAGTTAGAATAGCAACAAAAAAGCAAACGGCGCTCTTTAATGCTCCAGGACTCTGGGGCCTGTTGACCAGCTGCCACTAACTACACTGTAGGCCGAGGCTTTAGCCCATGCTATTCTAAAGCAATGCTGTGTAACTGACCTTGCAAAAGACTCATTTATTAGACTTCCCAATTATTTTCTTTGATAAGAGCAGTGGATTTTGTAATGAAAGGGTGCATGTGGAACACAGTTATAAACTGGAAGGTACGGATCCATTTGAACTTCTAAGGCGAAGAAACTGCAGGGAAAGCAGTGTGACTCCCACTCACCAAAGGTCAGGCCAGCTACCTGACCGAAGGAACTGCTGGTCAACTCGCACCAGGGCTGTGCAACCTTTGGACAGAGGGGGGCCATACTGCATGGACCGCAGGCGCAGGCTACACACTCCACACTCCCAGGCTTCCCTCTGGCTACCCAGCTGCCCCTTGCCACTCACTCAGTATCTACCCACTGTCCTGTCTCTAGAAGCAGAGTCAGGAAGCAGAAGCAAGGAGAGCTTAGATATCCTAACTGCCATAGAAGTACAAGAAATGTGGGGAGCAGCAACCAGGTTGCGGCCTGGGGCCGCATGTTTACTCCTGCTGGGCAGATACAGGCCACCAGCTAGACAGCCCTGATTCAGGTAACTGTGAGTTTGGCCATCTAGATGCTATGCCAGCCCTGCTAATACATTCCTTGCTTTAATAGACACAGTGTGGTCTATTTAGCTTACTTTAAGCCAAATCAAACCCCCCTAAATTGGGGTAACACCACAGATATTTTTATGAAAGGCGAAAAAAAAAAAGATTCTACTTCATCTCTGCCTTGCCCAGCTCAATTCTCTGACAAGTTGAAGTGAAACGTTGAAAAAATGGGATCCATACAAGTGAAATGATAACAGATATTGGCCATAGGCCTCTAGCAAAGAGAAAACAAACTGTAGCATCACCTGGATTTATTGGCTTATTTACTAAAGTGGGTGTAATACACCACCCCTCAGACCATGGGGGGATGGAGGTGAGGCAGGGCTCAAGAAACACCAGGGAACTGGACAAGGCCAGGTGCCCAGGGTGGGAGACCCACTGACACCACTGCTACTGTCCCTATCTCACCTGGTTGTTGGGAGTGGCTACATGGGGAGCCAGGTTTGGCTGGGGACAGCAGCAGCCACACAGTTTCCTCCTTCTAGCCCCTACTCCTTGATCACACCTTTCCCTTCCCCACCCCATGTCCCATTGGTCAGGAGCAGGTACTGGAAGGAGGAACTTTCATACCACTACCACTGTCCCCTGCCAAACCAAGCAGCCTGCACAGCTGCAGTCCACATCTGGAGTGTGGCAGGCATGGCTCTGGGACTCCCCCTGTGCCTGGATCAGCTGGGGACAGAAGTAGCAGCAGAAGTTCATACCACTGCACACCCCCTAAATCTGCCCCTGCACAGTTTTTGCGAAGTGGAGTACAGTGGTTCTCAACCTTTTTAGACTCAAAGCTCTCCTGAAAACATGGCAGCTCCTAGCTTTCACTTGTTTTTGGACTATGGAAAAATAACCAAACAATTCTTCTATTACAAAAAACTCAAAAAGATCACAACAGGGCAAAATAGTTTCTGACAATATGGATCCCCTTTTGAAATCAATAGGGATTCAACCTTGGGAATCATGTGTAGGCTTTTCACAACTAACAAAGCTAATACTGCAAGGCACCCTGTGGCACTCTTAGGGTTCTCATGACCTGTTGGTTAACAATCACTGCTGTAGTATCTCAATTTATATTCCAAATTTTAGCTTATCCAGTCAATCTTTTCAGCTTGCAGCATTTGTATCTAAGGAGTTACCTTGGTCTCCTCAGCTTGCCTGGTCAGATAGGAAATCTTACCTAAAATTAAGTGGTACAGAATTTGAGATTTAGAGATACTAAATATTCATCCCTCAGATTTGTTATTGCACCATCCTTTTTTCTGGATGATTCCAGTAAATCTTAAAGTCCCTGGCTCTGCTTGGTAAGTTTGCAAAAGATGAAGTTATCACGCAAATCCATCCCTCCTCACCACTCCTTCTCTCTCTTCTTGCATACCAAAAAAAAATTGTAACCAACAAGGTTTATACAGGCAGAATACAGAAAACCACTTACAGTGCAGGAGTGCAGAGATTTATGAGCAAACTAGTTTTTAAATGAGGAATTCAAGACTGTCATCAGTAGAGGTGAGAGAAAGAGACAACCAACAGTTGTCAATTCCAGACGGACAAGAAAAGCAAAAGTCAAAGGTGAGATTAAAAGGAAGCAGTGAACTTCAGGGAGAGTTCCAGGCATGAAGCAGCCTGAACCCAGTGAGTCATGCTAAAGGGACAGGATGTAATGAGTGAAATGAGAAAATGGAGGTACTGATAAAAGTCAGAGTTGAACAAGGCTGTAGAGAACTTTTAGATAAGAAGCCTTCAGGCCAGAGACAGGCAGGAACAAAACGCTCCCAGCTTATGAAATGAGAACATAGTCTGGCTTTAGCATACTGCAACTGAAGATAAGGATTTAGAGAAAAAAAAAGCAGCTGTAAAAGGTTACTGCACTAGTATATGAATCAAAGAAAGTTACAGCACTTCCAGACTTTTTCTTTCATAGTGGTACCTATTTTGGATATCTTGTTCAACAAAGAAAAAAATTAGCCTAGTTTTTGTGCTGGAAAATTTACTGTTTCGCTTACACATTTAAAAACAGTGCCTTGCCTTTTAACTTCTCCGATGACATTACTCCATTGTGAGACCTCGCTATGAAAATACTTTTTCTGCCCAAAACCTACCAGTTTCCTTTCCTTTCCATCATCAGTACTGCTCAGTGCCTGGGTGTAAAGTACTTCCCTACTTGCCTTGTTTCTACAATTTGTGGCTTTATCACCTCTGCCATTCATTTAACTCTAGTGAATATACCCCACTCAGACCTTCTAAATCATTTTAGAGCCTTTCTTTGCAAGGCATAAAAGATTTCTGATTTCTGCATAAGACAGACATGTTTCAGCATTCGAAGAACTGAAAACAGTCTTAGTGGGCGCATCTACACAAAATGCTTAATGCATAGCAGCCGAATAACACTGTGCAGTAGCACGACAGGCAAAAACTATGCTAATAAGCTACTGCACAGCAGCGCCAGCACATTGCTTTTTAGTGATGCTTAATACACAATAGCCTAATGCTCTAATACAGGTGCAGTAACTAATGAATGCATAGATGCACCCAGTACTTATTTTAATGCAATTCATGTATACATTTTATGTAGTTTACCGCAATTCATAGTTTGTATGTCGTTTCCAAGAGCACTTCACATCCCAAATACAAAATTAACATCCCATTTCAAGACTGCTAAGAGCTCTAAGCATAGGACTAAAGCTACTTTTGAGTTTAATATAATTTATATAGCAGTATAAAAAATAAAACTGCTCTTCTTATAAACATTCCCAAGTACTTCCAGCTATAATTTTTCTGACCAATCTGTACAGTTTCAACACCTCCTGGTTCACAACAAAACTTAAATTCATCCTGGGTATATTTGTCAATGCCAAAAAAATTGTCCAGATGTATTAGTCAGAAGCCATCACCACAGAGTTAGCCCATTCTAACACAGCATTATCTACCTGAGCCCAGGCTGGCATACCGTGTATGGAGCATCTCTGGCCCAATCTCTACCCACCCCAGATTTACACAGTTGTGTCCACAACACTGCTGCATCACACATGGGCCAGAAGGATTATTGTGTATAGCCTATGATACTAAAAAGCTCATTAAACTTCCCCTCTGAACTCATTTACAGGGCGTATGCACCCTCTCAAGAGCAATACAATTTCTAAGAGAGTTTATTCATTATACATTGAAGCAATTCTGAAAGCAAAAGTATTTAGCGGGGTATCACAGGGTAAGTGGGTGCACACTGCAATAAGCCAGAGAGGAGCTGATGTGCTGTGAGTCCCTGTCCTTGTTTACAACAAAGCAAAGCAACTTGTTTGCCATGATGGCCTCTAGGAAACTCAATCTGTAGCACATTTAAATCCCTCCACCAAACAGTATCAAATTTGCCTGGGGGGGAAGGGATGGAATTAACTGATCTAATACCACAACTTTACCAACATACTGATACCAACTTCTGGCCAGTGGCCATGTGCTGAGTGGAGTATAATATCTGTTTGCTGCTTCGTTTCTGATGCACACACGGGATTAAAAAGATACTGCAGGAAAAGTGAGGAGTCAGTCTAGGGGTGCAGACATAAGTTACATTTGTTGAGCAGTTGGCCTCTTGAAAGCACTCTACTGCCATGCCCTTACAGTACACTGCACGGCTGCAGAGCGCTTTAAAAGTGCGCGATCGCTTAACAATCTGAAGCCTCATTATATGAGGGTTCAGATGAAGGCACTCCAAAGTGCTTACTACATTCACATGAGTGTAGTGTTTCATATTAACTTATAAGGCTGGCTACAAAAAAGTCATTTTGTTCTTTACATTATAAGGGAAGGGATGGACTGATTTCTAGTCGAGACCAAATCTACTGATTGACTTGAAAATAGAACAACACTTGGGAGGGGTGGTATTTTTTTGTCTGAAGTGATTATGCCCAATAAATGCATATTTTAAGCACATAGCCAAAGTCTAAAAGAGCGTCATTCCTCTAAAAGTAACCCCTTTGGGTAACAAAGAAAAATTAAGTTAAAAGTGGGGCTGCATCCCTTAGTCATGGAGCTGTGAAGCTAAAACTTCTGGTTAAACTGTCTCAATCTGGTCTCTGATGTATTGTCCAGGGTCTCCCCATTAGGATTGTGACTGTGAATGAACTGGCAGCCTTCAGAAGCAGTAATTGATCTTCTTTCTGTTATCACTATTGAAACACTGTGTGCCAAGCTGAATGAGACTTAACAAGGTCTGCTCAAATGCAGATTTCCTTAAGAAATAAATGTGTTGCTCTTGCCAGACAAGTTACTGTACCACAGCAAACCAGCTGCTATACTGCAGCATACTGTCCTTGCTGTTCAGGGACTCATTGGCTAGTTCAAAACACCTGAGGCAGATTCACACCAACTTTTTCAGCTTTTTCTTAGTGACCTAATTAGATCGTGAGCAAGCAAAACTCATGTTCACCCTTGGGGGAGTGGGGCACAGAGACAGCCTGCACTGGTCAAGGACAGTGGGCTACCAGAGACTTCCAGCATCCCCTCCTGCCCCTGGTTCCTAGCCCTGAGGACACCTGCAGCCAGGAACCACACAGTTGTCAGGGGGTCAAGCAGAGGGAGAGGAGCTAAGTCCCCTGCTGTGCAGCTCTCCCCTGATGTGCTGGCTACAGCCTGGGTCCGTGTGACGGGGGTCTCCATTTGCCTGCCCACCCTGCCGAGTGGGCAAGAGACAGAGGCTTTTCTGGCTCCTGTCTGTGACAGCAGATGAGTACCAGTCAAGGCTAGCACGCCGCCCTGGAAAGAGTGCCTGAGATCCGGGAGGACAGGGAACAAAGTTCAACATACAGAAAACCCCCACTTAACGCTGTTTTGCTTAGCACTATTTCTCTATAACGCTGATTTTAAATTGATACCTAATTTCACTTAGTGCTCAGTGAGTTTCATTATAACGCACAGAGTCACCATCTTGGATCATTAAAAACACTTGCGGTCACCATCTTGGATCATCAAATACTTTCAATTTCACTTAACACTCATTTCGCTTAACGCTCTTTTTTTTAGGAACCAATTAAGAGCACTAAGTGCAGGTTGCCTGTACTGCTCTAACCTAAACCAACTAAAATCTAATACTACATCCTCCAGATTCATCTTAGACTGGGTTCTGCCATTATGAAACCAGTCTTTATGTGCTGAACTTCTGTTCTGTTTCTGAACATTTATCCCAGTTTATATGCAGTGTCTGTACCTAGCCATTAAGTATGAAACCAAGACAGACAACAGGAGAGGTTGTGTTGAGCCAGGCTGTTGTCCACGAGGGGAACTTAAGAGGCTAGCCTCGTGTTGTATCTAGATAAAGTACATAGAGTCTTCACAGCAGTGGCCACCCAAAAGGCACGCAAGTCTCTAGAGAAGGCATGTCCAGAATTCAGGGACCCGGGTTTGCATTTCTGATACTCAGCAACATCAAAGTACACAAAGATTTCCCTATTATACCCAAAGCTTCCTTGTAGAAAGCCAGAATCTGATAAGCATACAGCAACTAACTGACAGGCTGTTCATAGTTCAACTACTATGAATGTTATTTGAAGATGGGGTACATGGGTTGTAATTTCTACCAGATAATAGAAGTACAAAATAAAAACAAGTTAAACAGTTTCTTAGGCTGTCTACGACATAAAGCATAATCCAGGGCTGTCTAACTTCCAAGCAACTGTCGGCCTCATGGCCTTTGGGCCACACCAGTTTCCAGAAGTGACATGCCTGGAGGCTGCACCAGGGTGAGCCAGGGGTCCTCCAAGCCGCAAGCCATGCAGGCACTCCTCCCTGTACACTGCTTATATTCAGACAAATAATCCTTTCCAGCAGGGAATGTGACCAGGTTTGGAACAGTTTTCTACTAAAGTTGCATCAACCTTGACAATAACCTACAAAAATGTCCTTCAGTTTGCCCATTCCCCAACATTTCTGTCTTTTTTCTCTTTTCAGGTTACATCCTTGACTCACCCATTCTCCCTTGGCACCACATTACAGCTTTGTCTAGACCAGGAAATTTAACATCTGACTTGTGGCAGCACTGGCAGGAATACCTTCAGTAAAATCTCCTGGTAAACTTGGCCTTGAAGTAAGATAACTAACAGCACATGCAAGTTAATTCAGCTACAAATCGAGCTCATGCTGTTCACAGTTAACACAAGTCTCCTGCCCAAGAGGAGCTGAAAGAAAAGGAAAGCATTGCAGAAAACAAATAACCTCATGCTCCCACCATGTTAAGCAAACAACTTGCTAAGGTCATCAATCTGAGGCTTTCCCTAGAGAGACTCACAATCCTTTATTTAATTATTAGCACAAGACAGTTTGAGACAAACTTAATATATGGTAATTAGTTGTGCTGAGCACTAAATTTGACTACTTACAAACACATCACCATTCAAATGTTTTTCCCATACACTTGTTAATGAAAACATCTGTATACTGAGGATATATACAAGTCAAAAGATACTGTCTTACGCAAATAACCAAGCTAGCTAGAGGTACTCTCTCAGGTACTGGGAGCAACATAGTCATGTTACTATGGTTCTCCATCTGGTTTAACATTTGCAGATATTCTCAGTAAAAAGTGAATAGGAAAACATTTTGGGGGGAGAAAGAAAGTAGATTAGTAACTCCTAGAAGGGCACATTATAGAATCATAGAAAATTAGGGTTGGAAGGGAGCACAGGGGGTCATCTACTCCAACCCCCTGCTCAAAGCAGGACCATCCCTAAGTAGATCATCCCAGCCATGCTTTGTTGAACTGGGCCTTAAAAGCTTCCAAGGATGGAGATTCCACCACCTCTCTAGGTAACCTGTTCCAGTGCTTCACCACCCTCCTAGTGAGCAAGTTTTTTCCTAATATCCAACCTAAACTAACCTTGCTGCAACTTGAGATGATTGCTCCTTCTTCTGTCACCACGTAGAATAGTCTCCATCCTTCTTGGAACCACCCTTCAGGTAGCTGAAGGCTGCTATTGCCCCTCAGTTTTCTATTCTGTAGACTAAAACCCACTTCCCTCAACTTCTTCTTATAAGTCTTGTGCCCCAATCACCTACCCATTCTCACTGCCCTCTGCTGGACTCTCTCCAACTTGTCCTCTCTGTAGTGGGGGCCCCAAAATTAAACACAGTACTCGAGATGTGGCCTCACCTGTACTGAATAGAGGGGAATAATTACTTCCCTCAATCTGCTGGCAATGCTCCTACCAATGCAGCCCAGTATTCTATTAGCCTTCTTTACAACAAGAGCACACTGTTGGTTCATATACAGCTTACTGTCCACTGTAACTCCCAGATCCATGCCTACAGAGCTGCTGCTTAGCCAATTGGTCCCAAGCACGTAGCGGTGCATGGGACTGTTTCATCCTAAGTGCAGGACTTTGTACTTGGCCTTGTTGAACCTCATGAGATTCCTTTTGGCCCAATCCTCAAATTTGTCTAGGTCACTCTGAATCCTAGGTCTGCCCTCCAGCGGATCTACTACTCCCCCATGTTAGTGTTGTCCACAAATTTGATTAGGGTGGAATCCATCCCATCTTCCGGATTGTTAATTCCCGGTAAAGTGGGGCCCTTGCAGGACATCATGGGTAACTTGGTCATCACACCAGACGGCAAAGCTAACATGTTCAACGGTTTCTTCGCCTCCATCTTCCTAAGTAGGGACCAGAACAGCCACCTCCCTGCTGGGCCCCCCTCGGGCCCTGGGGGAGGCACACCTGGGCCACGGGTTAGCAAGGATTTAGTTAGGGAGCTTCTGGAGGGGTTGGACGTATTCAAGTCAGCCGGTCTGGATGATCTCCACCCTAGAGTTCTAAAGGAACTGGCCGAGGTCATTGCAAGTCCCCTGGCACAGATTTACGAGCACTCGTGGTGCTCTGGTGAGGTACCAGAGGACTGGAAGAGGGCCAACGTGGTCCCCATCTTCAAAAAAGGCAGGAAGGAGGACCCGGGAAACTTAGGCCAGTTAGTCTTACCTCGATCTTAGGCAAGCTGTTCGAGAAAATTATGCTGGCACACATCCAGGAGGGGTCAGCAGGGGACTGCATGCTTAGGGGCAACCAACACAGGTTCATCAGTGGCAGGTCCTGTCAGACCAACCTGGTGGCCTTTTACGATCAGATCACCAGATCATTAGATGCAGGGGTAGCAGTGGACATAGTCTTCCTGGACTTCTGGAAGGCTTTCAACACTGTCTCTCACCCCGTTCTCATTAAGAAACTGGGGGGCTGTGGTGTAGACACCCACACAGTCAAATGGGTCGCCAACTGGCTGGAGGGCCGCACCCAGAGGGTGGTAGTGGATGGGTCCTTCCCAACCTGGAAGGACGTGGGCAGTGGGGTTCTGCAGGGCTCGGTCCTCGGGCCCGCACTGTTCAACATCTTCATCAGTGATTTGGACGAGGGGGTAAAAAGCACCCTGTTCAAATTTGCTGATGACACCAAGATGTGGGGGGATGTGGGCACACTGGAAGGATGCAACAGGCTACAATCAGACCTAGACAGGGTACAAGGGTGGGCGGACGAGAATAGGATGGGTTTCAACACAGACAAGTGCAAGGTGATGCACCTCGGGAGGAACAACCGGCACCATACCTACAGGTTAGGGAACTCCCCTCTTGTCAGCACGGAGGCGAAAAAGGATCTGGGGGTCATCACTGACTCCAAGATGAACATGGGCCGGCAGTGTGGGGAGGCAGTTAGGAAGGCCAACCGCACCTTGTCATGCATCCACAGATGCATCTCAAGCAGGTCCAAAGAGGTGATTCTCTTTCTCTATGCGGCACTGGTCAGGCCGCAGTTGGAGTACTATGTCCAGTTCTGGGCGCCACACTTCAAGAGGGATGTCGACAGCATGGAGAGGGTCCAGAGGAGGGCCACTCGTATGGTCAGGGGACAACAGGGCAGGCCCTATGAGGAGAGGCTACGGGACCTGAACCTGTTCAGCCTCCAAAAGAGAAGGCTGAGGGAGGATCTTGTGGCCTGTTATAAACTAGTCAGGGGGGATCAGCAGGCATTGGGGGAGTCACTGTTCCCCCGAGCACCGCCAGGAGTGACCAGGAATAACGGTCACAAGCTGGCAGACGGTAGATTTAGGCTAGATATCAGGAGGCGCTACTTCACAGTCAGGGCGGCTAGGGTCTGGAACCAACTTCCAAGAGAAGTGGTGCAGGCTCCTACCCTGGGGGTGTTTAAGAGGAGGTTAGATGAACATCTTGCTGGGGTCGTTTGACCCCAGTATTCGTTCCTGCCATGGCAGGGGGTCGGACTAGATGATCTGCTCAGGTCCCTTCTGACCCTAGAAACTATGAAACTATATTGAACAAAACCAGTCCCGGGATTGACCCCCTAGGGCACTCAACTTGATACCAGCTGCCAGCTAGACTAGACCTCAAACCATTGATCACTATTTGTTGAGCCTGACAATACAGACACCTTTCTATCAACCTTACAGTCCATTCATCCAATTCATGCTTTCTTAGCTTGCTTGCAAGAATTCTGTGACAGACTGCATCAAAAGCCTTGCTAAAGTCCAGGTACATCACATCCACTGCTTTCCCCTCATTCACAGAGCCAGTCATCTCACCATAGCAGGCAATCAGACTGGTCAGGCATGACTTGCCCTTGGTGAATCCATACAAACTGTTCCTGACCACCTTATTGCCCTCCAACAGCTTAGAAATGGATTTTTTGAGTAACAGCTCCATGATTTTTCCGAAGACTCAAGTGAGGTGGACTTATCTGTAGTTCCCTAGATCCTCCTTCTTCCCTTTCTTAAGGATGGACACTATATTTGCCCTTTTCCAATCAGCCAAGACCTCGCCAGATCACCACGAGTTTTCAAAAATAATGGCCAACAGTTCTGCAGTCACATCAGTCAACTCCTTCAATGCCCTCAGATGCATTGCATCTGGCCCCATGGATTTGTACACATCCAGATTTTCTAAGTAATTATCTAACCTGTTCTTTCACCACTGAGGGCTGCTCACCTTCTCCCAAAACTGTGCTGCCCAGTGCAATAGTCTAGGAGCTGACCCTGCCTCATCTCAAACGCTGCTGTACTAATGCAGCTATAGAGCTTCTAGTATTGAAACCTAGATTCCTGACTGGCTGTTTATAGACAGAATATGTCTATGTGGTACAATGCAAGTCTAAGCGGCTAAGTCCAATGCAAACTTCCAAACTCTAATTTGAAACGACCCTCTCTCTTAAACAAAAATCCAATCCTTGGCCATACTAAGCCACAGTGATTGGGAAGTGAAGATAAACTTAAATCGTTGATGATACAGGCTGCTATGTGGCATGAGATTAAGGGATAATTCTATTTAGAAAATGATCCACAACACTGTTGTGAAAATACAGAGGAGGAAGGGGTCACACTGAAGGTCAACATGAAAGGGCAGCTAGATAAGTTAGAGTAAGAAGCCTCCCTGGGCAGTCCTAGGAAAAGAAATCATATACCAGACCTATGCAGCCAGGCAAGGCCTGCTTTCATTCAAAGCTCACATGCAACAAAAAGGAACTTCAGTAGCCTGAAAAAAATCCACAGATAGTAATGGCATAGGTTTCCCAACAGAATAAACCTTCCCCCTGGCCATCAGCTCATTGCCAATTCCCTGCACTTCAAACACCCATATGCACAAGAATTATAGGATTTGTCTAGGAAACAAGTAAATTCACATACTCCCTCAGCATGTTTTGAAGTAACTGGTGGAAGAACTACACCTACATAGAGAACTGCAACGATAGAAAAAAGTTAGCTGCCACCACCATAGCACTGACCCCCACCTCACACCCAGCATAAATTAAGGTAAATGCTACTATGACTGGCACCTGGTTAGCAGCTTCTCCAGAAACCTTTGTTCATGGTGGCAGAAGCAATCCTAAAGCATAGGCTCCTCCATAGGAACTGGAATGCCCACCCATTCCATGAATGGCAACTTTTGTCAGACAAGCTCTTCCTAGAAGTGTGACAACATGGGAGGTTAAGGAAATTAACTAAAAATGTGAACAGGAAATACATTAGATAAAGCACATTAAGCTTCTGTATGAATGCTGGCTTAAGCTTAAGCTAATTTTCCATGTATATATTCCCTATATTTCTAGTCCTTTACAAAAGCACACCTGACAACTTAAATCTCAAAAAAAAAAAAAAACCCAAAAAAACAAAAACAAAAACTGAAAAAAATCAGTGAAAAAATTGTGTGCAATATGTCCTTTATTGAGATTTTTAGTATTATTTTTCCTAGTCAGAGGCCAACATCTATATGAGACACTTTACCATGCATTAGACTAATCTAATGCATGGTAAAGTATCACCGTCTACATGTGCACGGCAATTACTGTGCATTAGTCTAATGTGCTGTTTGCCAGCACCAATAGATATAGATATACTGCACGTATAGACGCAGACCAGGAGATTGCTGTGGGTCAGCCCAGGCAGCAGGGGGCCACACTGCTGCCTGGCAATGCCCCAAGCTCCAGAGAGTGGGGGAAGCTGTCCCTGGCAACTCCCAGCCCCTGGAGCTCAGGTTCAGCTGTAGCCAGTACTCCTGGGAGGAGAGCATGAGGGTCCAAGCCACCAGCTGGGGAGAAGGGGCCTGTAACATCCATACTGTACCCATCTGTCCTTCCCCTGGAATCTGTGATTGCAATGGCAGCGGGACCCAGAGATTCCCTATGGTGCACGTCCTGTAGCTGAGGGGGAGGAGCTGGGGCTCAGGGCAGCAGGGACCACACAACAGCCCCAAAGCTGGAAGCTGCCCTCACACTACTGAGAGGCTGATCCTGTCCCCAGCTGGTTCATCCGGGGCCCTGTTCCCCTGCAGTAGCTGGTATAATGGCAAAGCCTGGCCTGGCCTGTCACCAGCTGTGCCTGGCTTTGGGGCTTCTACAGAGCAGGGGCCTACACTAGCATGCCTCCAGACTTGCTGTCCCCTGCATGGTTACTACACCAGTGCAAGGATGCATCCAGTGCGCCTGCACAGCTCTTGGCAAGGGGCAGGCAAAAGGCCCTGCACCCCCATGCCTGCCTGCTCCTTGTTCTCTGCCCAGGAGCACCAGCCACAGCTGTCCCCAAGCTCCACGTGGCTGGGAGCTTCTCCTGCAACCCACGCTGCCCAGAGCCCAGGTCTGACCCCTGAGCCTCTTGCCAGCCCAGGGTTACCCAAAGGCCCCTGCCAACTCAGGGCTGGCACCTGGGGGAACTTGTATCTTTCCCTGGCTGTTGCAGCAGGGCAGAAACAGCCCTGGACTAGAGTGCACCCAACACAGGTACACGTGTAGACACATTCCCGGGCAAAGTTTCATGAACATGAATTTACTGCATAGTAAATCACACATTTATCGCACAGGAAATTCATGCTCATTACATTGCACATGTAGATGTGTCCCAGTTATTACATAATTGGAGAATAAAAGATATCCCAGAGACCTACAAATCCTGGCACTGCAAGTTTAAATTAGGAGATCAGGAACTCAAGTGGCAGACATGAGAGAAGAAAACCAGTTTCAGCTCCTCCAGCAAGTAGTAAAAGCCAGGAGGAAAGGCATAAGGGGAATGGCTACCAAGTCTTCCCACAACATCCTGGAACAAACTTCCACTGTACTCCATGTCTCTCTAAGGCTAGCAGAGGTGACAAATTCCACTGATGTCAATCCTGACGTATAGAAGGCCTAAGAATTAAAAACATAACGTATGTTCTTTGTTGATGTTGCCAGTGGCTCTTGGCACACCTTTCTGGTCTGCAGTTAGGTTCTGTGTTCCACATATCTGATAACAACCTGTCTCATCTTCTCACTTCAGGAAGAAGGAGAAAGGAAGCAACAGGACAATTTTGTTAGGAGGGAGATGAAAGTATTTTGCTCATTCAGTATCTTCACCTCCTCCTTATGCTATGATGGACTCCAAAATGTCCCCACAACATAAGGGGCAATTGTCAGGCAGCACTACTCAGCAGTGTTACCTCAGGTCATTTAAAGAACTAATATTTATATTCCATCTCCAAAGGAAGTAGGACGGTCAAAAATAAAAGCAATTAATGCAGTTATCATACAGCTAGGACAAAAACAGAACAATGGTCTCTTATTTCCCAAGTTAAGATGTCAACACTACACTTTCCTATTAATGAAGTATGCCACGTTGCAAAAAGCAGTTTTTCCTAAGTTTTCCCAAGTTTAAAAGCAAAACAAATCTGCTGCTCTTGCCAAGTAGTTTAATAACAAAAATTGATTAATAGCTTATTGCTCAGTAGGCAGAACCTTAGGTATGTTCGGATTCTCACCTAAAGAAAGCGATGCTTAGTAACAAAGCTAGGAACACAAAAGTCAAGATTTTGCTACTATAATCCAAAAAACTGGCGTAAACCAAGTTGCAAAGCACTTATATGAAACAGGGCTAAACTGAGCTAAGTGAAGCCAGTCACACTGGGTAATGAATCATAAGGAAGAGAAAATAATGCAATAAAATGGGTAATTAAGACCGGACCTTGGATACAGGAGAGAAATTGCTTCCTGCAACCTGCTGTAGTCCAAGTCATCACTTTGGAGGTTACTACACAAGGAAACATTTTGTAATCACACACAAACACCCCTACACATGCACAAACACATTGACACCATCTGTTGAAGTCAGCTGCCAACTTTTAAGTCAAGCTGCTTAAGGCTCAGATTCACAGTTCTTCTGTAGTTATTGATTTGAAAAGAGAAATGAATTGAGCCAACACACCATCTCATTCAGAGTTAAAATCCTTGGCAACGCTATGCAACCAAGTCCTGCACATGAAGCCAATTACATTAAAGCCAAGACGCACCATTTGACAATATGTCTTAATTAAATGAAAGCATTAATTCCAGCTCCCAGATATTTTCTGGTCAGCTACTCAGACTTCTTCCTTTGCCTTACAACACTTTGAAAATACTCATGAAGTAAGGTAGGGCAGTGGAAGTCTGCCATTAAGTGTTTAGAGACTTTCATTTCATTAGTGACTGTCCAGAAAAGGGACATTTGCACCATCACTCGAAAACATCAAAGAGGTATTGAGGACAAGCGCTGAGTGTTTCTACAAGTGAAACTGGTGTTTCAATGCTTTCATTTACAAGTTAACACAATTTCTCAAGGTCTCCTGAATTTATTGTCTTCCTCCTTATACAGAGTTTCACTCTTTATTCATTTCTCTGCTCCATGAGAGGAACATCCTGAAGCAACACTCTGAATGTAAAGGGACAGACATGACTGCCTCTACAGCCAGCTGACTTTTGCTCTTTGGTAAAACTGGAAATGCATCAGCACTGCACACCTGCCATAGTTTTAATGTGTTAAACCTTCTAATTTCTCAATCTTTAAGGGCAACAAGAAACCATGATCCACCACTGAACACTAATTTGCTAGGCTTAAACTAGTAATGAACATCAGAGTTCAGCTGGCTATAAAATGCTGACAAGGGACATGCCAAGTTCACTGTCACTGCTGGGGCAGCAGCTTAAACAAGAACTGAAAAAACTACTATGGCTCCCTACTGCTACTTGCAGAGAGAAACAAATAGAATAATTCCTCCTCTTGCTACAGAGCACGGGAAAAGATCAGGGGACAGGAGGAAAAAGAAGAATAGACTAGGGCTCCCAGCACAATGATTGCATTTGGACCAGAATGGACCTTTTTCCTTCACATATCCATTTCTGTTGTCTAAACACGTATAAACAGCTTCACCACATGCAAGCACACTATGACAAAGGACACTTTCAAAATATGTTTTCAGCCAGTAACAGAACCTTTCGAAAAGGAGAAGCTAGAGCAGGGCAGTATTTGATCACTATAACATAACTTTAGTGCTAGGCCCTCAATACACGTAGAAGCATATGCCATGCTTCAGACTTCAGCATTCTCCAAATGCTACCCAGCAGCACATTCAGCAGGACTTAAAGGCTTCAGACCAAAAATCCCAGTAACCTACAGCATTAGAATAACATTTTATCACATACAGTGCAGAGCTGAACAAAAGCAAACACTCTAGCTTACCATTTCGAGACAAATCAAGTTCCACCAGCTGCATGAAGTTTGCTATTTCTGGAGGGAGCCGCTGAATTTCATTATCACTAAGTCCAAGTTTCCGTAGTTTTACAAGTTGGAAAAAAGGCTGAAAGAAAGAAAATCCCCCATTAAACATACTGCATTCTCACCATGATTAGTTTCACATACAGCAGGGTTCTTGGAGGGGCAGCAGCAGCACTGGTCAATGTAGAGCGCTAAATCTGCAGATCTGCCTCAAATGTACTTGGCAAAAGCAAGTACTGAAGTGACTTCTTGAGGAGCGGACAGTGGGAGGGCAAGAGGTAGGGGAGCTGTGCCTGTACCCCACTGGCACCTACCCTCCCCTGGTGCCCAGCCCCCTGACCTGGCCCTCCCTGCTGCCTCTGGCCACCTGTCTTCCCCCTCTACCTCCCCACCATTGCTTATCTGCTGGCTCCAACTCTGCCCTGGCCTGGAGCACAGAGCAAAAGCTTGCTCCAGCCCCAGCCCAGCCAGGTAGTAGCTATTGCAGCAGGGAGACAGGCAATACAGGGGTAGTACACACTTGGGGTTTACTTGCAGAAACCAGAGACATTCAAGTCAGCAGGGTCAGATGGAACGCATCCTAGGATACTGAAGGAATTGGCTGAGGTAATTTCAAAGCCATTTGAGAACCTCATGGAGCCAGGTGAAGTCCTGGATGACTGGAAAAGGGCAACTAATGCCCACCTTTAAGAAAGAGGAAAAGAAGGATGTGGGAAACTACAAACCAGTCAGCTTGACCTCTATACCTGGAAAGATCATGGAGCAAGTCCTCAAGCAATTTACTGTGAACTACCTAGAGGATAACAAAGTGATCAGAAGCAGCCAGCATGGATTCACCAAGAGTAAGTCACACCTGACCAACCTGATTTTCTTTTATGATAAGGTGAGAAGGTCTGTGGATTTGGGGAGGGGGAAAATGCTGGATTACTGTACTCTACCCGTAGTCATCAATGGCTCAATGTCTAGTTGACAAGAGGTCATGGGTCAGGTACTGTTCAGCATCCTCATTAATGAGTTAAATGACAGGACTAAGCAAACACTTAGCAAATATGCAGATAATGCCAAGTTAGCTGGAGGGCAGGACTTGGATCCAGAATGACCTGAATAGACTAGAAAAATGGTCCACAATCAACCAAACCAAATGGGATTCAGCAAGGAAAAATGTGAAGGCCTGCACTTGGGGCAGAATAACTGCATGTACAAATACAGACTGGGGAATAAATGGCTAGGCTGCTGTACTCCAAAGAAGGACCTGGGGGTTACAGGTCCTTGACCATAAGCTGAATGTGAGCCAACAATATGCTTTTGTGGCAAAAAAAAAGCCAACAGGATCCTAGGTTGAATTGATAAGAGTGTCACCTGCAAATTGAGGGAAGTGCTTCTTCCACTATCAGCATTGTTGAGGCTTTACCTGGTAAATGGCTCAGTAAGATTAAAGTAAGCAGAGAGCAGTGGCTCTGGGATAAGCAGTTCAGGTGTAAGACAGCCTTGAGGAGGCTTTTCTCCGTGCTAATGACTTAGGGGGGGCCAATTGCTGCTTAAGAGTGTTTACCTAGTGCCTGGTGTGTTTGGGTTTTTTCTCTCTCCCACCTGTGGTATGTGATTGCTTCTCTCTCTTTTTGTTCTTTTCTTTTCTTTCCCCTTCTGGAGTGACTGGGTGACAGGGCTTGTTTTGGGTGGGGCTGGTTTAGGTAACTGAGGGATGAAGCTGGGATAGGCAGCCTTATAAAAAGGCACCCCCTAGAAACCATAGGACCAAAGGAAAGAAAACAGAGAAAGTTTGCCCAGGGCGTTCACCCAGGAGGGAACAGGACACTGTGCTTATGTGTCTGTGTGTGTGTGTGGGTAGGAGTGTGGGTAAGTACCCACTTGCATCTGATGCAAGTGTTTGGCATGCAAATTCTTGTGGTGTCTTCCCCACCCCTACTTCTTTTATTCTTACAGGATGTGTGCAAGCCAGAGAGCAAAGGAGGGACACTGACCAGATCACAGGTGACTATGAGGCTCCCAGCTCATAAAGGGAGGATTAAGCTGCTTGGAGCACAAGTGGTGTTCTCATCAATCCTTCCCATGAAAGGCAAAATGTCTCTGCCTGGACCTCTACCTTGGAAGTAAACACATGGCTAAGGCAGTGGTGTCAACATGAAGGCTTTGGCTTCTTTGACAATGGGTGGATGTTCTTAGGAGGAGGGCTACTATTAAGAGGTGGGATCCATCTAATGAGGATGAGGGAAAGCATATTTTGGTATCATCTGGCCAATCTAGTAAGGAGGTTTTAATTTAGGTTTCACAGGGGATCCAGACCCTCCAGAAAGCATATGGGGAAAGGACTGAAAGAAGGAACTCAACTCTGGGAAAGGGCCAGAGAGCTACAGGACTGCAATAAGTGTAAGAAAAAGGAAGTGAGGAGGTCAAAATGCAAAATGCATCCTGTGCATGTACACAAATGTGAGAAGTATGGGGCATAAACAAGATGAGTTGGAAGCTGTACCCTCTAAAAAGAACTATGATCTGACTGGCATCACTGAAACCTGGTGGGACAGCTCTTTTATAACTGAAATATGAACACTGAAGATTACACACTGTTTCAGAATGATAGTTGGGAGAAAAGCTGGTGGTGTTGCCTTGTATATCAAAAACACAAACATTTATTCCTGCTTCACAGGAAGATGACAGCAAAGCAGAATGCATCTGGGTGAAGATGAAAGGTAAAAGACACAGCACTGATAATGGTCATGATTTATTATAGGCCACCTAATCAGGAGAAGGAGGTGGATCAGGCACTAGTCTAGCAGGTGACAAATCTATTCAAAAGCTATGGGATAGTACTGATGGGAGACTTCCATTTTCTAGACACCTTCTGTAAAAACAATGCAGCCAAACATAAAATTTCAAGCTAGTTCCTAACTTGTGCAGAGGACAACTTTCTCTTCCAGAAATAAAAACTAGGGAATCATCTATGTTGGACAGTCCTGACAACAGGTAAGAACTGATGGAGGATGTGTAGGTGACGGGGCAATTTTGGAAGGAAGTGATCACAATATGCTAATATTCCAGATCCTGAGAGGGAAGAAGCATGAGGTCAGCAAAATTAGGGCATTAGATTTAAAAAAAAGTGGATTTCATCTGACTGAAGGAGCCAATGACCATGATGTCATGGGATGACAGACTGATGGATATAGGTGCCCAGGGGGAGCTGGGCACCTATACTCTAAGGGGCACAGTACTGGAAGCCCAATAAGACACTGTCCTAACACAATGGAAGCACAAGAAGAATGGCAAGACAAGAGAACAATGTAACTGCACAAGGAACTTCTAAAATGCATCAAACACAGAAGGAAAGCTTACAAGCAATGGAAAAACGGGTAAGTCACCAAGGATGTGTACCAGGAAACCAAAAGGACCTGCAGGGACATGATCAGGAAGGTAAAGATAAATAAATAGGCTGTGCCTGGCAAAAGAAGGCTAAGGACAACAAGAGAGTCTATAAGTATGTTGGCCAGAAAAGGAGGACCAATGAAGCTGTGGATCCTATGTTACCAAGCCAGGGAGAACTAACCAAAGATGCAAAGAAGGCAGAACTACTTAACAACTACTTTGTCTTAGTCATCACAAAAAAATTAAGCTGCCAGACACCTAATAAGAATTACGTGGATAAGAAGGGGGGCAAAATGAGGGAGGAGATACCAAGAGACAGTTGGAGAGCTTTTGTTGGGTTTGAATAAATTAAAGTCAGTAGGCCTGAATGAGTTTCATCACCGGGTCCTGAAGGAACTGGCAGAGGATATCTCGGAGCCCTTGGCAAAGAGCTTCAGGAAGTCATGGGAGATGGGCCAGGTACCAGAGGACTGAAAAGGGGCTAATGTAGTACCCTTTTTTTTTTAAATCAGCAAGAAGGAAGTCCCAGGGAACTACAGAGTGGTTACTGGAGCAAATTAAGGAAGGCCATTGGCAAGTATCTGAAGGAGGAAAGGCTGATCACAAGCAGCCAGCATGGAATACTAGGAACAAATTGTATCAAACAAACCTGATCTCCTTTTTTGACAAAGTAACTACTTGGGTGGATGAAGAAAATGCTGAGGATATAGTATATCACTAGATCTGGACACCAGCAAGGCTTTTGACAAGGCTGTGTTTTTGTACAACCTTCTCATAAACAAACTGGAGAAATGTGGGCTGGATAAAACTACTAAAAGGTAGATAGATTACAGGCTCAATAGCCATAAGCAAAGGGTAATTATTAACAGGTCCATGTCATAATGGCAGGAGGGTTTGAGTGGAGTCCCATGGGGTTGCCTGAGGCTGCTCAACATGTTTAGTAACTATTTCAATGCTGGCTTAGAAAGTTTCTTGAGCAAGCTTGTGGATGACACACAACTGGGAAGAACTGTAATGCAAGCACAATTCAGAAGGATCTCTACGGATTGGAAAGTTGGGCTAAAGCTAACAGGATGAAGTTTGATGCAGACTAATGCAAGGTGCTACACCCTGGGCAGAATAATCAAAAACATGAATATAAAATGGACGACACCTCGCTGGATGGCAGTTTTATAGAAAAGCATTTGGGAGTACTGGTAGACAACAAACTCAATGAGTCTTCAGTGTGCTGCAGCCACACAAAAGGTAAATGCAGTTTTGGGCTGCATCTATAGAAGTATTAAGGAGGTGATAGTGCCTCTACTCGGCACTGCTTAGGCCTTGTCTGGAGTACTGTATGTAGTTCTTGGATCCACATTTTAAAAAGGACAGGGAGAAGATAGAGAGGGTCCAGAGGTGGGCAATAAAGATGATCAAGGGCTTGGAAGGCACGTCATGTGAGGACAGGCTAAGCAGGTTCAGCTTGCTAAAGAGATGAATAAGAGGGGACATGATAGCAGTCTTCAATACCTGAAGGGCTGCCATAAGGAAGAGGGAAAGCACCTTTTTTCTCATGCTGCAGAGAAGATGCAGACCAATGACGAAGTTGCAGCAAAGCAAATTTAGATTAGATATCCAGAAAAACTTCTTCACTGAGAGACTAGGCAGGGGAACAGACTGCCTAGGGAATTCTGGGTTGTCCATCACTGGAGGTGTTCAAAAAAGAGGTTGGACAGCTGCTGGCTTGGGATGTAGCTATGCCTAGCATGGGTATTTCCCATGCTTCTGGCTTTTGTTGTTCCATGCATCCCCAGCTTTTTTCTGCTATAAAATGCCAGGCTGTTTTTAAGTCTCCCCAGAAGCACTGGGTGTTGGCTACAGCTAAGGCTAGGGACTTCAACTGGGGTATGCTGATTCTCCTGCTAGGAGTCTTGCCTCTCCACTCAGGGTCACACCAAGCACCATATTTGGGGTCAAGAAGAAATTTTGCCCCATGGTCAGACTATTAGGGACTGCCCTTCTACCTGGGACCTCTTGAGCATTTATTGACAATATTTTATAGGCTGAGGACATTGCCTGCCATGGTTCACCCATTTTACCTGTAGCAGGTTAGGGTGTTTGGTCTATGTTGTGTTAGGGTTGAGGGTAGTCTTATTCAGAGATTTGATTATGGTTTGTATGAGATGGTTTGGCTAGGGATGAACCTGCCTCAGGCAAGGAGCTGGACTAGATGACCTTTTCAGCCCTATGACTCTGAGTGTCTATTTTGGGCCCCATGCTTCAAGAAGGATGTGGATAGTTTGGAGAGATCCTAGCACAGAGGGACAAAAATGGTTAGGAGCCTGGGAAACGAGGCTTATGAGGAAAAGCTGAAAGAACTAGTTTATTTGGTCTGGAGAACAGAAGACTGGTGAGGAAGTCTTCAAATACCTGAAGAGTGATTACAGAGAGGATAGAAATGGACTTTTCTTTGTGGCTGCAGGAGACAGGATTAAGAGCAACAGCCTTAAGCTGCAACCAGGAAAATGTAGGTTGGAGATTAGGAGGAACTCTCTGACTGAGGGTAGTTAAGCACTGGAACAGGATCCCTAGAGAAGCTGTGAAATCTCCATCCTTGGAAATTTTCAAGATCAGCTTGGACAGACACTTGGCTTGGCTTCTTTAGTCAGGGACAATCCTGCCTTGAGCAGGGAACTAGATTATATGACCTTGTGAAGTCTCTTCCAGCCCTAATTTCATATGATTCTTTTAACAAAACCCCCCCAACCCTTTCTAGTCATATCCTAATGGTTGCAGTGAAGAGCTTGAAAATGTGGACCAAATATAAATTGTTCCTTTTAGCCCATGGATTTTATGGGAGGAGCCTGCCACAAAATCAGGGACTACTTGGGCCACAGTGGGCATGGCCAGTAGCTGGGGGGGTGGGGTGCGAGTGCTCAAGGTATAGAGAGATGAGGCTTTGCTGGCATAACCCTGCTTGTTCTGCCACCACGAGGTCTGAATCCAACCAGGAACAAGACCCCATCCAAATCCAGAGCCCAGGATGAGTTTGGCACCCCTGACTTAAAAGACCAGGAGCTAACTAAAATGCAATGAAAGGCTGACTTCTACATTTGTGTCCTGATTTTTGAGCTCTTCAGGCTACCAATATGGTTTCATCATATATATAGAACTCAAGTCTAGTCAATCCCTGGACAGCCATGAAATATCCAGAACATACTCTCTAAATACAACTATGCAGCAATAAAAGACAATGTAGTGATAGAGCCAAGAGCTCCAAGTTCCACATAGTGATTTTTTTCTTTTTTAAAGACTTTACTAGACCACAACTTAGAACTTAATGTGCACAGGCCCTAATCCTGAAAACATGAAATCAAGCATATACAAGAGAGTTTGCAGAAAGAACCCAAAAAGAATAATATGCTCGTCCATAAAACTTACAGGAAAATTTAGACACTTCAGACAAGTGGAGAGCTAATCCAAAGCCTCAACTTATCCAGTCAAGCAGACCCCTGAGGGTTAAGTATCCACATAAATTCTTACCTCGCAGCTTTATGTATGTAAAAGCACATGGTCATTCTAGAAGGCCTTCACTTAAGATTTCAGTTTCAGTAGACCGTGAAGAGTCCCACTGCAGATCATATCCTCTTATCCCCTGTGTCAGTGTTTTACCTATCCAGGCTTTCCATTTACCATATTTTCTCACATATAACTTGCACCTTTTCCTGCCAAAATCAGCTGAGGAAAATTGGGATGTATATTATATGCAAAGAAGAGAGCACCCCCCAGGTAGAGAAATTGGGGAGGATGGGATGCAGGGCAAAACTGCCACAGTTCTGGGACCTATGGTAAATAACATTGCCACTGCTTTCCCCCTTCTCCCTCCCACCCATTCCACTGGAAAATTTTTAAACCAGTGTGAAGCTCCCTTCCCCAACTGGGCACCAGATTGGGATGACATGCAGGGTTGGCCCATGGTTGAACCCTGTACACAGAGTTCAAGCCAGCACATGGTCCCAGACCTATCATGTAGCTCCAGTGCCAGTATAACAGATCAGGCCCCCAGCCCCAGAGACTCCAGATTCCTAGGTAAAATTTTTTTTTCCTTCTTAGAGCCTACTAAACAGAGTACATGAACAGAGGGTTCATGCAAGAATGTTAATCGGGGGAGTATTTCCAACAAAAAGTTGTGACTGTGTAAGACTGGCAGACTGTATAAGTCCCATGATTCTGAACAACTGCCCTGAGCCATCCCTGAGGGATTCAGTGCACAGGACACTTAGTCCTGAGTAATCAGTATTAATTAACCAACAAGAATTGCAGCATCTAGTCTACTAGCTGAATTGTGGCAGAGTCTAAAAGAAAGGACTACACTGTGTAGTTGAATATGCTTCATTAGCATAGTTGTATGATTCACGATAAAAAGAAAGACATGCACGCTAAGCATGCAAAGTATGCAGTTCATACACATGCAACTTTGACAATATTTTCTAAAATAGCTGCAGACACATTCAAGAGTCATTTGTTGATCAGAAGCCATAGTCTGAATATTGCTGGCTTAGGCCTTTTTTGTGACAGCAATTCAGTCTGGAATCCCCAACTATTTATGCAGTGCTGATGGACATAAAGAAAGACATCAATTTATGAGGCAGTGACAGCATGATGTTTTTCCCTCAGAGGCATACAATTAACAGCATACATAGATGAGTACACAGACACCAGCCTGCCATGCAGTAAGGTACATGAGTTCTGAAATCCATTGATGATTGCAGTGTTAAGTCTATCATCATAAAACAAGACACTTACCATCTGGACAGTTCACTGCAAAGAAGCACAATCACTAGGGTTTGCCCTTCATCTCTCCCTACAAACTCCATTATGAATGTCTGCACTACAACATCTGTCAGTGCATTAAATGATATGGACAAAAAAAAAAATCTGTTAAACCCATTTAGATTACAAAGATGAGCACTAAAAGGTTAGGAAGTGCTAGATTTACGATTGGCTGTACAGCCTCAGTTCTGTCCCTTTACGCATCCTTCCACTGCAATGATGGAAAAGATTTATGTAGTTTGGATGTATCACAATGCAGCTACACAGTGGACCAAATTTAATACTGCAGAGGCAGTTTTAAATCTTCATTCGCTTGATTTTTTGCAGCTTCAATGTCATTCTTACAGTGTTGAATTCTACTTACAATTTCCTAGGATTTTTTAAAGGAAAAAAAAACAAATAAAATCAGATTCTATTATGTGCAATTCATCCTTCAGTTTTTCCTGACAACTCCCATACAAAGGGAAATGGTATTTTAGCAGGCAAAATAACAAAAATTCTGTAGGGCAGGAGAAAGGCACCCCCTGAGCCATATGGCCTTCCACCAACCAAATATCAAAGGCCTGCTATAAACGATGGAGAGCTGTCTCAGGGAAAAGAGGTAACAAGAATTCTTTACGATGAGAAATATCAATCCATCTGAATACAGGATTCCACTACCAGCTCCCATTTCATCTAATATCCAACAAATGCATTCTCCAGTCATACACTTTTTTCTAGATTTTTAACATGATAAATTTGGTACCAAGGGCTTATAAAAGCAGAGCTACGAATAAGTGTGTGTACCCCAGCACAGTTTGCTAACCTGTTGTTGACATTAGCACACAGAAAATATATTCAGATGTGGCTCAAAAGAGCTATTTTGTTACATGATTCAGGTTTTCCAAGTTTCTAGCTGCTGAAATGCAATAAGATGGGTATAAATATGGATTCTCTTCTATCAATCTTACACATAAGCAACAGCTGTAGTTGCCACGGAGATTTACACAAAGGCAAATTAGAAGTCATGGCATGCACACAACTGAGAAGGAAAGGGAAAAGTGGCCCTCGCAAAGGCATTAATACATAGTCCACAGCAGGTAAGTTTGAGATTCCCTGTTCTCACTCTCATAAAAATGCAGTTTATTAAAGACATACACAGCCTCTGTTCATAACACACAGTGCAAACACTGTATAAAAATGTATGTGGGCAAGTAGGAACAAAGAAGCTGGAACAAACAACGGACATAACACCAGGTTACTGTTCCCAAAACAAGCCAAATTTTACAGTTAAATCTCTCTTTTGCATACCAATTTTAAAATACTGTAGCTCCATGAAATGATATTTCCACCCTCACATTGAGGGTGGTTTTAACAGAAAAAGAAATCACTCCTACAGATGTCCACTTTTAGTGATTCCTACTCAATTAAGTGATACCTATTTCAGTTTAGCAAATCTATCCTGTCAACGCTCACAGAAACTCTGAAGCAGTCAGTAAGCAGCCCTTACTTTGTTTCAGTTGTCAAAAAACTAATATTCCTTAGTTTTAAAAAAATGTACCTAAATCGGTTACACTCACTTGAGGACAGCATGTCAGTTCAATCTTAAACTACAGGGAATTTCATGGACCAGGTTCAATGTTAAGGCCCCGTTTATGCTGTATGGCTGTTCATACAAAACATCGCAGGAAGCCCCTCTGGTGTAAACACCACTCTCCTAGCAGAGAGAATTTTTCTGCAGCCAGAAGTATATTTGATTCTCTCAACAACAGAAGCTTTTTCTACCTGAGCTGCATCCACTCTGGGGATAGCTGTATCTCAGCACCGTATTTGGTGAAAAGCCCTGACTCAAATTTGCACCGCTTCTATTTGACCTGCTGCAAGCGCACGTGCTTGCGTATGTGGACACACCCAAAATGAGTAGAAGCCTGGGAAACATAACTCATGAGAAAAGGCTGAAAGAACTAGGCTTAGTCAGTCTGGAGAAGAGAAAACTGAAGGGAAGATGTGATAACAGCCTCCAAATATCTGAAAGACAATCACAAAGAGGATGGAGTGAGATCAGGGCTGCTCAACCCCCAGGGCCACAGGCCGGATCCAGCCCCCGGAGCTGTGTCATCTGGCCCCTGGAACTCCCCACGGGTCTGAAAAGTTGATGGCAGGGGAGTGAGTAGCGGCCACCCCAGGAAGTATGAGCCAGTTCCCAGAGTACCAGGTCAGATAGGGGGAGTACGGGTCCTGAACTGAGCCACAGACCAGCCCCTGACCAGTGCACAAAGCAAAAACTTTTGAGCATCGTTAAGCTAAACCAGGGGTGCTCAACCTCTAGCCTGCAGACCAAATGCAGCCTGTGAAACCATAGTATGTGGCCCTCAAACCCCAACATTAATGCTGTTCAGTTCTAGTCAAAGGAATGTCCATTTGGAACTGGCTCTATCCAGCCCACCAGTTAAAAACGATTCCATACTTGTATCCCTGCAAATGGCAGGCAAAAAAATATTTCTTAATAAAAGACTTCAATCCTCAATGAAGTCATTTAGGACAAACAACACAACTGGTCTCCTTTCATCTGGAAACAAGTTAACAAAAAAGAAAGTCACTATTAAGGATTGATAAAACTAAAACTTCTCTGCTGGGCAAGTGGCCAAACACATGTCTTTGATTGCTCTATTTCTGCAATAAAGAGCATTAATATGCTAGAACGCTGCCTGAATATTTTAATACCTGCCTACTCAATGAAAACAAACAGATGAAAGTAAGATAAAACAGAGAGAGAAACTAAAAGCTAGTGGGATATTCTTGAAGCTAGAATATTTCAAGTGTCTTTTTCCAGGATTGAACCACATACAAAAGAGCGTATAGTATCATTTGCACTCTACTCAGAACAAACGTGTTACTGTCACAAACAACATCAACCTTCAAGCAACATCACTACTAGTTCCAGGCAGCTGAAAAAAAAAAATCATGAAACTATGAACCCAACTTTGGTCTTTAAAAAAAAAAAAAAAAGCAGATCATTTAGAGGCTCAGAAAAGAAAGACCAAAAATAAAAAGCTTGATGAATAATAAGCAAAAGGAGAAGTCTGGGGTAGATTTCTTCTTTTAAATTGAGAGAGTTAGTCTCCTAAATCCACATATAGAGGACTATCTTTGCCATAGAATGTGAGTCACTAAAATGAAAAACACTCTGATTATGAGTAATAATATCTACAGTTTCTATTTCTGCTATAATCAGAAGGACACTGAAAAAAGCTATTCTAAACTGAGCCTGATTGATATTCCTTTTTTTTATGCTGCCCTAGAACTAGAGGAGCAACTTGATAGCAGCCACAAATATTCCTCTGGACAAACATAAGCAGAAGTCCAAGTCTAGGTTTGGTAAACAGTCTAACCAGAAAGCCAAAAAGGAAAGCAGTTGTTTCAAGATATCTCACAGACTTCGAGGTGACAGATCCCTTTTAAACAGAATCTGTCATGCAATTTTGATGCTTACTTGTCACTACAGACAGCAGTATAAATATTCTGTATAACATTGTATAAGGATTTTGTACTTGAACAGTGCAATTTATCTGGAATAGTCTAGATTTTTTGCAGTTGTACCCAAGAAAGCCACATCAGCTTGTTAAGGGGGACAGCATGCGAAAGGATTATATCCTTTACCAAACAGTGAAGTGCAACATAATTTTAACACATTGTTGAAAAGATCATATGTGAAAGTTTTACTGCGGGTATGGATGACAAACTAATCTACAAAATGTTCGTAGTCAGAATGGGAGACAAAAATAACTGATGTTTTGTTTTAAGACTGGACACTGCAAGCCTCATAGTCCAAGTCAAGTCACTTGTACTCTAGCAGTCAGTTCAAATGCCCATTTTGAATTAAAGGACTTTTTTTAAAAACTTCAGATAAGTTGTGATTAAAATCAGGTGATTTAAAAAAGAAATCAATTCATTCTGATCCTAGAAGGCTTTTCAGTCAGTTCTGTAGACCCCCTTGTGAAGACTGGATTACACTATGAGCCCTCCAGCTATGCACATTTATTTTAAACTAATCTATCCCTTTACTCTAAAAAGATAATGGAGCTTCAAAGAGACACTATTTGTATTGAACAGCAGTTATTCCAGCTATTAAGATCAAAGATCAAATTAGTTTGTACAATCTGTATAACTCACACTGAAAAGAAGAGCTAAATTTCACTGCAAGGAAAAGCAGTGACAGACCTACAAACTGTAATGCCGTTTCTGTTGGCATACACCTTAAATGACTAGTCTGACAAAAAACTTGAGCAAAAGCTGCATTTCTGTTCTCTTCCCTCCAAAAGATGCTCTGTACTCGGAGGCAGAAGGAAGGAATGGAGGTCAACAAGAAGAGAGTGAATGGGCTAACTGAAGCCTCACTGAGACTGGCACTGAACCATGACTTTAGTTTTTGGCAGGTTATTGTTCAAAAGCTTGTCATCCTCTGACCTACTATCTGTAACAGGTTGAGCTTGAGTCCAGACCTGTGCTGTCACAGCTCACTCTTACAAAGCATACTTTCTAAAGTTCACACACTGCGGAGTCCCCAAGAAGCACAATACCCAAAAAAAAGTTGCTTTATTTTGTTTCCCGGTAGGGAAGGGCTTATGTTTTCCTTCAAGTGAACTAAGGAACAACAATAAAGATTAAAGAACATCTGATGCTACTGTCATTTGATCACATAGGGGAAAAAATTCTCTATGTACACCTTTGCCGGCGCAAGGGAGACCAGTAATCACATATTATTATTGCATGTTGTCAATGCTGCTGCTTAACTGCATTAGTCCCAAAAGCAAGACAGCCTCTCTTCTCACTGATGAACTTGTATACAGCTACAGCACAAGCATCAAACTCATCTCAGGCCCCAGGCAAGATCTAGACCATGATGTTTCCTGGGGACTGGATCCAGCCTGAGGCACGAGGACTGCTGTAGTAGCCACTGCAGTGATGTCAGCAGTGGGTCTGGGGGAGCGAGCTGAGGGGCAGCAGTGGTAGGCCAAACTAATCGCCAATGGCCACACCCAGCAGGCCATGCACCCCCACTTTCTAGTGCCCATCAGTAGCCCAGTGGGCTGGATAAAGAGGCTCCACTGGACAAATATGACTCATAGGTTATAGGTTAACACCCCTGAGCTAAGGCAATCTATGTTTGAGAGTAAAACAAAATGAATAGTGTCTTGAGACATACCCCTGCCTTCCTTCTTCCATTTGAAATAAAAGTCACTATAATACCACTAACCAGAATTGTAGATAAGATATCCCTAAGATAAAAGAGAGGAGGAGACAAAATAAAAATCAAACAGGACCTCTACAAGAAATCCAGAGAACTATATGCACTTTCATTCAACCATATGCACAGAGCTACCAACAAGGCATTTACAGTTTTCTGCAAAAGTTACTTATGTTTGTTATGAGTTTCTTTTTTTCCTTTACAAGTAGATTTGGGGTTCTGTTTTTAAGTCAACATAGTGTTCTTTGTTTAATACTGCTAGGGTCAGAGAAACAGAGAATTTTAAACTAACAAATGATGTATACTAAGAAGCCAGTACTGTTTGAAGCATTCAGCACACAGTGTTCTTGTATATTTAGGCTAGTACAGTTAACATAGTGATTCAGGATCATTTCTCTTTGTAAGTTATCATGTATTTTGGAAACTGCTAGTTCAAGTGTTTACTGCAGATTTTAAAAGTTATATGCATCATTCTCTCCATCTCTTAGGAACACATGTGAAAGAGCTGCTCACATGTTACAGCTTTAACATTAAAGGAAGACTTCTTAAACAAAGTCTATATAGAATTTTAGTTCAGTTACACAAAAAATATTTTTACTTAGACTGTATTCTCTGAATGTATGTACTGTTCTTCAATTTTCACATCACTAATGTGTACAGAACTACCACTACAGAAAGCCTAAACCTGAAGTACAAATTTCAACTGTATTTCATGTGAATATTCTCAGGTGTTAGTTATACAGAAATATTTACAGCAATATACATTAAGCACCATTAATAATGGTGCAATCAAATAAATTATTAGAGTACATGCTGTCATTACAATGCGAGTCACAAGTACTCTTATACAAGCTGATTTGTAGCACACTGAACTGTGTGTTCTTCCTAGCATCTTCCCTTCTCAGTTTCAATGATCAGACATATACAATACACTAAGATGTAACAAGTTTTAGGTCTGCAGACAAGGTACGCTTTGCAAATTATATAGCACTATAATTTATGAGTATTGTAACACATGCACATAAGTTTAATGAAGGTATTATATGATGTGGTTCCCTGCAATTGGACTGTGACACAGGAGACGTGTCCTAGGTTCTGCAAAGAAAAAGACTAGGGTTGAAACCAAAACTTAAAATTATGTGTCTTATTTCATATAGGCATCTTGGATTTTCTTAAGGAAAGTGGGAGAGAAAGGAAGAGACAGGAATGCTTGAAGACAGCGCTGTGCAAATGCCTGATAGATACAAGCACTCCATTGAAAGGAGCTGACACATACCAACAACCAAAAGAAGCCTCAGAAGATCTTGACAAATTACACGGGCACACCCTGCAGTGGGCTTTCCCACATAGAGAACAGCAACAGGTAAGAGCTGTGAATGTAAACAGATAGATCCTCCTATATACTCACTTATTTCATTTAAAGAGTGGTTATTTCAGTTTAGCTTAGGTCTATTGCAAACAAGTTTAAGATAAACCATAGGATGTGTAAGCATAATTGTACACAGTAGTGTACACTTTTGTGTAAGTGACAGCTGGATCAGTCTCTGAAGAAAATTGTCTTAAAAGATCAGAAAACACAGCAAAGACAAAACTGAAAAGCCATTCAGGGAAATTACCAAACCTTGCAGATCTTAAATACAAAATATAAGAGGCTGGCCCAAAAATTGGGGGGAAGGGAGAGAGGTATGTTCAAATAATCTTCTATTAATTCCTCCAATTTTAAACAGACAAAAGAGAGGACCCAGGTTTCCAGCACAAATGGCTGCAGAGATGCCTGCACTAAAATGCTGGAAGTAAAATGAAAACATGACAGCTGAATTGAGGATTTTAATAAATTATCAAAGATGTGTTCTTCTGTCCAACCAGCTCAGTTTCTACACAGTATTGTTGGGGGGAGGAGGGGACAGGGGCAGGGGAGAGATTAAAGGATTTCATTATATGCTTTCACACTGGTTTGATTGAAATTTCAATATTGAGCACGTACTGGAAAGTAAATAAATTGATGTTATTTGTATTTTGGCAAGTAGAAAACAGCTCACCAGTGAACTCAAGATTTATGTTGACAAGAGAAAATTGGCCATTTTGTTTTATGCCTGCTCATGCTAAGAAACAGAGCCCTAAGTACATCCCGCAGTACATATTTGGTTCCCATCACAATAGCTTCATCCTGTGTTTCTCTCTACTCTGCTTGCAGATTCAGATTTAGGACTGGGGGAAGAACAGAAGACAACCCTTCCCAAAAAAGGCCAATTCTCAGTGAGGTCCATTATCTGAACCAGGGATGTCCAACTTAGTGGACGGAGGTCACACCCCGTGAGCTACACCAGCAGGGACTGCATCAGTGTGCATCACAGGCCTCCCAGGCACTCCCCTGCTACACGGGTGCTGCCCACTTGCTATGACAGTGGGCACATGTTTCCCCCCACCCTGCTGCACCATGCATGTGGGGGTGGAAGCAAGTGCCTCAGCCCCTCTTTCAATTCCCTGGGCTCAGGCTGTTCTGCCGCACCAACAATCCACCTCATGTGCTTACCCAACACAGCTGGCTGTGTCAGCCTGCTCTGCCCTGACCCATGGGGCCAGGCAGGAAGCAGAAGCTAGAGGCAGGGGGAGCCTGAAGCCCCTAGCTCAGGGGTAGGCAACGTTTTTTGGCTGGAGTGCTGAAAAAACCACAATTTCTACCTTGGAAGGTGCCGGAGTGCCAACATGTCAGAGCCTGGGGTCTGCTTGCAGCAGGGCTTGCAGCCTCCCAGCCACCTGGTGGGAGCAGCCTGGGCTCTGTGGTTGGCAGCAGCTGCTTAGAGCCCGGGCTGGCAGTGCTGTGCTGAGCAAAATGGCCTTGCGTGCCATGCTTGGCACACATGCCGGGGGCTGCTGACTCCTGCCCTAGCTGCTACTGTTGCAGATAGAGCAATGAAGGGAGTGGCAGCTGAATGAGGCCTGTGAGCTGTTGTGAGGCACTTTTGACCAAGCCCCACGTGCCACAAGTGGCATGGGCAGCCTCTGCATGTGGCATACCATAGATCAGGCAGGAAGCAGAAAGCCGTGGCAGATGGAACAACAGAAGGGGATTGGAAGGGCACTCCAGGAGAGCACAGAGCCTAGATTTGACATACCTGCCAGAAGGCTGACCCCCCACCACCCTACGCCTTTGTTTTCATAGTATGACAACAGCACTTCAGAGGCCAAACCAAGAACAGAGCACCACTAAGTAAACACAATAATAAGGAATGTACAACCAACAACTTCACAGAGACAGCAGGTGAAAGGGGACACAGATATGCGGAGAGGTGAAGTACCCAAAGCAGTGACAATGTTAGGAATAGAAATCCATGTGAGCTTGACTCTAATCCTGTATTACTCTGCCACAAGGGTCTTCTCTCTAGCTTCAATTGTTTCTGTAGTCCTTCCCACAAAGCAAATGAACATCAATCATATACATCAGTCAAAAACCAAGAAAAAAGGGATAGACTTTGCCCCCTTACAATGAGCAAGTAATGTACTGTACAATCCTTCTTCAGAAGCACAACTTCTTAACTTAACTCTACTCAAAGACTAACTATATGCAGAACAATCAAAATATTTCTATAAAGTATGTAATATTCTTCTTTCCTCAAGAACAGTCTAAATAATCCCTTTAACTGACCCCAAGTGCCAAATCCCTAACCAAGACACAAATGCTTTATAATGTTGTGGAATAACTTACAGCAACAGTACACTCTGTGGCCTACAATCAATTCATTTGCTGAAGAACAGGCTATTAAGAACTTCATGGCATAATGCAAGGTTCTCATTTTCCCTGGTTTTTCCATAATAGTGGTAATGTACCAAGAACCAAGTAAGGGAATTTCCAAATTTAGTCTAAGAATGTCTCTAAAAGCTTGTGCAAGTGCTCTTTGTTTTTCATGCTTTTTTTAAATAGGGGCACAGTGTGAGATGTTATGTTATATTGTGCCCTTAATACAAAAATGGGACTGTTCAGAACTACTGTTTTACCAGTTCATAAAAACAGCTCTCCCAAAGATATCAACGGCATCTTTTGTTTCACAACACTGTGATTTGATCCTTATTATACCCCTTCCCAGTTCTGTACCTTCACTTTACAGAATGCAGCAACATTATCCTCTTAATATTAAAAGCACATCAACCTGGGACTGGCAAAGTTGCACATTACTATTCTTAATAAGGCCAGTTTTACTACAATGGCAACATTTTAAAAGCTTTTGATGTAATGGAAATTTTAGAGAAGGACGTTCCAACTCCAGTTTCAATAGATTAGGAGACTGCCATAGTACATCTGTTTCCTTTTTTCATTTTTGCTAGAATATCCAAAAAACACACACACACATTTTTCATAGATTAATTAAATGACATTACGGAATAGAGGAAGAATGGTCATAGTACAGTGCCCTTCTAAAAACTCTAATGAAGTATCTTCATATGGTATTGACAAGACATGAAGCATCAGGATAAATGTCACTACAGACATGTTTTCATAATCAAATTGTGTGTTGAACCATCTTGCAATATGTATAAAAACCCACACATCAGTTTCCTGCCAAATTGCAAGAATTCTTAATTTACTTTTTTATCTGCTAAGAACTTATTTTTAAACTTAGATTCTTGCTTATTTCTACTGCAATCCCAAGACACCTCTTCATATCTGTAGAGCTTCCTGTACCCTGAGAAGAGACTAATTTCTATACCTTCGCTAGGCAGGCACTCTCACAGGGAATAGATTCTAGTTGGGCAGATGGAAAAAACTACTATACAAGTCACCAAGCAGATATCAAGAGTACTGCTGATGAAAGAAAACGTCTGTGGAAACAGCATGGATAAGTTTGCATCTGTCATTTAAATCAGCCAACTCTTATGTTTACACAGAGCTCTAGTTGCAAAGGAGTTTATAAAGCACACTCATACCTGTTATAAGGCTGTGTCCGAGAACAAAAAAAAACCAACAAAACAGTAAGTGAAGGAGTGCAATGCGCTGCACAACAAGGAGGAAGACATTCTGGTCAGCTTTAGTTTCCTCTTATGAAAAATATGGCTCAAAGAACGAGAGAATCTTCAAAAGTGTCACACCTGCAACAATCCATGCACAAATTGTACAAAAACAGATTCATTTCCCTCAGAAAAAATCTAGAGGCAGCCAGCCACGCCAAGGGTCACACCAGGAAGCCCTTATAAACAAAGCTGTGCAAAACCAGATCTGTCTCCCTCAGAAGAATGAAATTCTAATCAGCTCCACCAAGATTCAAAACCTGTTATTTCAGGTATTTCAAAAGATGCTGCTTAGCTCAAGAAGCCATTCCTTTTTATTAAACATCTTTTCCAGTCTCAGAATGCATTCCATAATTATTGTTCATAATAAAGAGTCAAACACTCTTGTAAGAAAGCTGGTAAAAAAAAACAAAAAACAACATGTGATTTTAAGTTTTAGAGAATGAACACAATCACCCCGTTTCAATGAAAGACACTGACACTTGTAAATTCTTTTCTGGCTTATCTGTTCAACTACAACCCATGAGACTCATACATAGGTTCAAAATTCCAAGTTTAGAAAAGTTCACCTGCCCCCTATATTTAGTTAAGGCTGCTTCACTTTCAGTGTCATGTTTTGAAGACTACACTTCACAAGCGTTATGCAAGTATACAAAGTTTATACAATGGAATGTTTGTAAAATCACCAGTTTATCAAGTGAAAAAGTAAATAAGCCCCCACCCCACTACATTTTAAAGAAAGCTGTTCCAGCTGGACAACTGTTCTTTTCAATTATGTGGGATCAGAGCTTTAAGTATTTAAGAATAATGCACCTTTACTACTTTTGGTAGTGGCAACACCTACTTGTTTCATAACTGATTTGTAGGCGTAAGACAGGGAGGTTTGGCACCTGATAGAATAACTCATTCAGAGTGGCATAAGATTTTTGATTAGTAGTAAGCCTTGACCTGTTATGAATCAGACTTGGACTACAGTATGTCAACAGCAGACTGCACGTAAGATTCCAGTGAATATTCTTCCGGAAAACCTGCCAAACTCAGGTGACTTTGCAGAGCTTGTACTATATCTATGGTATGTAAAAAACATCGGAGACAGCTATATTTCAGTCTCCCAATGCAGAAAGGAAAAAGGAAAATCTCATTGATAGAGAAGGATTTTCCCCCCTCAGTCCAGAAAAGGCTTTACTTAGCTATAAAAACATGACAGATCTTTTTTTAATTTGCTTGAGTGTTTCTTTGACTTAGCAGGTGTGAACACATGGGGTGATTAACAGTGACATCAGGGAACTGCAGACCTCTGACCTCTCCCTCCCACCAGGGGTTCTACCTTGATCATTTGAAAACACTCTCTGTGTCTCTGTATCTCTCTTGGAAAAAAAATATCTTGGCAGTGTCCCTTAACTAATCAGACAGGCGGGTACAGTAGGTTCAACTGAATGATGAATCATTAAGGACCTTTCATTGTGACACACTGCTCCTGTTTCACGCACATAAGACAACTCCATGCTTCTTTTTTTCTTTTTTCCAGGGGGGTTCTTTTTTGTTTCAAAGGATTTGGGTATTTTTCAGGTGATGACCACAACGCGCACACTGCTGCTCTCCCAGCTGCTGAGTTCTCAGCATGTATCTTTGTGAAAGGTGACAGTCGAGGTCGAGCATGTTGCCTCGATCCTGAGGGCTGACTGGCACAGCAAAAGGCTTCCAGAGGAAGCCAAAGAAAGCAGACAACTTACACCTGGACAAAACTCCTCAGATCTTGAGCTCCAAGGGTCTCTAACTCACTCCAAAGCTCTCCAGCTCCAGGAATATCCAGCTCACTCCAGGGATCTATAATCCCAGAGCTCTCCAACTCCTTCCAGGGATCTCCAACTCCAGAACTAACTCACTCCAGGGGTCTATAATGCCAGGGATCTCCAATTCCAGAGATCCTTTGGAGAAGGAGATCCTTGGCATTATAGAGCCCAACTTCAGGGATCTCCAACTCCAGAGGATCTATGCCAGGGATCTCCAGCTTCAGAGCTCTATAACTCACTCCAGGGACCTATAACTAGAGATATCTCCAACTCCAGAGCTCTATAACCACACCAAGTATCTATAATGCCAGAGATTTCCAGCTAGTTGGAGAACCCTGGCATTACAGATCCCAACTTACACCAGGGATCTCCAGCTTCAAACCTCTATAACTCACTCCAAGGACGTGTAACTCCAGAACTAACTCGCTCCAGCGGTCTATACCATCGCCGGCATCGCTACCTCCAGGGCTCTCCAAGCACCATGCCAGGCAAGCGGCGGCGTTTGGGGGGCGCCGGCGCGCAGGCTCCCCGAGGAGGGGTCCGGCACGTCGCGGGCAGCCGGGCAGGGGCACGCGGCCCCGGGGCCGGCACCTGCCGGTGGGGGGAGCGGGGCCGGGCCGGCTCACCTTGGGCAACTCGCGGAGCTGGTTGGCGTCCAGCAGCAGCTCCTCCAGACTGCGGCTGTAGCGGTAGATGTCGTCGGGCACGGCGGCCAGCGAGCAGTGCCGCTTGTCGATGGCCTCCACATGACGGTTGCACCGCCACAGCGGGATGCAGTGGAACATGGCCCCGGGCCGGCGGCGGCAGCGCGCCCGCCCGCCGGGCGCCGCTTCCTCCCGCCCGCTCCTCCTCTTCCCGGGAGAGGCCGCGCGGGCGCGGGCACCAGCATCCGGGGGCAGGCGGTCCCTGCCCGGCCGCCGCTACGCGGGCTGCCCGGCGCCCGGCTGCTCCCCGCCTCCCTTCATGCCTGCGCCTGACCCGGAACAACGCCGCGCTCTGCCTCCCTCCTCACACCCCGGGCTGACATCAGCCGCCTCGGCCCTCCCCCGGCCCGGCCCGGCCCCGCTCCGCTCCGCTTCCCCCGGGGCCGGCACTGGGCGGCAGCGCGCGGGAGCCGCCCAGCAGCGGGGCGTTGGGCGTGGGGCTGCGAAGCCCGCGAGCTCCGTGCGGCTGAAGGGGCGGGTTGGGCGCAGACGGAGGGAGAGAGAAAACTCTCAAGTTTGGGACACGAGGTGTCCTCTCCCGCCACTTGGAGGAGCGCCCTTTGGGCAACCGAAACGAGGATAAGCGGGGGGGTATTTCAATGTATGGCTATGTAAATCTATGGGGAGGGAAATACTGGGATATCATTACAATCAGGCCCCAGTCCTGCCAGCAAGCTTCCCACACACTCAGCTTTACTGCTAGAGCAGCTCTAAGCCTGCGCCTTTGCAGGGTGCTGGCCCAGCGGGTGCTGCCCCTGTGCCAAGGCCTGGCTGTGCAGCCGGGGCTGAGGGGTTACACTGCAGGCCCCAGGCTCTGGTGCAGCTGCCATAGATGTTGCCACGGGTGCGTATATGGCGTGTTTTGTGGATGCCCTTCCACACCTGGCCCTGATGATCTTCTGAAGCCCCTTCTAGCCTCACAATCTACGAAGCTACAAACCTGCCCCTTCTGCAACTGCTGGAGTGCACCAGGTTGCAGCCCCTTTATTGCCTCTGTTGCAACCTCCTGCACTATTCCCCACAGCTTTTTCGTTATGCGCTCCGTATCCACGCCCTACCAAGTCCCAGGACCTTCTGGTCAACTTCCTCCTGACGGGGAAGGAGGCTCTGGTTTGTGGGCAGCTGGTGCCTCCCAGTCCAGGGGAACACCAGATCACTGTGGGCGATCGCTAACTGGGAGGGAGGAGGTCCCCGAGCGGCTGATTGTCAAGCATGGAGCCACCAGCGGTAAAACCAAAAGTGCATTTCTGCTGGCACTTCCAGTTTCGCGGCTGGCGCTTCCAAGGGGTGCACGGCCAATCTCAGGGGGTCTGCGTGTACCCCTTATGTGTCGCTGATGCTCTGGTTGGAAGGACCCCCAGGGACTATGGAGCTGTTTTCATCCCTGGCCCAATCATGTCTCAACAGAGCTCCCTGGGCAGTGTCCACTGGCTCCTTGGACTTGTTTTGGGGCCAGTGGGCGCTGTCCGGTGTGGTCTACTTGGTGTCCCTCCTCCCCCCCTTGGGGCATTTGTTTGAAACCCTTGACCTTCACTCCCATCCCTGTTTTGTGTTTTACTTGTTTCAAGCAATCACTGATGTGCCTCACTGCCTTATTAAGGGGGGCTTGCATGGTGGGCAGTGGTCCATATTCTGGAATGACACATCTAAGGCCCTCTTGGCTGCCATTCCCTCTCCCTCTTCTGGCTTTCACTGCCTACCCCCCACCCCAGGAGGCAGGGCAGTGCAGCGTGCACAGCACAGCCAGGGGAGCTAAGGGCTGTGTGGGCACGTGGCCCAGTCATGGGGTGGGGGGGCACAGGTACAGCGGTGGTGGAAGCATCCTGTAGTGTGGCAGAGGGAGGTGTGTGTACAGAGTGTGTGGCCTGGGGGTCCATGTGGCCCCAGTTGGTGCAGGCCACAGGCTATTCGGTCCCCAGCCACTTAGAAGTTGGACAGCCCTGTACTAAATGTACTATGAATATGTGCAAGAGTAAAAAGATAAATATTTACATACTTATATTGCCTTGACTACAGTGCATGAGTTAGTGTCATATGTGTGTTTGCAGGATCAGATAGAGTAATACTAATTCATATTTTCAATTCAGATATTATTACATCTCTATTGTCTTGTTAAAAAGACTGTGGACCCCAATACTGAATTTGGCCAGCTGTATTTATGTGGGTTTCCAGGTAAACATACATGCTGTTGTCTACTGAAGTCTAAGCTTCCTTGTTTGGGGTGGTTTAAATTCTCTAACAGCAAGAATGTGTGAATACTGCCTATATTTCATCATTTTCTTGATAATGTATTTTTTAAGCAATGCAAAAAAATGTTACAGTGGTGTTATTTATTAGGTGCTTGTCCATCATTAATATGCCACACACCATACACACTAAAATTAGTACAGCATAAAAACAAGTCAATCCAGTGTACTGAGGACTTTCTGAAGTACGGTTCTCAAACCCACTTTAAAAAGGGCAAATTCTAAGGTCAAAAAGGTGAGCAGAGGCAAACATACAAACAACACTCCATCTGTTTCTGCAAACTTCAGGCTTCAGCAACCCCATTCCTCATGCATTTAAGCATGAGATGGTGTAAAGATTTTTTAGTGAAATAACTTAAGTCTGAAAGGATCTTTTGGAGAGGTTGTCTTGTACCATTTTTTTATCAGCATAAATTGAAAAAAATAATCACTTAACCTTTGACCCATCTCATTTTAACTATCTATAACACTGGACAAGGTGGAAATTGCACCTTCTGGGGTAGTTGAATCCAATAATTATCTTTTCCTTGGTCTTCTTCCAAAATTTTGTGTAAATGCTGTTTAAGTAATATTTAAACTTATTGTTTTTCATGCTAGATCAACTGTTCAGTCTTGAATGTTCTATTTGTCTAAATTTACAGATATTGCAGTGATCCGGCCAATTATTGTTCTTTAAATAAAGAGTACTGCCAGTTTCAGTTTTTCCATGCTGATAATAGTTTGCAGACCTCCAAAATATGTTAAACACTCCAGATGTTGCCTTCTTTTAGGTATGTGCAATAACGCAAACACCTAAAGAACAACCTATCTGGAAGCAGACATGTCATTCTTTTGCAGATGTAACCAGAGATTTAAAAAAAATAACCTGGAACACATCTGAAAAAAAATGTAGAGACGGCTGCTAAACTGAGTAGGTGAAAAAATTGATCACCAAATGAACTGTGATTTGACATCAGTTTGACTGAATTAGATCTAAATGTGGAAGAAATGTTTTTAGGGAAAAGCTGCAACAACTTGACTTTCAAGTAAGATGGGACTTAACAATTCTTAATGAGGAGCAAAATCATGTCTCATGAAATTAATGGCAACTAGAGCTATAATGGGATAAGCATTTCATCCCAAAAGATAATCAGGTTTGTAATCTAAGTTTAACGCACCATGACCATGTGGGTCATTTATAAGCCCCTTCACTCTTCTGCCTGAACTCTTTCATTTTGTTTGTGAATTTATTAAGCAGTCAGACTGACACCCAGGAAGTTTCCTCAAATTGCATCACTTACATGCTTCTGCCTTAGGATGGCAGGATCAGGATTCCACTGTGATGGAAGTAGAACTGCTTTGGCACCTGAATGGTATTGCCTTGCTATTGGGCACAGTAATAGAGGTGTCCATTAGCATCAGCTGTTGGCTTTGTAATGTGGAGATATCTTTTGGGAGATGAACTGTGATGACCAAACTCATTTCATATAGGCCACCCAAGGTGCAAGTTCCAGTCGGTACCGACCTAGCTCTGTTGGAAGTGTCCATATTCCATGCTACTGAGCAAAAATAGGAATTAAAATCTCCATGGTCTTGCACGATTTTTTTCAACGCACTGAGAAATAATAGATTTTTACATCAATGAGACTAATCTCATTCCCAGTCTTCAGAGATACCATTTTAAATCAGTGGGTCAGAGTTCAAATTGTGGGCATTACTTGCAAATTGCCTGAAATCTGACAGACCTGTTTTCTTCTGTCTCGAAAGGCATGCGAGGAATGCCATATTTTGTTTGCTCTGTTTAACAAACAGCCTAACAATTAAAAAGACTGGAACAAAATCAATAAATCAAGTAAATACATAGCTATGTGGCATCTAGGCAATTACTTCTGTCAAAGTTTTCAAATATGTATTGTGTTAGTCACCTAAATACTGTGAATATTGTTTTAGTTATCTTAGGTGCTGCCATAGAGAAAAACTTTACTGTGCCAGGATACTGCTTGGGTAGCATCATATTTTTAATCTTCCACTTATTCTTCCATCTGTTGGTGATGCTTTACAGAAAGGGGAAGAGGAAGAAAGGAGCTGGAGATGCAAAGAAGATAGAGACTGTGGCCTCAGGATGCCTGTTTGTGGCATCTAGTTAAACTAGTGGATCATAGAATTGTAGGGTTCAACTTGAGGATCATCCTGTCCACTCTGTAGCCCAGAGGCAGGATGTACTATTCCTAAACCAAAATAAATCCAGCCTTTACTTAAAAACTTTTATTGAAGGAGATTCCACAACTTCCCTGTGCAACTGGGTTATTTAGTCCCACATTGTCTTACAGTTAAGTTTTTTCCCCCCTAAGATATGATCTTAAGTCTGTTTTCGGGCAATTTAAAATCATTGCTTAGTGCCCTTCTCTATGTGCTATTTGCTAAGGGAGACCAATAACCCTCTACCTTCTCTAAACAGAAAAAGAGAAAGAAAAGAGATGCAAAAAGCTAGAATAAAGCAAAAAAATGGTGAGAGAAATACATGTGCTGGTCTGGTTACTTTAGAATCAAATAAAACCCTCAATCTGAAGGTTTTGATTCTCCCTTCAGGAGCATCTCCTTCCAGAGGAGTTGCCCATCCCATCCAAACAAATTAAACCTAAGTGCTACTAAAGAAATACTAAAGATAAAGCCTGAAAATAGCTGAAAGCCAAATTGGGTAGACTGCAGGAATTAATTAGCAATGACATGCTTCTCCCTTCTCAAGTTTGCCTGCTGATCACCCCTTCTCAGATATGGCTTTATTTAAATCATTTACAGTAATAAGTGCACACATCAGGTTTGTGAAATAACTGGTACAGAATAATATTTTTTGTTTTAGAAGTCCACAGCTAGGAAGTCGCATGACATCATAAAAGCCTAACTGCAAATAGGCAGTGGCTTGTGTGAGCAACAATACATTAAATGTATTCAATGGATTTATAAACTGGTAGGACCAGTAACAGTTTTGAGCTATTGTGTAGCAATTCTTCTCCTCTTAAAAGGAGAAACTACATACTGAGTTTAAAAATTGCTGCAAGTCACATTAGTTGGCAGTCCCCTGATTTACTCCAACAAGCTTAAATTTTGAAGGAAAGGGTTAATAATATGTTGTTGCATTGCATCCCTTGGTTGGCTGCTTCGCTTTCCGAATCCCTTTTTTGACCATCACAAGAAAAGCAGACAGAAGCATTCAGGCCTATGCATTCTTTTTTAAAAATGGCCTCTAATATTATACTACACTTAATTGCAGATGTAAAAGTAGAGATGAATGAAACTCCTTTAAAAAATGGATCCTATTGTAAGTCTGTGTTTACAGTGTGGTGCTCTCTTTCCTCAAAATAATGCAGAATATTCCTTTCCTGAGGCTTGTCCCAAACAAGAGTCCTCCCCTTGCCAGGGCAAAAGCAGTCTCTTCTTGTGCTGAATCCCACATTTTGCATCCCTCTTTTTCTTCTCCTCAGGTGCACCCTATAGCATCAACTGTCTCTATAGCAGTGGTCTCCAACCTTTTTAAGTAGATCCCCAGGGAGTGACAAGAGAAAGAGTGGGGTACTCACCAGTCCCCCTCCTGTAGGGCAGGGCCCCCCCAAATCCCGGGCAGGGCCCCCCTGGCCTGAGAAACCAGCGTTCCCCGACGACAGGCCCACTGCGCATGCACGCAGTTTAAAAGGGCCCGCCAAACAAGGGGGAAAAAAAAAAAAAAAAAGGCTCAGTTAGGCTCCGGAGCGGTGAGACACATGCGGGTGAAGCCCGCTGCACCCCCGAAGCCCCCAGGACACCCCCTCAGCAGCTGCAGAGCCCCCTGCCGACCCCCAGCACAGCCGGAGGTGAGCGGGCTCGTGGTGGGAAGGGGTTAACTCCTCGCTCCCTGGGAGGAGGCCACTGCCTGGAGCCAGGCCCGGTCAAGCCCCCGCCCAGGACCCTACTTGGCCCAGCCCCCCAGGGAGCCCAGCGACCAGAGCCGCGCGAACAGGCTGCGTAAACAGACGCTCGAGTTAGCGCAGAGTTCACGCAGGGGAGGGCACGAGACCCTGCCTGCGACCTCCCCAGAGTAGTCAGCCCCAGCCGTAGCCAGCCTACCAGAGGCATGACATGGATGGGCACGCATCGCACCCTGAGGGTCCCCTCGGGCTCTGCGGCCCCCCCATTGGGCACCTCAGAGACGGCCACCCAGACGGAGCCCATGGTTCTGGGCTCCACGCAGATGGAGCCCCTGGCTCTTGGCTGCGGGGCTGCCTGTCCCTTTTTCAGGCTCTGGGGCCCGGGAGCATGGCCACCTCCCCTTGTGGGGTCTGCTCCCTACTGGGGTCTCTGGCACGCCAGCTGGAGGAGCTCCAGGCCACAGTCCAGAGACTGCGTGCAATCAGGGACTGCGAGCAGGAGATAGACTCCTACTGCCAGGCCCTTCTCCCCCAGGAGCTGCAGAGTAGAGCACCGTCTCCCTCCACGACTAAGGAGGACTCTGGGACCTCCTGCTCTGCCCAGTCAGGGGCATGGACCAAGGTGGTCAAGGGCCCCAAGGCCCGCCGCACCAAGGCCCCTCCCTTGCCGGAGCTTAGCAACAGGTTCGCACCTCTTGCAGCCCCAGCAGAGCCTGCTCAGTTGCCAGCTCCCGCAGGCAACCCAGGCTTAACCGCAGGTACTGCCCCCGCTCTCACCAAGACAAAACGAAAGGTGTTTGTTGTGGGAGACTCCATCCTGCGGGGCACTGAGGGGGCAATCTGCTGCCCCGACCCCTTAGCCCGGGAAGTCTGCTGCTTCCCAGGGGCCCGCATCCGAGACATTGCGGAGAGGATCCCGCAGCTCCTCCGGCCCACAGACCACTACCCCATGCTCCTTATTCACGTGGGCACCAATGACACGGCTCGGAGCACCCCCAGCCAGGTCACGAGGCGCTACAAGGAGTTGGGAGTGGGGCTTAGGGGTCTGGGAGCTCAGGTGGTGTTTTCCTCGATCCTCCCAGTCTCGGGCTATGGGCTAAGGAGGGAGAGGAGGATCCACGCAGTGAACCAAAGACTGTGGAGCTGGTGTCATTGGGAAGGCTTTGGCTTGCATGACCACAGCCTGCTCTTTGGCGAGAGAGACAGCAAGCTGCTGGGAAGAGATGGCCTCCACCTCTCTCCCCTGGGGAGGAGGCTCTTCTCAGCTAGGCTGGCTGACCTGCTCCACCGGGCTTTAAACTAAGCCCGCTGGGGGGTGGGGGGACTACTGCCACTGCTGGGCCGCTGAGCGACCCTTGCAAAGCCAGCAGACCAAGGCACTTAAGGGAGCCCACCCCTGCCCCAGCCCTGGCACAATCTGTGGGCAAGGCAAGAGCCCCCAAGGGCACACTTGCCTGCCTGTACACTAATGCCAGGAGCCTGGGTAACAAGCAGGAGGAGCTTGTCCTCCTGCTCAGTGGAAAGAATTATGATGTCATTGGGATAACGGAGACCTGGTGGGACTCCACCCATGACTGGACCATGGGTATAGAGGGCTATACCCTGTACAGGAGGGATCGTGTTGACAAAAGGGGCAAGGGTGTAGCTCTCTATGTGAAGGAAAGCTACATGTCCCTGCAAGCTGATGTTGGCAACCAGCATGGACAGCTAGAGACCCTCTGGGTAAAAATTCGTGGGGAATTCGGCACAGGGGACACAATGGTTGGAGTCTACTACAGACCTCCCACTCAAAGTCCTGAGCTTGACCAGGAGTTTACCCGGGAACTGACTGAGGCCGCTTGCTCCACGACCTTGGTTGTCATGGGTGACTTCAATTACCCGGACATCTCGTGGGAAGATCACTCAGCTAAATCCGAGCGGTCGCAAAGCTTTCTCTCGTGCATGGATGACCTCTACCTGACTCAAGAAGTCTATGGGCCAACGAGAGGCAAAGCGCTGCTCGACCTGGTACTGGCTACAGGGGACGACCTAATCGGTGACCTAGTGATTGATGGGAAGCTGGGTGACAGTGACCACGAGCTTATCACCTTCACCATCCGCCGTAAAGCTGGCAAGTCAGTCAGCAACACAGAAGTCCTTGACTTCAGAAAAGCCGACTTTGACAAGCTCAAGAGGCTTGTCGGTCAGGCCCTCAGGGACCATGACCCCAGGGAGATGGGAGTTCAAGAAGAGCGGTTGCTTCTCAAGGAAGCGATCCTCAGTGCACAAGCTAAATCTATTCCAACACGGAGGAAAGGCAGCAAGAAGGCACAGCAGCCCTCCTGGCTCTCTAGGGACCTAGCGGACCTCCTGCGGCTAAAAAGGAAAGCCTACAAAGGGTGGAGGATGGGATTCACCTCCAAGGAGGATTATTCTGTGCTGGTCCAGTCCTGCAGGGAGCAAACCAGGAAAGCCAAGGCTGCAACTGAACTCCAACTAGCTTCAAGCATCAAGGACAACAAAAAGTCCTTTTTCAGATATGTGGGGAGCCGGAGGAAAAGCAAGGGCAATGTTGGACCCCTGCTAAACCAGATGGGACAACTGACAACTGACACCCAGGAAAAAGCCAACCTATTAAATAGTACTTTGCATCAGTCTTTCATCAATCCCATGGGATGCCCATGCCTGCTCTGGGACAGGGAGATCCAGGTGATGGGGATCCCCTACCCTCCATCAATGCTGACCTCGTGAAGGAACACCTTGAGAAGCTGGACACCTTCAAGTCAGCCGGCCCTGACAATCTGCACCCCAGGGTACTCAAGGAGCTGGCGAGCGTCATAGCCCAGCCCCTGGCACGGATCTTTGGAAACTTCTGGCGCTTTGGTGCAATGCCTGAAGACTGGAAGAAGGCCAATGTGGTGCCGGTCTTCAAGAAAGGGAGGAGAGTGGATCCAGCTAACTACAGGCCCTTTAGCCTGACTTCTATCCTGGGGAAGATCTAGAAAAGTTTATTAAGGAGGCCATCCTTGATGGACTGGCCCAGGCTAACATCCTAAGGGATAGCCAGCCTGGGTTTGTTGTGGGTAGGTCTTGTTTGACCAATCTCATTTCCTTCTATGACCAGGTGACCTATAACCTGGACAAGGGAGAAGAGGTTGATGTCATATATCTTGACTTCAAAAAAGCCCTTGATCTGGTATCCCACGATCACCTCTTGGCCAAACTGGCCGGTTGTGGCCTTGGCTCCACCACGATCCGCTGGCTGGGAAACTGGCTCCGTGGTCAGACCCAGAGGGTTGTAATTGATGGCAGTCACTCATCATGGTGTCCTGTGACCAGTGGGTCCCTCAAGGCTCTGTCCTGGGACCCATCCTGTTCAACATCTTCATTAATGATGTGGACATTGGAGTCAGGAGTGGACTGGCCAAGTTCGCCGATGACACCAAACTTTGGGGCAAAGCATCCACGCCAGAAGATAGGCAGGTGATCCAGGCTGACCTGGACAAGCTCAGCAAATGGGCAGACGAGAACCTGATGGTGTTTAACACCGAAAAATGCAAGGTTCTCCACCTTGGGAGGAAAAACCTGCAGCATCCTTATAGGCTCGGCAGTGCTACGTTGGATAGCACGACAGAAGAAAGAGACTTGGGGGTCATCATTGACCACAAGATGAACATGAGCCTCCAATGCGATGCTCCGGCTAGTAAAGCGACCAAAATGCTGGCGTGCATCCATAGATGCTTCTCGAGCAAATCCCGGGACGTCATTCTCCCCTTGTACTCGGCCTTCGTGAGGCCGCAGCTGGAGTACTGCGTCCAGTTTTGGGCTCCACAATTCAAAAAGGATGTGGAGAAGCTTGAGAGAGTCCAGAGGAGAGCCACGTGCATGATCAGAGGTCAGGAAAACAGATCTTACGATGACAGGCTGAGAGCCATGGGACTGTTTAGCCTGGAAAATCGTAGGCTCAGGGGTGATCTGATGGCCACCTCTAAGTTTATCAGGGGTGACCACCAGGATCTGGGGGAACGTCTGTTCACCAGAGCGCCCCAAGGGATGACGAGGTCGAACGGTCACAAACTCCTGCAAGACCGTTTCAGACTGGACATAAGGAAGAATTTCTTTACTGTCCGAGCCCCCAAGGTCTGGAACAGTCTACCAGCGGAGGTGGTTCAAGCACCTACATTGAACACCTTCAAGAGTAAATTGGATGCTTATCTTGCTGGGATCCTATGACCCCAGCTGACTTCCTGCCCTTTGGGCAGGGGGCTGGACTCGATGATCTCCCGAGGTCCCTTCCAGCCCTAATGTCTACGAAATCTATGAAATCACCTTTGGCATTTAAAAGCACCCCAAGATCTACCATGTGCCACTGCCACCCTTCCTCCCCTGCCCAGCAGGTAAGTCTGTGGGGAGGGAAGTGGGGTGGGGGGACAGATCGAGGCAGAGGGAGAAAAACATTATTTGGCGGCACACCTCCCCAGCAGGTAAGTCCCAGCCAGCCGGGGCCCCACTCAAGTTACCCCTGCTCCTGCCTCTGAGGAACTGTCCCTAGCTGCGGGGGCATCAGTCTAGCCCCTGTTCCTTCCCTCCCCCACAGACTGACCTGCTGGACTGGGGCACGCGTGTGCATGCATGCAGGCAGGCAGGCACTCACCCCCTCACCCCAGCCTCAGATAGACTCCAAGAGGCTCTGAGATCTACCAGTGGGTTGAGATCTACTGGTCAGTGACCACTGCTCTACAGTCACTGAACCGCATGTGTTCCTGCAGTCCAGAGAAAGCTAAACTGTTGAATTAGCTCTTGATAAAGGAAGGGTAGATTTTCACCTCAGAGACTAACCAAAGTACACACTGTATATATGTAGCACAAATTTTTGTGATCCCAAGCTCACTTCATCATATCAAGAGACTCCATTTCTTAGCCCTTGATCTCAGCCAAGCTACCCAAACACAATCTAGGAACCAGATGGGCAGTATAATCCATCATCCCTTCCCTGAGGTCTTTGTTTAGGGGTCTACGACCCAGGTACATCACAAGCATTCGTTCAGCTTATGCTGTTGAAGATTTTTTTTTCCTTTTCTTTTTTTTTTCTTTTTTTAAATAGAGGTAGACAATGCAGTCCTCCCAGTCAACAGCAGATCCTAGACCTACTATGTACTGGACAAACCAAAGGATAACATCCCTGCCCTGAAGAACTTACAATTGAATTCTCTGCTGACATGAAGGGAAAGAGTTTGGGGAAGGACCCAACAGCTGATCTAGTAATAAGAATAAAAGATGCCACAAGCCCCTTCCTCTCACATACCATTCCAATGCAGGTGGATTATCTAGGAAATATTTTGCCAGTCCATCTAATGATGTGAAATAAAAGTAATAAGCATTGAGGTGCCAAGGGGTTGATGAAAAATATTTTAATTAACCATACTTGCTTCTAGTCTTTAGTTTTTCTTTCGCTTGCATTAACTGAAAAAGCAGCTTAGTGCCCCAATAAAATCAAATGCAGTCTTATCTATACAAGTACACACAAAATATTTTATGTTGTTATTCATAAATGCAAATGTAAATGTTTATTCTGCGTTTCACTCTAACTTCCTGTTATGGTATTTACCTAATATGTTGCATGCTAATTAGATTACTGCATTTTAATGGCTTTTAGACTACAAGAAAATTAATTTATCTTGCCATTTCTCTTTCAAATAGCAATATAATTTGGTAGAAAGATATTAATCCTCAGATAAAATATATTTAAAATAATTCCATATTTAAAAGAAGAACTGACATATTTTATCAGTTGTTGAATAGATAACTCTGAACAAACCAAAAAATCTCATCTAGAGTTTACTTGGAACATTTGATGGAAAATGAATCAAAGAAATTCTAACAAGCAGCTGCAGTAGGTAAAAAAAAAAATTCTGCCTTAAAAATACTTAGTCATAATAAATATTAAAATGAAAGCAGAGGCGTGTGAATTCCATGAGATAGTTTAGTCTCTGGAAACAGCCATGATCATCATAAGTGATTACCAAGTGCATCAAAGCATAACTTTTCAGTGTGTCTGAAGGATGTGTTCATGACTGCTCAAAGTATTAGAAGAGATTTTTAAAAACTGTAAAAAAAAAAAAAAAAAAAAAAAAAATAGGGCAAGGAAAAATAGTAAACTGGAGAAGAGGCTTAAATAAGAAAAAAATGGCTTAGAAAAAAGTATATTATGAAGCAAGCCATAGAATGTACATCTGTTAGTTCAAGTCTACAGTTGGGATTTAAGTGTGTCATTCACTTTAATGGACTTAACTTCATTTAAGCCCAGCCTTCAGGGCTAGGGACAGAAGTTACACATAAACTGATTTAAGTAATCAGAAACTGTAGCAGAACATAAGTCCTGTGCACATAAACCAGTTTCAAAATGGCTGAAACTGGTTTAAGATAAATCGGGTTGAATGTAGTATCAGACTTAACTTATTTGGGTCAAATTGGTTTATGAAACTTCTGTCCCAGACCCCTTCCTGGTTCAAGTTAAATCACAGTCCCCCAGCATCCCAGTGTGCTTTCCAGCCCAGGCCTGGACTGGGTTAGGCCGTCTGCTCCAGCAGAGAAGGGTTGCAGGACACAGGAGGCAGGGACTGCCCCTCCTCACCAGGCAAATCCTGGCTGGGGTGTGGGGCCAGGGAGTGGAGTTAAACACCCCTTCCCTTGTTCAAGCTTACTGCTGGATGTGACTGTGGATTACACATCCCAGAAGGAACTGGAAGGTGGAAGTGATGAGCAACCCTCCAGAGTCCTGCTTCTGTGAGTCTGAACTACAAACCCCAGAGTCCTCAGGGACAGCAATAAGAAGCAGCGAACACCCAGCACATGCTAGCTACATGCCAGAAAGCCATGATCTAGCACCTCCCAGCTTCTGGCCTAAAGCCACTGCAGGCATGTGGCACCATTTCCTGAATCAAAAGTAAATGTGTCCAGTTTCATAGATTTCATAGACATTAGGACTGGAAGGGACTTCAAGGAGATCATTGAATCCAGCTCCCTGCCCCAAGGGCAGGAAGTCAGCTGGGATCAAAAGATCCCAGCAAGATAAGCATCCAAATGCTTAAAGGAATCCAGAATAGGTGCTTGCACCACCTCTGGAGGGAGCCTATTCCACGCCTTGGGGGCTCAGACAGTAAAGAAGTTTTTCCCTATGTCCAGCCTAAAATAATCTTGGAGGAGTTTGTGACCGTTGGTCCTGGTCATCCCTTAGGGCGCTCTGGTGAACAGATCTTTCCCCAGATCCTGATGCACATCCCGATGTACTTATAGGCTGCCACCAGATCTCCCACGAGCCTGTGCTTTTCCAGGATGAAGAGCCCCATGGCTCCCTGCCTCTTTACATAAAGCCTATTCTTCTGCCCTCTGATCATGTGCGTGGCTCTCCTCTGGAGTCTCTCAAGCTTCACAGCTTTTCTGAATTGTGGAGCCCAGAACTGGATGCAGTACTCCAGCTGCAACCTCAGCAAGGCCAAGTATAGCGGGAGGATAACATCTTGAGTTTTACTTGAGAAGCATCTATGGATGCAACCCAGAGTTTGGCTTGCTTTACCAGCTGCAACATTGCATTGGTGGCTCATGTTCATCTTGTGGTCAATCATGACCCCCAAGTCCCTTTCAGCCTTGGTGTTAGCAAGTGTAGCACTGCTAAGCCTATAAGTGTGCTGCAGGTTTTTTCCAAAGGTGGAGTACTTTACATTTGTTCATATTGAAGTTCATCATGTTTGTATCTGCCCACTTTTTCAGCATATCCAAGTCAGCCTGGATCACCAGCCTATCCTCCGGTGTGGATGCTCTACCCCAAAGTTTAGTGTCATCAGCAACCTTGGCCAGTCCACTTCTGACACCTGTATCCATGTCATTGATAAAGATGACGAAGAGAACAGGTCTAAGGACAGAGCCTTAGGGGGCACCACTGGTCACAGAGCACCATGATGATTCTTTCCACTCTCCGAGTCCAACCTCTGAGCCAATTCTCCAGACATCAGACTGTGATGTAGCTGAGACCACAGTTGGCCAATTTTCCAAGAGGAGATCATGGGACACCAGATCAAAAGTTATACTGTAGTCCAGATATATGATGCCAATCTCTTCTCCCTTGCCCAGGTGATATGTCACCTGGTCATAGAAGAAGATGAGATTGGTCAGGCAAGGTCAGTTGTTTCTCAGTTTAATCTCTGCAGCTGAGACTAACCTGCAAAGACTGAATTGATTCAGCCTTAGGCTTTTTGACCGTCTGTACTTAGCCAAGAAGTTGGAATAAGACTTATAGACATAGACCAGGACCTGTCCTTTCACTTCTCCTCGACTGCCCTTCATGCACGCTCAGTCCCTCACAATTTGCACAGCAGAAATAGGCCTCAAGTCCTGTTGGAAAACAGTTCCCTGCACAGGTGAAAAGAAAGAGGTTGGATTTGCCCTTGAGCTAAATCTGAGTAGGCTTTGCTATTATCACTTAACTGGAAAGCTAACATGTTTAACATGTTGCTGCAAAGGACCAATCCTACTTCAGTTTTGGCTTGCCCCAGCAGTTTCTTTCACTCTTCCATTAAATGCCCTTCTCCCTGTTCCCCAGTATCTCTTGTCAGATCAAAACAATTTTAAACATCATCTCTGTAACAGATGAGAAGCTCCACACTTGGAATCTGTTTTTCTCAAGACTGAAAGTAGGGAAGAAGAAAAGAGAGACAACAGGACGGCAAAGATTTTGGCAAAAAGATCAGTTTATAACCACTGGGCAAATATTTCAAATTGTAAATGGTTACAATCTGTGCTTGTATATAGTTTTCTTTATGTGTTTCTCTTGTAACCTTTCAAAGCTTGAAATGCTGAAAGCTTACTCTGACTGTAAAACAGAAGGCACAGTGGAACAGATGTTACAAACCAACTTATTCAGGAAGGCATAAGCTTTCCTAGGCTATGAAAGTGGACGGTAGCCTTGGAAAGCTTGTATCTTCCTGAAAAGTTCATTTTTAAGGTGCCACCCTGTCCTGCTTGCTGCGCCACTTAAGACTAATATGTATAACTACGTCTCTGTTTGTAAAGAAAAGCACCTAACACTCTGATCCGTTTGGAAAGATAAGGGAACCCCACATCCATCCTCCTTCAATAATTCTATGCAAAGCTGATACCAACACTTCCAGTTAACTTTGTTTAATTCATTCCTTTACAAGAACCTGTTCAAAGTTTTTGCAATTTTGCTGACCATTAATTGTTTGGACAGATAGCATCCATTCTGGGCGTATCTCTTAGGCTTGCTTATTTATTTATTTTTAGAAAGCCTCAGCAAAAATGCTCCAACTATTTCTAAGTATTAGGCTGGGGAAAAATAAATTGTGTTACCCCTGTTTAAAAAATCTTTTAAATATTTTGCTACTTTGGAGCAGCGGTGAAAATTGAGCAAAGGATCACCTTACTATCAGGGATGAGTGATGTGTTTCTTGTTAATCCAGTGAAAGACATGGTAACATTTGGCCAAGTTATAAGACTCTGGAAAACAAAAATCTGTTTCCATTTACTTAAGTTGGTGCCGAATGCATGCTTCACCCCTTCATGCTGATCTACGTACCACCCCTACAGAGTGACTTGAGCATGTTTCTTGCCAGGGCTACAGGAGCCAGGCAAGAGTTTCCCAGCAGTTCTCTCTCCCTTTTTTTTTTTTTTTTTTTTTAAACACCCACCGCCCCCGCCTTCCCTCAACCAGGCAATAAGAGAAGTTGCCTGACCTGAATGCAGTGAAGCTAAAAATGGAGAGAAGATATAGGATAAAGTAGCACTAGAGAATAGATGGATTCGGGAATATAATAGCAGTAAAGAGAGAAAAGAGGATTAAGAGCCAGGGCTGTGAATAGGAGAGCAAAAACATTTGGACCAGTACTGGGGGTTAAAGGGATGAATAGGAGGAAAGTGGGAAATAAGCAAGAGCTGGGCAGTGGATGCAGAAGGAAGTGCCACAGAGGGAGGTGGGGCAGAATGGAGAGGGGAAGTAGGATAGAGGGAGAAAAGAACAGACACAGGCTAGGGGCAGAAGCTGCCACAAACGAAGAAATGAAGCTACCCAAACTGGAGCTGAACTTGGGTATCCGCAGCCTCTACATTCCTCTGTTGCCTACAGATAGGTGTGAAACCCAGTGTTAAAAACCCTCTAGTGACTGGTCCACATACAGCAGGGGTGGGCAAAATGCTGGATCTGGCCAGGGGCTGGGTTCCATTTTCCAGCAGCCCCTGCCCCGTTGCTGTGGCCGGTTTCCCCATTGCTGTGGCTGGAGACCCCAGGAGCACTGGTGCCATGACATCATGGGGCCATGGTTTCCATGGAAACCAGCCCCAGCAGCACTGGCAAGGCACGCAGCTGGGCAGGGAGCTGATCCAGAGCCAAGGCTGGGATCTTATAGCAGTGACAATATGGTCCGGTGCCAGTTAGAGCCACAATTTGCTGTCTGCACAACCCTGCCCGGGTGTGCAGGCAGTGGATTGCATCTTTGCCCCGATTGGACCTTGCTGTCACCACTACAGGATCCCAGCCCCAGAGCAGCTCCCTGCCCAGCTGCATGCCCTGCCAGTGCTGCTGGGGCTAGTCTTCATAGAAACCCTGGCCCCGTGTTGTCATGGCTCTGCCACTTCTGGGGTCTCCATGGAAACTGGCCGTAGCAACGGGGCAGGGGTTGCTGGGAAATTGAGTCAATGGATGTGGACAAGATGGAGAGAATCCAGCAGAGGGCAACAAAAATGGTTCGGTGGCTAGGGGACATGACTCAAGAGGAAAAACTGGAAACTGGTCTTATTTAGTCTAGAGAAGAGCAGACTGAAGTGAATTAATAGCAGCCTTCAACTCCCTGAAGGGGCGTTCAAAAGAGGATGGAGCTACACTGTTCTCAGTGGTGGCAGATAACAGAACAAGGAGCAACAGTCTCAAGTTGCAAGAAGGGAAGTTTAGGTTAGATATTAGGAAGAATTTTCTCACTAGGTGGGTAGTAAAACATTGGAACAGGTTACCCAGAGGAGTGAACTCTCCATCCTTGGAGGTATTCAAGACCCAGCTATGCAAAACCTTGGCTGGGATGATCTAGTTGGGGATGGTCCTGCTTTGAGAAGGGGGTTGGACTAGATGACCTCCTGAGGTCCCTTCCAACCCTAACTTGCTATGATTCATAGGTTGCCAGTCAAGTATTGAAGACATAGGAAGTGACAGAATTAAGGTGGGCCATGCAATTCAGATCTTGTCAGAAGATAGGGAAAGCCAGAATTCAGCACGTCAACCTTGAAACATTCTTTTAATATCATTGTTTATCATTAACAACACACAGAAAATAACAGCAATAACCATTTTAGTTAATGCAAATCTTAATCCAGAAATCTATCAAATACTATAAACCACACTATTGACATACAACCAGTTCTTAAGAGTCTCCAGCCAGGCAAACAAGACACAGTACAATGGACAGAAATTGTGGTTTTAAAATGATCAAATTTTTCAATTTTGGGGTTTTTTTTAAATTGTTTGGACTATTGTACCACCATGGATTGGGATGTCACCATGTGGGGTACTATACAAATATAGCATGAAAAGAACAGTTCCTGCCACCAGGAACTTACCGTTTCTGACAGTGATGAGAGTGAATCAATAGCTACAGGCAGGCAAGAAAGTATAAGAAAACAATGCAACAGCCCTAGTCAGCTTCATAGGTAATGATCCAAGTGTACCAGCAAAACAGCTATTGTCAAGTTTTTTGTAAAACATCATGACAAGGAAAAGTTAAGGAGGGACTAGAAATAAAATAATTAAGAGGCTTTGAAGTTGTTTACAGGGAACCCCTCCCAAACAAGCTAAACAACTGTTATTACAAACAGTGCCGTGGGATATTTAATTACTCTGTTTTAAATGTCCTGTCCATAGACACATACTGCAAGTAGATTCCATGTAACCCTCTACATGTAAAGCTACGTTTACCCTAATAAGATTCAAATGTATTTTTAGCAAGTCCATGTAGGTATTTCAAACCCGACAGTTTGAAAAGAAGCCATTTTCAGCAGTGCTATCTGGAGCTCTGCAGCATCAGATTCCTGAGATACAAAGCTGGAACAAAGAAAACAGTGTCTGCTTTCTGACCGGAGAACAGCAAATGCTTTGCTCACCATTCGCACTAAAATCGAAGACAAACATTATGTTCCCAGTCAGGCTCAATATTTGTAAAATATTTGGACTAACATGAAGATGTGCAAATTATCTACATTGCAGGGAATTAGCTATTATTCATCAGTGCTTCGCTGTTCTCAAAATCGAAGTCTATGTTTGGAATATTATTTGAAACAAAAAGAGAATTTGCCTTTGCACATTTTTGAGCAAACATTTTTTGACCATAAAGCAAAGCTTGTATAAAGCCTAATGTATTTAGGGTAAGACTTGTTGGGTTTACAGGTACAGCTTGTAGTTTTCCATGCCTACAAGGACTGCTTCAACTTGCAGCCTGCTGATCTTGCTCTAAGGAATGCAGCAGGCTGCAAGCATTGAACCAGCACAACTCAAGGCATCAAGGCCACACAAACATAATGGGCCCACCCCCCAGAGCAGGCATTTTCAGTGAGTTTATGCAGCTGCAACTTCCTCAGCTTAACTGGAGGCATTCTGCTGTCAGGGCACTCCACAGCAGACCAGCACTGAACCTAAAGTGAATCAAGACCTTGGAATGTCTTAGTGTGGGGACTACCGCCAATCATTTTCCTGTGACCTAGGTCAAAGGACAACTCTTATTCATTGTTCAGCAAAAACAAAATGAAATTCCTCTTACATCTGTTGCAATGTAGCAGGAATGTCAACTTCCATTGGAAGGAAAGGCATGTGACCTATAGCCTGGTGTGTAAGAGTGAGCAACACAGTGCATGTATATTACAAGCAAGCTAATCAGAAAAAAGCAACGTAACCTCATAGGAATGTCTTAGCCAAAAAGAAAAGTTGATTTTGATTTTCACTTTATACATGCTGAAGGTTATTTATTAAGCTAGACTTTAGCTGCATTGAAGTACTTGTGCCAAGGAAGAAAGGGCTCTGGATTTATAGAAAATCTTATACCATATCTTATTGCATAAAACATAGCATGAAGTATAAAATACATACCTTGTATTTGAAAGGCAGAATGCAGAGAAAAGTTTTTTGACTGCATAGAGCATGAACAAAGTCAAATTTTCAGAAAGAAAAGGGAGGGTTAATTAGCTGAAGTAAAGCTGAAACCCTACTTCAGTGTTTTCCCAACCAGGGTGCTGTGGCACTGTTAGATATGCAAATATGATTCACAAGATAACCCCAGGGATTCTGAATGGAAATCCATAGCATAAAAAACATTCTGACCTGTTACCATTTTTCTGAGTTCTTCTCAACAGAAGAATTGTTCTATAATTTTTTCGTAGGCAAAAAAAAAAAACCACCAGTAAAAATTAAGAGTTAGTATTTTCTGAGGGGTGTCTCAAATTTAACAAGCCTGAGAAATATGGCCTTAGCTGCTACTGAAGATTGCTCTCCATGGGTGGATCAATGATTCTGAAAGAAGCTAAAGAATCTCCAAAACTATGGAAGAGTAGGTAAGAGACCAGGAGCAGCTAGCAGACAGCAAAAATGCCTTAATAAAGGTCTGCCCCATTACTGGAACATCAATACTATTAAAAAGAAAAGACAATTTTAAGGAACAATAAACCATTACATCAGGGGTTGTCAACCGGGGTACTTGGGAAGCCTCTAGGGGATACCTGCACAGGCAGGTGGGGATGCAGCACTGCCACCTCACAACCTGTGCCACTGCCTCCCAGGAGCAGGGTTGGGGGAGCGAGGGTAGTGGTGACCTCTGCAAACCACACAGGCACTGCCCAGCCAGCTGAAATTGGGGGAGGGAAGCTTGCACGTAGCAGTCACTGCCGCCACCCAGACCCTGTGCTGCTGCCACTCTGCATCTGGCTGCACACCCCCTTTCTCCTCCCCCCCTCCACATCCAGCCTCCAGGGGTACACTTATTTTAAAAGGTTGAAAACCCCTACATTAAGCCAACTAACTTCCTCAGCTGCCTAAATAATAATGCAACAGCTGATGCACTGGAGGAAGAATCAAAGCAGGGTACCTTTATCCAGATAAAAAATTAGCTTCCCTTCTTCATAGATGCACCCCAATTTGGGCGGGCTGATTCTGGAAGAAAATGTGTGTTGTATGTGAGAAAATATGGTATTATTTGCTATCTGGGAAATGCTCATTTTACTTTAGCCTTCTAAACAAGTACTTACCCATCATTTGGTAAATATTATTTCACATGGACCTATGTCATCTGGGTATGGCTTTATATGCTACATAAAGAATGAATGGGAAGGATTCCCAAAATAAAATGCAAGTAGCTGTGCCCCATTGATGACTATTTCATGGCGAAGAAATAAGGCTTCTGCTTGCCCAAATGCCCAGTCTCCACAGAAGCCCAGAAATATGTTTCCCATATTGTTCACGATCCTACTCCTTTAGTCCATGAAACGCTACAAAATGACCTATTGCAGTTAACCTTTTCACTGGTCCCTTTAAAAAGGCAAACACTGGATACATGTTCACCCTCAGTAGCCCTAACACAATTTGAACATCCCTTCTCAGAAACCAGCTATTATTTCAGGCATATATTGATTATGCCAACCCACAGTTAAGAAGCTTTCCTGGTCACATTAAATTTTCATAACATCAATTCCATCACCATCAGGACAATTCTTTATTTGTCAATACTAAACTGATAATCCATAGACCTACAGTAGTCTGGGGTAATCAGTTTCCAGATAGTGATAGCAACATGTTTCTGTACTGGTCCTGGCTTCCTTCAGTTGTCTGCTGTGAAACCAAAGAGCTGGAACAAGCTTTTCTCATAGACCTATGAAAATCTAGTTTGTTATGAAGTTCTGTAGACATCGCTTGTCATTCCAGGTCTGTAAAATGAGATGATCCTACCAGTGTGCTAGTTTTGTGCCAGAAGTGCCAGTATACTCTTAGGTACATGGCAGTAACAACAACATGAATTGTCATCCAAAACTTTCCATATGCTTCCAAATCTGTTGTGTCTGCTTTTCATTCCCCCATACCCTTGGACCTCACATCTCCATATATCCCAAAAGGCCCTCCAGTACCTCTTTGTCCTATGCATCACCAACACCTGGGACACAGTCAAGAGATGTTCCACCATTGTATCTATGGCGGATTCACATCATAACAAGCACACACAACTAAGCTACTTGCTAGACCAAAAAAACCACATGCAATGGAAGACTGCAATAACTTCTGCTCTTGGGACTGTTGAGGAAAACCACGCTGTACTACAGACTGATTCTGAGAAGGGCAGCATGGATCCTGCAAGTCACTCCACAGATAGTACTACACACGTGGTCCAAGCAATACAGTGTGGACACCAATATACAAGGCTTGGCCACATTATAGAAAACAGCATGGACAGGGAAAGAACAGCTTGCATGACTTACAGTCACAGCCTGTGTAATTCACAGAGCATGTGGATACTCCAACTTAAGACAGTAATCACTAGCTGAAGTAATGTCTTGCATCTATTGAGTTTAAGAGTCTGGAAACTGAAAACAACTTGGTCTAAATCTCTTGGTCATTACTCAGGGTCCACTTTATACCTCAAATTTGTAACTAGAACCCTCCATGCACATACTGCATACGCAGAGGGTTTATGTGGTGCTTTTTGTGCAGCATAGGAGGATGTTCAGTCTATCCACCATCAGTCCCACAGTTCTGTCTGAAGAGATAATGAATCTCTAATTTGTATTTATTTTCGAGACTCCCCCCCACCCAGCTGCTAATAGTGGATGTTTTCTTGTTTAAAGGGAAAATTGCACCCTCAGTTTTTATCGGTTCCTTCCTCAAGCACAACTAATGCTGATGAACAAAACTTTAGTGCTTATATAGCATGAACTTCCTTGTAGCTCAGGAGACAAAATTTTCAACCAAATATCTCATGGAAAACTATGGTTTAAATTAGGTAAATTAAGAAACCCAAAATACAAATTTAAAAAGTTCACAATACTTAATCTACAAGTTCTTGTATGCCTAATTCAAGGGGCACAAATATACTTCCCCCATTTCTCTGGGTAAGTTCTATTTAGAACTAGATTGGCATAACTACCAAGAAACTATTTGGTCTGTGATGTTTTTTTACTAAGAACACTGGGCAAGATAATGGCTTTGTGGTAGTTAGTAAGAACGAGAAACAACAGGTTGAGTGAGTCGCTTTTGCTTCAGGGGAGGCTTGGGATGGGAAACAGTTGTGGGATGTTGTGGGCATATAAATTGTGACAAAGGAAAAGCTAGTGATGCCTCCCCAGAAACTGTAGAAGAAACTGGGCAATTCAATATGTTGACTGGGAAGGTGCAACAAAAACAGTCTTTGTTATGCTAGGGTTACCTGCTGCCAAGGACGGAAAACATCAGTGCTGATCACAGTATGTGTTTGACTTTGTTTATACTTGATGCTAAGCAGCATTCAGCCATAGTACAGCAGCAGCTTGTTGCTGACACCTGTTGCAAACAACAGGTAATTTCTAGAGTTTTTTAAAACCTAGAGGTTTGCACTTGAGAATTAATATAAACCTGACTGAAAGCAGTAGTAAGAATCAATAATAAAGATTGTAGTGGACTCCTGAGAAAGGGAAAGAGAAAGCAAATACAGCAGCTCTATCTGTCTGGAAAAGCATCGGCTTTGAAAAGCAAGATTTTATAAAACAGTAAGGGTTCAACTACCAGACAGAATAGAAAAGATCAAATGATGTGTGTTCTACCAATATCAAGGAATTGAAAATTATTAAAATGGGAAACTTCTCTCCACTGTTTGGTACATGCTCTTAGGCTTGGGTATATACATAACAACATGACATTGTGTACATACAAAGCAAGGTTATTGGTGTTGTCAGACTTCCTAGATGTGGACTTTTGGGTAATGAGGACATCTAGTGACTCAGTGTGGTAGGTACAAGGCTTCACAATAGAATTCAAAGTGAATTCAACCGTGGCAATGCAGGGCGTATCTACATAAGCAATTAGCGCAATATAATAAACTCCCGCACAGGTCACGCCTGAGTTTTTTGTTTCCGGGCACTACATTTACACATGCCAGGGATTGCAACATGTTAAGCCAGGGCAGCACAGCCCTGGCTGGCAGGGAGCCTGGGAGGTCAACCTGCCAACCCAGGGCTGCTCCTGTCTGGCTCAACATGCTGCAGAGGTGCTGGTTGGTGCACAAGGGTACTCTAGCACAGGACTAGTTGGCAGGCAGCCTTACTGTTGCACCCTCATGCCCCAGCCAGCCCCAGTCACCACGTACACATGCATTGTGGTGGAGTAAATAACTCCACCATAGGACAGTACTTGCATTGGGCAGTACTAACATATGGCAGAGTTCATTAGTTTTCTCCAGCCAAACTGCTCTGCACATGTAAACAGAGATGCTTGACTGTGGAACTAATTAGGCAACTCTGTAGTAGCTAGATGTCCCCACAGACAACTTAAAAAACACCCAGTCTGTGCTCTTTATGCTACACTTAAATGCTTAATGTAGCTCACAAGTAAGGCTTGAGTTGGAAAGGCCTCATGTAGACTTCATATATCCACAGCAGATCATTAATGATGGCTAAGCTTCAGAACAAAATAGACGAACTTACCTGCTGAAATAGTATCATTATTTCAAAAAGTGCCACATTTCCTTTAACTCAGTTTTTAGTTTTGAGGTTTTTTTCCACATTAAAATCTGCATTGTGTTTGTGTTTTACACTTCAAAATGCTATCATTTAGCCAACTGGGGCAAAAAGCTTCAAACCCAGGCTTTTAACTGCTTTATTAGCCACCTGTCAAAAATATGTGATTTTCAGAAACTCTGAAGAGCCCAAAAATACCATTAAGCCAACCATATGTACAGCTAGTCCATGCCTCTGAAAAAGAAAAAAAAAAAAAAAAAGTCAAGCCATTTTTATTTAAGGGCTCCAAATACATTTAGGAGTGTAACATAAACTACCTGTTACAAAATTTCATGTAACCATTTATAAATACTACAAACGTAGTATTTAAGTATCAAATGTAATAGTCGATTAAACTTTTAAATAATACCTTTAAAAAAGAAATTAAAATATGAATCAAAATAACATACTGGACCAAATGAATCCCTTTTTATGATATTGAAACAGCAGACAATGTGAAAAAGCAGAATATTTTAGGGTAAACACATTTTCATTGTAAAAACAGTGGAAATTACAAAATGAAAATTTGACCTATCTAGGGTAGTAGCCAGTAGAAGTCAGCTTCAGGCACCCTGACTGGCCACTACTTTGTCCATCCTCTGCCCAACATGAAATGACTGCCAAACTCGGCCTCCTTTCTATGGTTTGTGGGTGGGTTTTACAGCAACATTTGGGAGAAGTGAATTGGAAAGAACTGCAGATTTCAGAAAGAATTTGCAGGACTGGTAAAAAGGGGTTTTCATTACCTCTCAGTAAAGAGATCTGATATGGTCTTTCTGTAGCTCCAAACTATGACAAAGGACTGATATTTCTTTTGCAACAGCTACCTTTGTTTGTCCCATATTGTTCTTTCAGTTGCAAAGAATTGTATAGCAAAAGTGGCTGTGACTACTATGCATCTTTAAATCCTTCAAGAAAAAAAAAATCCATCTTTGCTGCTATGCTGACAGTAGCTCTGGATAGGATGATAGGCACCAGAACTTGCTTTAGACTAGTTTGGAGACATATCTATTAACACTCAGAACCTATGTGTCCCCCACCACCCCTCACAGCTCCCAGAACTGCCCCTTCCCCCCAACTCGCCTACCATGTTTGCCCCAGGTGTCAACTCGACTTGTTATGCCATTGTAGAAGAGCTGAAAATGACAGCTAGGTAGACAGTCCACCCCAGGAAAACATTAGGTTTTAAAGTCCTTGGATTTCAGCACAATAACATTCACAATGTTTAATACATTTATCATGCCCATCAATGGCCTCCATGACCTCACTGTGACATCTAACCAAGAGGAGTGCAGCTGCGTCTGCAGTGCCATGGTGGTCTAATTAGCATGGAACAGTCTAATTGGCACTGTCACCCAGCAATAGAGGAGCACACCCTAAAACCAAAGCCTTAAAAATGAAAAAAGCCAAATCAAACAAATGTATTAACTTTGCGTTCTGAACTCAGACTGCTGAGAAGCAGTTCCAGGCCTTGAACATTTCAGACAAAAGGGTTTTCCCACTAGCAGTAGAAAATTTAACCCCAAGAAGCTTCCTGGGCAATTTTAACTCCCTCACAGGGACAGAGGAAAGAATGACTCGTATCTGAAGCCTGAACAGTTCAGGGCTTGATCATCTGTAACCTGTACATTGAATAAAGAAAAAATTAGTCAGCACAGAGTAATGTTATGTGTTCATGGCTGCTTATCCCATTCAAAAGCTGCATTCAAGCAGCAAGTATTTTTCATGGGCTGGTCTAAAAAAATGCTTTTTTTTTATAATTTGGCCAGGAATTTACCTAATAAACCTGTAAGAGCATCCTCTATTCATAGTCAAAATGGACATCTGCAGGCTTCCACAAGAAAAGTTTCTGGGGTTGTATTGACAGTAGCTGACATCTTGAATGGCAATCCATGCTTGTCTATTGATTACAAACTCCCCATTGTCTATATTTTGGAGTTTGGAGATGCAGTATGGATGAGACATTTATTAGGACTGCTTTTACTCTTCTTGTATCTCATTTCCCCTCCTACCCCCGACCCATTCCTAAACTCTAATATTAAACATACCTGTTCCTCACCTACAACTACCTTATTGCTGTGTCTCATAAATAGTATTATGTTATATTGTACTATAGCATTAGGTATTTTTAAATGTTCCATAATATCTTCATGTTGAAGACTAAAATTTTAGAGTTCTTGCTGGTCTTTTTGAGGGATCTGCAAGATGCAGTCGACAGGAAAAAAAATGGATGGCATTGAGTTTGACAATGATGGTGGATAGATGCATTGGGCCACAGAGCACTGGGAATTAGGATGCTTAACAGGACTGAGTCCTTGTTGGGACAGTCTGGTCTTTCCAGGGCATGAACACCAGAAAAAAAAAAATCTTTTCCCTATATGCACATGCACCTGATTAAGTCTGTACCATGCATAGTAGGTTGTGGCTTTTGGTTTTGTCAGCTTGCAAAGCTACCGGGCATGACATTTTGTCACAGCTGCATTCTCAAAACAACAAGGAGGAAAATTTAACATCAATTCTGACAAAAAAATTCAGAGATTTTCAGTGGGGCCAGATGCAGCCTGATGTTTCATTTCCATCTTTGGTTTTCAGTTTACAAACTATAAATCATCCCCCTGAACAACAAACAGAAAACATTTTAAGTAAGAAATATTTTATAAATTTGCAAATGCTACATTGTTTTGAGACAAAAATTTTGGCCATTCTGGAAAAATGGTTGCCTATGAATGCTGACATCTGGACTTGAAAGCCCAGGAAGCCACCTCTATTCCTGAAATATCATACTGAAGAGTCAAAACATAGCTGTCTTTAAGCCAATTTGGAGTTGCATCTGGAGTAAAAGGAGTAAAAAAAAAAAAAAAGGGTGATGACGTAACTATTTCAGTTACCTAAAGAGCAGACAATGAGATGCAGCCACAATTATATAAAGCAGAGCAAGGGGTTTAAAGAAAAAGCCATATCAGCCAATACCAATTCAATTGCAGATATGCAACCCAGCAGCTTGGAAAGCAGCATCCTGCTGGTAGGTCCGTTGGGGGGAGAAAGAGTAGGGAGCAGATCGAGGCCTATGTGGTAAAGGAAGAAGTGGGGCTGGGGTTGGGGTTGGGGTTGGGGTTGGGGATGGGCATGGGATGGAGCTGTGAGCAGCTCATCCAAGGGGAGATGGGGGCTACCATCATTGCACCCCAGGTAAATCCATGAAGAACACATACCCCCAGATCTGTATGTAGGCTGAGGATGGGCTGCCACTGTAGACTGGGCCCCAGGGAAGCACTGAGCTTTTCCCAGTGGGGAGTTGGGTCCTTGGAAGGCAGCAGCCAGGCCCTTGGGAAGGGGGGACTGGGTGGGAAGTGGGCCTTCCCTGGAGTTGGGGCCATGGCATGCAGTGGCATCCAGGGTGGGACCTGGCCCAACCCACACAGCTCCACAGCACAGCTGCCCCGCCCACAAGGGGATACCGCCTCACTGGGGCAGGATGCTGGTTTCGGGGGCTTCTGGTTCTGGGATCATCCTACCTGCTTGCTGGGCACAGTACAAGCAGGGTAGAGCCATCCCCAGTGCAAAGGCCTGGCTGCAGGAGCTCCTGGGAACAGCCTGGGCCCCAGCCTTACCCACCTGCATTCTCTGGTTATGACCAAGTATCAAAGTCTACGCTGATTGAGAAAACAATGGATGCTTGGAATATTGGTACAATCCAAGACCTCAGCACCGGCAACTTTGTCCCACTAAGAAATTCCTAGAATATGGCAAAAGCACGGCAAGTAAGAGCTATATGGCACTTGTCTCAAGTACAATATGTAGGTCCAGGATTTGCTGCCATACAAGAATGCTGAGGATGCACATGTGATATACTTTGATCTTGGTCTCAACCATCACAGTCTGTGGTGGTTCCCAACTCATTTGCTCAGCATGCTCATACCTGGTGCTTTGCCAGCGTGGGTATGCAGTTCAGCCTCTAGTGACAGGTGGTTCATAACAGAGCCAAGTTATGTAAGTTTATTAAAACATCCAATATGTTCTCACCTATTGATTACTAGGCGATTACTAGTGGTGAACCAGTGTTCTGGCCCATAATACCGGTGGTCTTGATACTGATTGGAAGACCAAACTCTTGGCAGGATGAACAAAGCAACTGATGAGGATTTGAAGGATGTCCTCTGTGTGGGCTATCAGTGCAGCAGCAGCAGCAAACAGCAGCTCACAAATCAAAGCTTTCCACACTTTAGTCTTCATTTTAAAGTGCGTGAAGTTGAATAATTTTTTTGTCCGAGTGTGCATGTAGATAAAATTCCTTTGATGGCAGTCCGAAAAGCATATGCTGGGGGGGGGGGGGGGCGGAAATCTAAAACAGGGTCAAGGCAAAGACACAGCCCTGCTCAACTGCTTTGAATCTCATAGTTGAGTGTTCCCCACATTATATTTTGGAAAATGGATTATGCTGAGGAGTTTTGGTGGACACCCAATCTTTTCTAATGATTAGAAGTGGCCTTTTCTGCAGACAGGTTCAAAAGGCTTGGTCAGGTCAATGAAAGCGATAGAGGGGTCTGCTTTATTCCCTACATTTTTCTTTAAATTTGGCTGAGTGAGAAGATCATATCTACAGTGGACCTACTAGCTCCAAAGCTATACCGTGACTACTGGATTTTATATACCTTATAATTTGTATAAAGCGGCATTGTCTGACTACATGTCAAATTTTAACAAAAGACTGCTTTAACAGGTATATTTGTGACCACTATGGGTTTTTGCCATTTGACCCACTAGCACAACCTATTATTTTAGGCAGAGATGACCCAAGCAGAGTGTGAGGCCTGGGGCAAGTCAGCCTGTGCAGGGCCCTGCCCCTCTGTGCCCCAGACTCAAAGAAGCCAGTGGTGGATTCAGTGGCAGCTGGACACGAAGCCAGCAGCAGCAGCAGCACTGAATTGCCATGGCCACTCCATTTGGCTCTGCAGGGCCCCCAAAGCGCAAGGCCTGGGGAAGTCGCCCTGATTCACCACCGCCTAAGGAAGGCCCTGATTTTAGGGCACTTTTACATGTACTCTGATGCATTGCAATTAGAATGCATCATTCTACTCTGAATGCTCCAGCGTGCTGCAACATCTCACATATTCAGCATCCCCCATTTCAAAATGGTGGTGATGGTGCTTTAACTAAAGCTTGTTCAACAAGCTTTGGTTAAAAGCATCCTTGCTGCCATTTTGAAATGCAGGATGCTGAATACACTAGATCCTGTGCATGTTTTAATTAAAGCAGGTCCTGAGAGCCGCTCCTATTAAAATTCCCCCTATCCCCCACCCCAGGGTATGTGTACAGATGCCCTTAGAGACTAGACAAAGATGACAAACCAAAGGTGATTATTGATCCACATTAGATCACTAAGGGTGATCACTCGCTTCATTATCCTTACCCTCACTGGCTAGTAAAACAAGTACTGACCTACATGTACTGGTCTAAATGGAAATTTCTAAAGATACAGTTTAAATAATTTAACAGGATGAATCTCAAATATTAGAAGTCTAAAAATGCACAGCATATTATTATAGACTCAATACTAAGCTGGAGCCTCCAGCTTACTTTTTCATTTGTCAAGAATACCAGCTCCACTAATATTTATTCTATTCAGTTCATAAGCACAAATAGACATTAAAAAAGAAGATACTCTTGGCATACTATTCAGAAAACAGATTTGAGAAGGATTATCCTAGCATTAGAGATTTTTTTTTTTTTTTATCCCCTGCTGATTCCTACACCATTTTCCATGATGGCTGACAACTATTTTAAAGAGGTAGTATCTCTCTCCAGATTTATTCTCTTATCAGATGCAAGGGAGACAATGCTGGGACATGGACAAGCCCAGTCAAGGCTCTTATAAAAACCAACATATTCTTCTTATTGTCTGATAGTGTCAGATTCCTCTAACCTGCTAAATTAGTACTTATTTAATCATGTGTCTCTGCCTCCTGAACATCTGGGAGATTTTTAATGCAGTATTTTCTATTGAAAGCAGATTTTAAAAAAAATATATAGAAATTAAAAAGGGCTGGTATTGCTCTCTGTGAAAAGCAGCAAGCCTTGCAGATTTTACATAAATGCATTGTGGCAGACTTTGAAAGGTTTGTTACACTTGAATGTTTATGCTTCTTCATGAATGTAAAGTGGCAGTCCATTGTCAGGACATAGAAGTAGATGGTTAACATCCTGCAAAACAAACCTAGTGCACTTCCTCCAAGCTTGTCATACTCCAAGTAGTCAGATTTTATAGAACAACTGAGCACAATGTGGCATATTTCAGATTCTCTAAATACAGAAATAACTGTATTCTTGGAAGCCCTTGTATGAAGTCCACTGGCAAGTCTCCCTGTTAGTTAATGGAAGAAAGGAACTGACCTGGTGACAGCTCCGTGCAACACTTGATTAAGAACTGTGAATTCAGAAGTTAATCTCTGATCCTGTGTATTGCTACAGGCATGAAAAAGAGAAAGCGCCAAACAAGCATCCAAATTAATGAACCATGAAATGTCAAATTAAGAGAAACATATCCTGTGCCGAGTTGCTCTGAAGTACCACAGTTTCCACAAGACAGAGGAAGATTAAATTGAAAAACAATCAACTAATCCTTGTCCCATCATATTCTTTCTTCTGAAATATCTTGGGTTGACTTTTAGTGCTGCCTGGCATCAAACCACCCAAACTAAAAAACAGCATCAGCTCTGAGGATTTCACATAACCTGTTGCTGAGGAATTGAGTCCGTACCAGAAATCCTGTCTGAGCCTGTGCCCCAAATTCAAAGATGTTACAGCTCAGAGGAATTTCATCTACCTAAAGCTTAGCTATCCAAGGCTTGAGCTCTCTCCTCTCCCCAGAATGAAGCAAACTAACTATAGGGATGGAGATCGCACAAGGAAAATCCTTTTCTCTACTGAGCCCACACACAATGAAGACAACACTCAAATTTGAAGGATTTAATATCTGCTTATTCAAAGGAGTTCAACATCTCCTTATGGCTCTGCCTACCCCTAGGCTGTGTTCTATAGGTCCAAGATGATTCAAGCATAGTGAATTTCATGTCTCCGAAATTGAGAGCCATTGGTTCCTGCCTTGCATCTTCAGACATGGTAGATGCATCTGCCTAGAGCTGCCTGGGGAGTTCCTACAGTGGGCCCTGGCCTGTCCGAAACCTTCCCCTGCTTCCACCTATCCCAAATCTAGCCTTGACTATGATTACTAAAAACTCCTCTACAGTGGCCTCATTTCAACTATGCTTGCTTGTTCATGGATGAAAGGGAAGGTGCGGGGGGGGGGGGGCGGGGCAGAGGCGGGGAAGAAAGGGAATCAGGAGGTTAATTAAAACACAAGCCACTGAGCACATTCTGCCACTTTATTCATTAGAGCACTTGAAATGAATACTGGTTATATTATACATCAATAGTTATAACAAGTGCAATGATAACAAATTAAGATATTGAGTGTCTAAAGTTTATCGTGGTCCAACTCTGTTCTTGAAAGCTCTCAAGGTTTTCCTCATCATTGGTGCGACTTCTTTAAAGAAAGACATTTTAATTAGGGTTTGTTTGTAAATTAGTAGACAAACATAACTTTAGAGTAATACTATTATCCATTCCTGTTCACTGAATAGAAAATATAAACCAGTAAAAAAATCGCACTAAAAAATAGCCTCTCTGAAGGTCTACTCACTTTTGATATGTTTTTTTACATCCGGGTTCACTCCACTTGAGCAAGCACTGGAACATCCAGGTGTTACACTGCTACTGGCAGAGTTTAGACTCAACAAGGTGCTATTTCTGTCTCTGCTTTCTGGATTTTTCAGTCTATTCAAACATAATAAGGAAAAATTAGCTTAAAACCTCACAGGTTTTGCCATTAGCTGATTTATTTTCAAGAATAATTAAGATTGTTTCCTGAAACTTGTACATTTCATAATTTCAGTTCTATCATGACATTTCATTCTAACAGTTTTTTCCCCACCTACATTCATATTCCACTCAGAATTTATGTTAAAGATAGATCAAAAAGAAATAAGGGATCGCAATTTATGTCAGAATGTACATAAAGGATGCTTAGTGTCACTTCGGATTTTTCAGTGTCTTTTAGGAACTGTGCTTCAAATTGTTCTTGTTTGAAAACTGAATCTAAATGACCTTAAAGGAAACTGCCATATCAGAAAAGTATACTTCTTTCCGACCATGGCACTGGCAAAAGACACCTGGAATATACTCGGATCACAACACAGCATTGCACTTTCAGAGCAAAGTCTAGAGCAGGGGTGAGAAATATACCAGTGGAGCTTTATAAGGCCTAAAATGTGAGTTTCTGATGGCTGCTCCTTATATATTTTAAATATTTGTTTAAAAACAAAACAAAAGTGGGAGGTGGTTTGCTGGTAAAATGTGGTGCTGACAAAGTAATTTCAGGTCCATAGTGGAATAACAGTTCACTCACTTGCCCTTTTCTGTAGGATGAAGTTGAATAGGTCCAGCTGTCCCATAGATCTCTTGCTGCCGACGAATATTTCTGGGTGGCTTAGCCACACTATTTACGTAAGCCATTTTAACTTGACGCCCTGACATAAAGCCAAGGGGAGGAGTGTTTGTAAAATTAGAAGAATCAAATGGATTTTTAAAGAGAGACATTAGGATTGATCATGTGACAATGTGGTTTTCAAATTTTATCGAAACTCAGAATAGCAGATTTTAAGCTTAATGCCAAAATACCAACAAAGCAATGGAAAATTATTATCATGGAATAGGCAAAGCCTCTCTTTATAAGGGAGGGATCAGCAATGTTTTTGGCCAGAGTGCCAAAGACACCTCAACCTTGAGCCACGCCTCAACTTAGCGTACCAGGGACAGACAGGGGGAAGCTGTGAGACCTGAACCTCGTTGCTGGCGGCTAATGCACACATACTTCTAGGCAGATGGCAGGGGAGAGGCTGGAGTTGCACTGCCCCAACTCTTTACCCAGCATTTGTCTGGAGGTGCACATGCAGCCACCGCCACCATGGAGCCAATGTCCGGTCTCTGAACCTCAGTGCAGCTGTTTGCAGCCTCCTAGCTTCTTGCTACAGCCAGTCAGGGCTCTGGGCAGTTGAAGGAGGCTGGCAAGCTGCAAACAGCTGCACCAGAGCAGCACAGGCCTAGCCCCTCCATCACCATCTGCCTGGAGACACATGCAGACGCTGCCACCATGGTGCTGGTATCAGGGCTCTGGACCCCCACACAGCTGTGTGCAGCCTTCCAGCTACCTGCCACAGCCAGCTCGGGCTCTGGGCAGCTGCTGTCTGCCACACAGCCCAGGCTGCTTACAACAACCTCCCAGCCACTTAGACCAGAGCTCAGCCTCCCAGCAATCTGGACCAGAGCTCAGGCCAGCAGTGGTGTGCCAAACAAAATGGCCCTGCATGTCATGCTCTGGTATGGTTGCTGATCCCTGCTATACAGTATGGAATGGCCTCATGTTCTAGTAACAAGGAACAGAAAAATAGTGCAATTGAGTCCCAAGCTGAAAACAGCCAGGCCAGACATGCTCTAAATCCTGGGTCAACTACAAGTCACACAGGCCTTGTTTACATAAGAGTAGACAAACTTGAAACCACAACAGCCTCTCAGAAATGTGTCAGCATTCAGTGGAAATCACTACATCCCCACTAAAGGATTTTTCTCTCTTATTTTTAGTATTAAGGGAAAGCTACCTAAAGATTTTACCTTTAGGTTTTTCAGACTGAGCTGAAAGAATATTTTTTGTAAGTGTCTTAAGTTTTTCTTCTCTCTGATTGAAAAGTCTTAAGTACATTTCACGCCATGATTCATATTCCAGGAGTTGATCATTTTTAAAATCCCTTTGGCAGTGTCTCTTCCACAAATGGTCAGATTCTTCTGTGAATATCTTAATTTGAAGCAACAAGTATTTAAGTTTATTAATAGATTTAAGGGAACATTTCAGAAGTGCCTACATAACTTAGAAACTTAAGTCATAAAAGTAATTTTGACAATTTTATGCTGGTCCAAAACTGGTAAACAGAGCAACTCTAGCTAACATCCCATTCCAAACTGCTTAACAGGTCAGAAGTTTATACCAGTTAAAAAAAAAGCTACGTTATATTGCAGATAGATTGAGTGCTTCATTTTAGGTATATAAGCATCTTGACTTTCAAATCCCAAATTTAGAAAAAACATAATTAAAGTTCATACGCTATATGCATTTTCAAAAGGTATCAGTTTGATTATGCAAGAAACCTTACCCCTAAGATCCTCATTTTTGCAATTATTTTTCACTTGCAATTAAACAATTGGTTCCATCATAGATTCAATAACAGGTATGAATATATATATTTTTAACATTGCTGCCTACAGTGACATCCATGTTCTCAACATTAACAACTCCCCAGGTGATTCAGATACTGAGATATAGGCAAAAAAGTAGAAAAATCAAGCACAATAATTACAACATAACTCAAGGATGTCAGCATGTATGATGATGGATAATTAGTTTAGACAGTAGGGAATCTCATATAAGAGGAACAAAGCAGCAGGAGAAAAGCACCAATACCCTGCATGATTCCATGGCAAGACCATCAGATAGCTGTCTGCTTCCCTCATACTCTTGCTTTCTCTGTTTACCAGTTTTGGACCAAAACTGCCGATGCAGAGCTGTTCAGAGGAGACAGCAATATACTGATCACTCCAGTCTGTCCGATCTCCTTCTGCCCTCACAATAGCATAGAACAAGACACACCCCACTGCCCGCTTTCAATCAGGAGCCCAAGAAGCATAAGGGTTATATTAAATTATCCCATAAACAGGCTGCAGTTATTCAGTTAAAAACTTACAGGTAAGAACCAAGCCCTCTGGACCTAAAACATGGGTAAAAGTTGGTACCTCTTTGTTTTGATCCCTTTGAATTAATGCTGCCTACACCATTTGTGTTTTTCTTTCATATTGGGGTTGGTATGTGTCTAGTTGGAATGAAATGGGGGTGAAAGACTGAAGTAACAGATAAGGGACTAACTTCACAAGAAAGAAGCAGGAAAATAAAAATTAGTGACCTGGAATGAAAAAGAAAGACCTGAGCAAAAGACTGGATGAACTAGAGATGTAGCTGGACTAAAAATACCCACCACTTCTAAACCCCATTCCTTTGTATAATATCCACCTGATTTGCATCCATGTGAGGCAGGGGCCTGTACAACTGGATTCTCTAAAGTACGTAACGGATGCTAATTTTGTTTCCCCAGCACAGAACTCCAAACTCTAGACTACAGGTGTCAAAGGTATGGTCTGTGGAGCCCTATCATCCAGCTGGCAGAGGTGCCTAGGAGTCTTGTGTTGGCCCCAGCCCTCTGTACTGCATGCAATGCATGAACCTGGTCTGGCATTTGCCACATACCTAGAATGACCATACATCTTGGTTTGTCTGGGACAGTCCTGAATCCTATAGGGCAGTCCTGGCCAGTTGCTCACAAGCCCAGACAGGAGTCTGGCGAGGAGGTAGTGCGACAAGGAATGGAGAGACCTTGAATACGGCACCTTCGGTAGGATGACCATATGTTCACCTGCCTTGTTCCTGCACAGCCACAGCAGTGCCTGCCTACCCACTTGCTTGGTGCACCATGCCACTGAGCCTCCCTGCCAGACTCCGGCCTGGGACTGCTGACCAACCAGCCAGTCACCCTGCACTGGAGCAATCCTAAATGCTGGATCTGGGGTCAATCTAGATCAGGCCCACAGACTAGCTTCACACATGGAATCCAGTGCACAGGACCAGTCTGGTGCAAGTGTCACATGAAGTGCATGGGGTTGGGGCCAGCACACGCTGTATGTGGCACATAGGGCTGGTCCAGGGACCTGATGTAGCCCATCGAGCAGCTCCTATACCTTATTTGGCTCATAGGGTCAGGGGAGCTTGATACCCCTGATCTAGACCAACATCAACATTATACAAGGTCAGTTCACTTCTGTCAATTAGTCATCTCTGAAAAAACAAAACCAAAAACAGAATCCTTTAAAAAAAGGGGGGGTGGGGGGGAGGGCGGGGAAATCAGGTTCAGCGTCCAGAAATTTTTTTGTTTGACAAAGTAATTTTAGCACTGAGTGGATGTACCAAATACAAAAGCATTTAAAAGGAAAGACATTACCGGATTACATTCCTCTATTCGAAATAATTGCTCTGGTGTACAGCGTGTTAGCACAGGCTCAAGAATTTCAAAGGGCACTCCTCCTACTTCATGTAGTGCTACAAAACAAAACAAATGTCATGAGTATTTTTACTGTATACCCATTAAATAAGGTTCATCACTTACTAAATAGCTGTTATATAAAAATTAAATCAGATTTATTTGGACTATTTTAGCAGACCTTCTATGACGTGCTTTCTGATGTCTGGGTATTTTAAGTTTCTTATGGAAAACAATTCTGTACTCACCATTAGAGTGGTATTCTAATGAAGCACACCAGCTGTGCTGGGATGCACCTCAGCACAGCAGACTGCTTCATTGGGTGAAATGCACATCACCAAGGGCTTGATCCTGTGGGACAACACTCAGGTATGTCTCTGCAAATGGGGCAGCACAGGTTTCCTCCATTAGCAGAGATGTGCCCAAAATTGGATTCCTCAGGCACACGTCTCTACAAATGAGGAAACCTCCTGTTTCCACAGAATCTGACTTGAGGTACACCTCTATAAACTGGTGGGGGGACAATGACCCAAGGTTTCATTGCTAGCAAAGGAGTGCCTGCAGCATGCAAGATTGGGCCCCTAAATCCCTAGGAGTGCCTGGAGTGTGGGGGCAGCTTTAAGCTGCCTGCACTGCCCCAACTTAAAGGAAAGATGTACTACTACCTATGCCATGGCCACAAATTTTGGACATTTGTGACCTAACAAAAACTATGGGCACCTGTTTGTTTGGCCTTTGTGCTGCCATAAACATTTTTATGGTGACACAAAGGCAAGGTTTGCTTATACCCTGCAAAAAGACAATTTGTTTCTTTGTTGTATTATCTTTACCCATGTCACCCCTCCAAAGGGGGAGTGCTCACGTAAGTTAGATCAAGTACTTTGATCTAAGGCTGCTTCTCAGCCTTTTGGCTAAGATCAAGTGGAGTACTTTGACTACTCATATCTGCATTTACCTGGTAAAAAACTGAGATGTCAAGCACATCTAGATGTGGAAAAAGTGCTCTCATCTTTTCATATTTATATTGCCATGGCTCTACAGTTTAATAAAAATTAGAACTTCACATAAGATAGTTCTTCACTGTTGCACTGTTGAAAACTTAGCTTTACAACACCCCTCAACCTGCTGAAGCCCATATTAAAATACTTACAATCAATATTGTTTTGAAGTACACGGATGCACTGTTCATACAATGTTAGCATCTTTGAGAGATGGACTGTTTTAGAACCAGAGTAAACTTGCATTTTAGAATTTAGTCTCCGTCCTGTGAACTGGCTTGTATCACTGTTTTGCTCAGGTACTTCTGTGGCTGGTGTTATGGAAGCTATCAACAAAAGTTTAAAAGAAGAGATTGCTTCTACATACCATGGTTGTTTAAAGATGATTAAAAGGAATCTAAAGACATAGATGCACTTCACTCATTAAGAAAAATGATTACTAAAGGAATCGCCATTTTTCTTAAAACATTAAGCTCTACTAAATATGTTCCAAACTCCATTTCAGATACAGCACCTTTCACCTAAAATATGGCATTCAGCTACTGATTTATGCCACAAGTAAAAGCTGACTGACAGTGTAGTCTTCAAACATTTGCCTATGGATGTGGTCACTACAACAAGGTACAACTATGGCTCATAGGCACATACCCAAACCAGTTAGGTTAAGTACTAACCGCACTGTAGTTGTGGCATCCTACATATAAGTGCCCAAGCATTTATCCAGCTCCTCAGACAGGTTTTGCAGGCACTGTCAAATTCTTCCACTGATATAATTGCTATCCATATCCAACCTACTAATTTAAAAGTTGTTCAGGTATGCTTCGATTGCAATATATCATGAAAAAAATGGTAATTTGTTTAAAATTGTAGTTATTATAGAGAAGTCCACAGCTGAAATATCAGAGTACTGCAAGGACAGAATTAAGTTAGACTTGGTACTTACTGTTCAGAGGAGCCTGCATACTAGCTGATTGCATCACACTCCCCAAACAGGGAGTAGCATGTTAAAAAAAGATGACACAGCTAAATGTATTTTATTGTTATCTGAATAAGGACTGCTTGCTAATAATCCTAATTCTCCTCTGCTATGAGGTCCAACAAGAAGAAAATGGAGAAGAGCCACAGAACCTGGGTCAATACAGTAAATTTCCCTATAAACTTCCCTCCAAATCCACAGAAACGTTCTCACAACCTTTAGGATTAGGATTCTACAAGGTGTGACTGCAATATTCAGGGATCTGGGTTTTCCGTTTCCCATGGAAAAAAAAAATTGCAGATTTTACCTTTTTATCAGAGGCAAACATAGATTTCTCATTTTAGGGGAGAAACCCATGGATTTTGCAGTTTTGCAATGAGCCCTCTGCAGTGAGTTCCAGCCTTCAAGGGACTGGGAGAAGGGTGGCGAGACAGGGGGCACAGTTCGTGTCTACTATATGCACATGGCCACCAGGCAGCCTGAAGAGCAGCTCCCACAGACATGAACGATGCGTGCCCCTGGAGCGGGCAAGCATGGTGACAGCCTGCAGGCAGCAGTGGGGGCAGTCAGTGGGGAGCTCCTGCAGGCAGCTGCAGCAGTGTCAGGGCCTGAGGGGGTGGGGGAGCAACTGCCAACCAGTGGTTGGCGACCACCCAGAGATGCTATCATCAGTGATTGGTGACTGCCCGTAGATGCCACCGGCGGGGGAAAGCAGCGATTGCACGGAGGCCAGGGGGTGCACGTGCACCCATGTACATCCCCTACGTATCACCAATGCCCACAGGTAAGTGGCAGGGGGGCACTGAGGCCCCCATAGGGAGGGAAGAAGGGAGTTGGGCAGGGCTGGAGCTGCTGCACAGCTGGGCAGTGCCTGGGGTTTGGGGCCACAACATACAGCCGCAGGGCCCTAGCAGGGAGTGGGACAGGGCAACAGGTAGCTCATCTGGGGGGAGAGGGGGTGGGGCTGGCTCCCTGCTTCTGCATGTACTCCTGGGGGGCAGGGAGACCCATGCCCCCCAGGCCTGTGCACAGGGCAGGGGCAAGGTGAGGTAGGCCACCTTCTGCCAGCTGTGGGCAAGGGTTGCTACCTACTGCTGTGCACACTCCTGAGAAACAGGTGGAATTCATGCCCCCCAGATCTGTGCATGTGGCATGGGCACAGGCTGCCCACTTCAAGCTTGGGCTCCCATGGGGCCTCTGCAGCCATGTGCTCCCACACTGCAAAGAACAGTGGAGCTACGCAGGAAAGCTGCTTGCCACTGTGAGCTCTGTGCTGCCCCCCTGCAGGCGTGGCCAGGGCAGCGTGGAGCTTGCACCAGCAGGCAGTTTTTCTGCACAGCTCTGCTGTTCTTTGAAGTGCTGGGCTGTGAAGACCCTGGGGCAGGGCAGTACGGCTAGAGCCCACAGTAGGCAGCCCCCACCCTGCACACATGGGCATGGAGATCCCCCTGCCTCCTGGGAGCACACACCACAGTGGGGATCTGCCGTCCCCCACCCCCCCAAGCCTATAGCAGGCTAGGAGCCAGGCTCCATACTGTTGTACCAACCACCACTTCCTGCCAGGGGCAGGGGGCTGCAGACCCAGGTCCCTAGCCATAGCCCTGGCAGCTAGGGGCCCACTCAAGCAGGACTGGGGGAATAGGAGCTGTGGGTGAGGTGCAAGGGGCACTAGGATGGCTGGTGGGGGTTGTGAGGAGGACTGAGGGGCAGAAGCAGGGCTGGGGGGAAGCTGTGGAGGGAGGCAGTCATTTTAATCATGGATTCTGGGAGGTTTAAATCAGAGAATCTGGAATTTCTTATCAGAAAAACAGGATCCCTGGTGATACCTACTGTCTACTGTATTTCATATACTCCTTTCAGAGGCAGGCAGATCTGTGCAGGAGTCAGATAAGGAAGAGATATTGCATTGTCACAGGCTGAAGTCTTTATTTCATTTTGTAAGGACATACTGTGGCCCAGAGGCAGAACTATAAAAACCCACTGTTAGCGGGACTAGTCTACTATCAGCGCTGTCTTTTGTTCTCATAACAGGTCTTGCATATTACTGGTACTCACCTTTAAAATCAGTGGCATAGGGGGGAGAGGATATTGATATCTCTGGTAGAAACTTAGGTAGTGGAGTATTAAGTAGATCTTGAAGTGATGCTGTCTTGGCCTACATGTATTCAAGGAAACACCATTTTGGTATCTCAAAGTTATGATCTTTAGACAAATATCATGAAGTACTAAAGCAAAAATTAACAAATATTCCAGGCTAGTTGGACTTGTTGCTGCCCCTGCACTGACTATTAGTTCACCATAATTATGAATTACTTACCAATATCTCCTTTCATTCACTTGCTAGGCAGAAGGCAGGGCCTTTATAGACCAATTCATTCACAAATGTATAGGCTTTTGTAAGCAACAACCAATTTCATCAGTTGCTATAACAAAGTAGACTGCTATGAACACTCATGCATTTCTGAACCAGTTAAATTGACGAATTGCCCCGTCTTCTGCCTAACTTCAGACCAATGTGCTTGACTACCTCCCTCTATTCACTAGTTGCCCAAGCTTTATCATACACAAAAAAAACCCCTCAGACATTTGTGCAACTGCTAGTTGCCTCCAGGGAATGGCCCTGCACACACATACTGCCATGTGGCCAGTTGCCCTGCGTGGAGCAGAAACTTACCCGAGGTCCTGGGGGCCTCCTAGGGATCCAGCAAGAGTGATCTGGGCACACAGAGCCTGGACAGCAGCCGGAGGCTGCATCATCCAGTTTCAGATGATGCATGCTGCTGTCACATGTACTGCCCTGCTTTTTCCTGGTGCAGGTTTTTTTGATACCGGAATCTCCCAGTGTCAAAAAACCCTGCTGCACGACAAATTAGCAGCACACTGAATGCCTCTATATGAGATGCGTGTGGTTTGTGCTGCTACAGATGGGCCTGCAGCTCATCTGGAGGTGCCCAAAGCATGCATTCCTGTCCAATTTGATACAGCAGGCTTTTAAACTTTTAGAAAGACTATATACTGACCACTGTCAGTAAGAAGTTAGCGTGAAAGGCAGATTGGCAATATGCCAAAACCCAAACCCTGGGCATCTTAAATTGTGCGTCAATCACTGGTCACTCAAAACTTCTGGCAGTTTTGGGCTCTTACTGAGCTTCATTTTCCCTTATCTAACAGTTTTTCCTTAGTAATAACAAAAGCATTGAATAAGTTATCATCCAGGTCTCAAAAAGTAACTATGGGGATCTAAGGGCATTTATAAATGTACTCCAGGAGTGAAGGGAGGGGGTGCTTCAACTAGAACAGCCCCAAGGGCTGTTCTAATAAAAGTGCCCAGACTGCCATATTCATCAGTGTCCCCGTGCTGAAAAATGGCAGCAGGGGTGTTTAACTAAAGGTTGTTCAATGAGCTTTAGTTATAATGCCAATGCTGCCATTTTTCAGCATGGGGACACTGATACAAGTGACACTGGAGTCTGCTGGAGTGCGGTAATTACCACGCTTCAGCAGACTCAATTAATAGAGTCTTCTCTGATGCACTGTAATTGCAGTGCATCACAGCAGCTTTGCTGCATACATATAGGCACTAGGAGTGCACCCACAAAGATTTTCTGGCTGATACTGATGGCCAATTAACTAGCCATGTCAGCTGATAAATGCTGTGTGCATAAGCATAGCCACAGCCTACACATGGCCAGGAATGCAGCCTGGCAGCTTGGAGGGCAGTGTCTGGCCATTAAGTCTGGGGGTAGGGGTGCGTGGGAAGGAAGGGCAGGGGGAGGGGAGTGCAGATTGAGGTGCCCAGAGATAGACACTGCCCAGCTAAGGCAGGGTGGGGCTCAAGACAGCTGCAGGTGGCTTCCCAGGGGGCATGGGGGAGTGAGGAATGGGGACAGCTCCCCATTGCTGCGTGCACTGCTGAGGGAGGCACAGGGGGCATGTGCTGTCCTGGATTTGTGTGGGGTGCAGGTAGGCTGCCTGCTGTAGGCTCAGGGCCATGGGCTGTGCTATCCTCTTCCTGGCAGGGGGGCTGGGCTGGTGCTGTGCATTGGGTGGAAGGGGCTGGGGGGGCAGGGCAGGGTGGGGTGGGCAGTGAAGGCTCTGGAAGTGGGGGTTATGGCAAATTTTGAGGTGGCTATGGTCCCCCCTCCTAGTACCACCACTGCCTGCCCTGCCCACACCCCCACCCCTGCATCCCCTGGCTCTGTTTTGTGGGTAGCACCTGCCCCTGCCCCTGCCCCAGCCCCACTCCATCCCTCAACATGGGGGCCTCAATCTTCCTCTCCCCCCCACCGCCCTTCCCTCCCCCACACCCCTACCACCAGACTTACCTGCCAGACACTGCTCTCCAAGCTGCCAGGCTGTGTTCCTGGCCACGTGCAAGCTGTGGCTGCGCTCATGCACACAGCATTAACAGGTAACATTATTGGCTACACCAACCAAAAAAAGCTGATGGCCAATAATATCAATTTTCTTTTTACTGGTGCCAATCCAATATGGACCAATATACTGGTGCCTTATGGGACTCATCACGAGGAATTTAATACTGCTATTTGCAGCATAGATCTTGCATCCTGTGCAGTAAATAAGGAATGGAGTTATCACACGCCAGATGAAAATAAACATATTTGAACAGTCACCTTGTTCCCTATGAAACCTCCATTTGCATATACAGGGTCTGATTCAGATAAGCTGTTAAGCATGTTCTTAAACCCATCCCATGGCCCCAGAAACTGCTTTAAACTTGTGCTTCAGCTGTGCAGACTTCAAAAGGGTCTTCAGCATATAAATGCTTGTAAAGCACATGCCTAAGGGATTACCCAAATCAGAATGTTTTCCTGATCAGGGCCTAGATAAGGCAGAGGTTGTGTGAAGAATAAAAGCAGCATATGCTCATATAAAGAGACATTCATAACACCATGAGGTAAAATTAAGGTTGCAAAAACAAAACAAGAAAAAAAAAACAATAACAACCAGCTCTCTCTATCCTGGCATTTCCTTATTTTTAGCACATGGCTTTGTAACCTTAAAAAACAAAATGGTGTTGTTAGAGGGTTTTTAAAAAAAAAAAAAATAAGAATAAACGTTCATTGTGCAACTGTAGTAGGTATAGGCCTACCATTGCAAAGAAAAATCCTTGATCCCCAAAGAATGTCATTGTTATTCAATACTGAATGCCCATTTCATTTGCAAACAAGGTTTTATCTTCTTAATTAAAGAAAAAGAAAAAGAAAAAGAAAAAGAAAAATGTACTTGAGTTTCCCCTATTCTGACTACCTCTAGCTACTAGATAAGCATTTGAGTTACTGTTGGTTAGAGAAATTCTGCCAAAACAAACAATCAGTTTAACAACTTAACATCTACTTCTTAATTTGCTTTAAGGAGAAATCCATGAGAACCCTTTCACTCAAAAAATTATACCCAGTTACTGTCATTAGCGTCTTTGCATCACAGGTGTGTTGCATCTAAAGTTTTACTACACAACAATTAGTTTGCAAAAAATAAATGAAGTGCTCATTTGAGTGTTTAATTTGAGGTCAGCTTGATGAAACAATAATTACCTTTTTAGCAGGTGTTTCTGACTGATCATCTTCAGCTTGTTGTGGCTTTTCCTCATCCTCTTTTGTGACAGGGAGTTTTGAGCTCTGTTGGGAGTTTTGAGCTCTGTTGTTCTTATCACAGCACTTGATAATTTTTGGTTGTACAATTTTAGGACAAGCTTTCCTTTTTCTGTTTTTTGAAACCTGATCGTAAGTAAGATAGGATTCAAAAGACATGGTAGGAGGCTCAAAGTCCTCATCACCTGGTACTTTTGTTTTGCTTTCCGTCATAAGATTTTCTTTTAGATTTCCTGCATACTCAAGATTTCTATGTTTGGAGGCATCCGTACTAGGTTTTTCTTCCTTTGACGGTGAGTCTTTGTCAGCTACAGCAGAATGGTGCTTTTCCAAAGTTTTTTTGCTGGCTGAAGGGACTGTTTCTTTGCAGTCACTTTTTTTATCTTTAGGATTGATGCCTTGGGAAGTGTTCTTAGAACTATGGCTGCTGTGTATTTTACGTTCACATCCATTAGGAGTCTCAGACTCCTTATTTCTATGTTCAGTCTCTGCAGAACTATGTTCCTTTTTAGGTTTATCCAATTTGGGAGACTTTTTACTATCTCTTAGGGATGATTCAGATGCTTTTGATTTCTCAGAGTGCTTGTCTTCCTTAGAAATGGATGATTCTCTCTCATCTTTCACTTTTTTGGTGACCTGTTTTTTTTCGCTGTAATCACTGCAATGCAAAATGACAGAATGAGACTTCACACCATTTTTATGCTAGATCACTGAAAGAGACCCTCCTAACCCTTTACTTATAATCTGAAAATTCAAGTGATACACATCATGCTTCAGTGGTCAAATTGCAATAGATATTATAGACTAGTTATATTATTTTTCTTTAAACGTTTGCAAAAGCACAAATCTCTTCCAATTTTTTTTTTAAACTTACAAATTCAAACCCACATAGTTAACCCAAAGTTCTTTTCAGTGTCCCTTAAAATAAACAGAAAGGATTACAGCAACCAATCATAGCACTGATTAAAACCAGTAGCAAGTCTTAAATCCACTTAGTGCTCCTCGGAGAGAATATGACCAATTCCAGAAGACAAGAAACACTTGGTGGTCGATCTAGGTGGTGAAGGGGGTGATTGTTTTAACTGTGTGTTGATGGAAAAGAATCACTACAAACTTGTCGTGAAATGGCCTTGGTAGATCTTTCCACACACTTACTAAATGTTTTCTATGCACCAGACGTTTTCCTCTGTCCCCTTCCTCGACTTGCAGCCCCGATGTAACTGCGCATCCTTCAGTTCCTATACCCATCACTCTTGATTGCAGATCCCAGTAGATGGGCAGGCTGGGCATCTCCCCACTGCAGCAGGTATCTCATAACAAATTATAAGGAGGATCCAAAAACCCTACTGCACTGTGATGGTTCTTCCATATTAACATAGGATCCCAGTGAAGCAGCTTTTGGGTCCAGCCAGCCAACACATATTGTCGTGTAGAATAAGAAAAAGCCAGCCATTATTCTTTTCTGACCCTTTCAGAGACTAACAACAGCCATATATAAATTTGCAGAGACCACTATAATGAACACCCAACTCAGTACAATTTTCCCAAGGCTCAAACTGGTAACATCTGAAGAAGAGATGAGGATTTAAGGCTTATTTTGATCAAAATGTTTAATATTTTCCTATTGGGTCTCTTTTACTGTAATAATTATGACAGTCATGGTTTTTTTCCAGCAAAGGAGCACTATTATTGAAGTCTCTCCCATGGATTTCAACTTTAATATGCAGGAGAGTCTTTTGTGCTACCAATGAGCCTGAGTTCATCTAGAGTTCTGGACACTCCTAAAGTTCTGTATGCTCCTGGTGCGGTCACCCATGGCAAAGGTTGAGAGCAAGGTTTCCAAACTAATAGTGATCTGAAAATAAAGGTACACCATGGTGGAGCAGATGGATAAAAATACCAGTGAATGACAGTACTTGTAGCCAAAGAACTTGAAGGATTTGATATAGATTTTGCTGTTCTTAGTGAGACCAGACATATGGGAGAGGAGCAGTTCACAGAGCCTGTAGTGGCTATACCCTTTTTTGGAAAGGAAAAGCTGAAGAAGACATGTCCACAGCACTGGTTCTGCTGTCAAGAGCAAGACTTATTCAAATACTGGAATATCTAGTTGGCCTCAATGAGCATCTCATGACCCTTCATCTCCAACTGTTAACATGCAACAGCACATATGCCCCAACCCTTAATAAAACAAAAAAAGATTTCTAATCTAAACTTGACCAAGTCTCGTCATCCATCTCCAAAGAAGAAAAAGCCCCTGACAGGGACTGAGCTATGGAACAGAATATTTTGAAAGGAAAGGGTGGGGAAAGTCGAACCAAATGGAATTCTCCTCCTGAGCAAATGTTTACAATATGATCTCATTATCATTAACTCCCTATTTTGCCAAAACAACAAAGAGATGACATCATGGAAATACTGCCATTCAAAACAGTGACACCTAATTTATCACATCATAGCTTATGCCTAGGACCATTGCAATGTCTGTATCACTAGAGTTATGACCAGCATGGACTACTGCTGATATGGTCCATCACATCCATTCAGATGGTCCCAAAATTATATAAACAAAAAAAGCTATCAAGGAAGAGGTTTAATATCAAATTGACAGAGACTACTAAAAGTAATCTCCTGCAGTGTCTCAGTGAGAAACTCCTGACACCATTAATCACTGAGAGCACCTCAAGAAAGGCATCCATGAAGGATGCAAAGTATCTCTAAGTTTCTCCACAAAGAAACATCAGGACTGCTTCAACGAGAATGACAGGGAAATTCAGGCTCTCAGTGATGGAAAAAGGAGAGACTGCAAACTTGGCAGAATGACATCAACTCCGAACCAAAGACAGACACATACTAGCAAACAAAGATCCAGAGGCAGATTCAAGAGAGACAACTGGTAGAAGGACAAAGCAAGAGATTCAAAAGCTATCTATAGGCTAAGCACACAGAGCCATTCCTCTAATGTCCAAGAATCTCTTTTGAGATCATACCACTATCAATATAGGGTGGAAGGAACTTTTTCAAGAACTTCTCAGATTTTTAGTATCAAAGCAATGCTATCAAAGCCATTCCACAATATTCTGTTAAGGACTACCTTGAAGATGCACCAGCTAAATCAAGAGGCCTTGAAAGCCATTAAACAGATGAAAAACAACATTGCATGTTGTCTTGATAGAATACCAGATGAAATTTCTAAGCAAGGTGAAAAGAATTTCTCACCTACTATACTGTTATTCTGAAAACATGAACAGTCTCCCCGTGACCCGAGAGATGGCAAAATCATTACTATACACAAGAAAGGAGATAAAACAGATTGTAGCAGTACTGTCCATAACTAGGAAGATCGTCATCTCAGTAGATTCACCTTCCTTGCTGATGAGATTCTACCCAAGTCCCCATGTTTTTTCAGTCTCCTCAGAGGTACATTGGCATGATTTGTATTGTTAGACATCTGCAGAAGTGCTGTGGGCCATACTGCAGATATGGTCTTAACTGACCTCAGGCCTTTGATACAAATCAACAGAGAGACTCTACACAAGAACCTGATGAGATCTGGATGCCAATTAAAATGTGTTACCATCAGATTCCTTCATGACGACATGACAGCAGCAGTCCTAAGCAACGGCCTAGAAACAGCCTCTTTCATTATCAGAGCTGGAGTCAAGCAAAGATACATTATTGCACCAATACTATTTTCTGTTTGTATCACAGTCATTCTACATCTCACTGATGACAGGCTTCCATTCAGAGTCAACATCCAGTACTGCGTGGACAAGAATCTCTTCAATATCAATTGGTTTCATTCCAAATGCAAGATGACCAACACCTCCATTCTCATCTCTAATTCACTGATGATTGTGTCATGTGTGCCCACTCAACTGAAAATTGCCAGGTCACTCTCAATGGCTTCTGCGAAGTGCATATATTTTTTCGACTCACTGTCCACTTCACAGAAACTAAGATACTTTACCAACCCGCCAAGCTAACCAAAGACTCCTCCACATATTACAATTAGAGGACAATTTTTGGAGAATGTTGAGCATTTCCCTTACCCGGGGAGCCACTTTTCCCCCAAAAGGTAAATATAGACAATATTCAACATCAGATAAAGCCTGCTGGTGCAGCTTTCAACATCTCCAAATTCATGTCTTCATTGATCATGATATTAGGACCCAAACCAAACTTCTCGTCTACCAGGCTGTTGTCATTCCTACCCTGCTGTATGCATGTGATACCTGCACAACATTTCAGAAACACTTAAAAGCTTTAAAACATTACTATCTGCAATGCCTGTAGAAAAGAATAGAAAAGAAAATCAATTGGAAGGACAGAAAAAGAGTCCTTTAAACTAGGCAAATTGTACCAGCACTGAAGCCACTTTCATACAGCACCAGCTGTTTTGGACAGGAAATGTCATAAGAATGCATGACAATCAACTCCTAAAACAGGTCCTATAATCCCAACTCAATGATGGTCACCACTACTCTAGAGGTAAGCAAAATAAGAGATTCAAGGACCCTTTGAAGGCCAGTCTGAAGAAATGTAACATCGATAATCAGTACCTGAGAAACAAGCACTGAATTGCCTCCAATGATGGCATGATGTACAAGATAATGATCGATCACCTCACTGAAGAGGCAGAAAGACAATACACACCCCATGGGAAATGTATGTTACCAGATGTTAATAGGACCCACTCCTTCCTCCAGAAGCTTTGCCATGTCTGTAGAAGAACATGCAGATATCAGATTAACCTCCTCAGTCATCTATAGACTCACTGATGACTCCCTTATTTACTGAAAGACTGTCCTCCTCATATGAAGACTGCTGCTGCTGATGATATATCAAAGGTAACATATCTTGCTATGTATATGGGTTTATCTGTCATTTTTATACATTACAGGTAATACATTACAAGTTTCAATATATATAGTGCTTATTCCAAGTTCTGTGCAGTTTGCTATTATTTGCAGTTCAATGGGAACAAGATTTATAACTCATATGATAATGGAATTTTGACTTTGAGCTTTCAGTTCATAAGGCAAAGAACAGCAAAAGCTTTAGAATAACACTTACCAAACTTTTCAGCAATGGACAACTGCTAACCCTGAAAGGTATATAGTGGTCCGTGACAGATTATGAAGCTTTTAAAATTATAAACATCTCACCCCCAACGTGATCCAATCTAGACCACTAGTCTAGAAAAATTTTGGTCTGCTACTGACAGTATCGTTAAATCAGGCCTGTTGGTTCTCCTTTCAGGCAGTGATAGCAGAATTTTGTAGGAGGCCTATATAGACCTATGCTATGGTCCCATTAGAATGACAATACTCAGTGGAATTTACTGTGAATGCAACATTATCATAAACATATCCAAAAAAAACCAAACAAACCAACAACGTTCCTGAAATCAACAGTGTTTACTTAACAGGGAATCCTCTAGAACAGTTCAATTTTGGGACTCTACTCAAAAATAAGCATAGTTGCAGAATCTCCATCCTTGAAAATTTTCAAGAGCAGGTTAGACAAAGTTGGTTAGGATGATTCAGTCTGAGATGATTTTGCCTTGATCAGGGGCCTGGACCAGGTGACCTTGTAAGGTCTCTTCCAGTCCTACTTTCCTATGGATCAAGTAGGACCTCTGACCAGTTCAGGACCAGAGGCAGCTACACAGTTTGCACTGCTTTATCATCCTAGCCTGGAATGTATTAGTTTACAAGGTATCAAATTATTTCACCCATCTGGTCTCCACTAATTTATTTTTCTTGTGCATTAGTAAGAAAGCTTCTTTCTGCCATGGAAAGAGAGTATGTGGAGAACTGGGAATCAAGCGACTCAAGGTGTGATGGAAAACCAATACCACCACATTACTTCTCTTCTTGGTGTGTACTTGCCACTTCCCTAGAGAATCAGAGATGTCCATTCACTGGATTTGCCATCTTCCTCAATCAGCCAGCCAAGGACTGACAGACCCTACTGTCTATGTTTAAATTAGTCAGCCAAATTATTTCCATTTTTTCCAGCAAAATAGCATTTAAAAGGGTTTTCATTCTACCTGTTTTATTTCTGCAAAGTTTGCTTCTATCATTTGCCATTCCATGTGCTTCTTTCATTATTCTGGAGTCTGCTTTTATCCAACACAATATACTGAAGAATAATTTATGGGAAAAATCTAAATTTGGTTCATACCTACCTTTCAGTTTCTGGGGGGATAAGTTTTTTCCAGTGGCTTACCAGGGATTTAGCTATAGTCCCAGCTGTGGCATGTTTCCTAAAACTGTTCACTGTTTTTCCTACTCCAGTCTCCTATTGAAAATAATGGAAGGGAAAAAAAAACAAAAACAACACACCACTGGCATCCTGAAAACATTTCTGCTAATGGTTAACAATAATGTGGTACTTCAAGACTGCACAACCTTATGTTGTGAGTTTAAGAATACCCTATCTTTCAATAAGTATGTGCATATTTATGAAGGAAAAAATAATTAACCACACACATCCAGTCTCCATCATGGTTAGAGACAGGTCATTCCACTTAGGAAAGGGAACCCAACCTTAAAAAAAGGAATTGATTTCCTTCATGCTCAGGAGAAACCTCAGTTCAGTTCTAGCACTACTTTTCATATTGTTGTATTTGTCCAGTTATATACCATCCTTCTAGATGGTTGTGGGGTGGGGAATGCTCTAGGGCCCTTTAAGAATTGAACTGGGATTTGGATTCAGGGTTACAGGGTGCAGACATACCACTGGCTTCCTTGGCTTACAGCCATAGAAGATACCACACAACTTCATAAGAATGATTTAAGGACAGTGTGTTACTTACTGCTAGAATGTCCAGTGATATATCCAGACCCTGCAGGGCCTTAAGTGCTTTTATGACCTGAAAGAAAAACATTAGGATCAGTTAATCAGTATCTCTTTATGAATATTATCCTTCTCTTCCTAGTCTCAGCCCTTAAACATCTGCATAATCTAAATGGGTTTAGTAGTTTTGGCAATGGGGTGTACAGCCCCTTGCACCTGCACCCCCTTCTCCAAAGTTGATTTGAGAGGGATGGGAACCTCACTATGCTGGGGTTCTGTACAGCTCAGTTGAGGCATTTCACCTGCACCTGCAAACTTAAAAACCCCAAAGAAGTCTAGTAGGTATTAGTGACTTCACTGCAAGTGAAGACAAAATCATTACTCAGATAATTCAGATGGTTGTTTTAAACAAGCCCACAGTGCAGAGATAATAGATTCAAGAAGATGCATCTAGGGAATAGGAATTCTCCCATTAGAACGCCATATAAAGGCCATCCCTGTCTCTTCCCAGTTATCATATTGGTCCTCTTACAACTCTAACTCCAGAATGACACAACTGTAGCACTCTCTCATACTACAAAGGAGAGCACTTATTCTTAAATATTTTGTTTAAATATTTTGTCATTGGCAATTAAAGCAATAACAGCATTATTTTTGGAGGCTAAATGGATTTTCTGTTCCTAAGGGAAAAGGTCTCTTTTGCTTGTAAAGAGCATAAAATGTAAACTAGGCAATCCGTTCACAGGAGTTACTTGATTAGCCATGTGTACTTTCTAAAAACAAAAATCCTGTGTTTCCCATGGGGTCTTTTTCCTTGAATGGCACTGTACTATAAGTGCAGATAGACTTGATGAAGGATTCAAGGCGCAAGAAATTCAGATCTGTGCTCCTAATAAATCCAGAATCTAGGGTATTAGAGATCAAAGTTCTTTGTCAGGTCTACATCCAGACAAACCAGATACAAAGCAGATTTTGATAGGAACCTGCATAGCTATATAAATGAGGCAAGGCCCAGTTCTTCATAAGCTTTTGACTAAGACAACATAACGAACTGACATTTATAATTTTGCATTAGATGTTACTTGTCAAACCCTGTTGTAGGTAGTGGGATAGGTATGAGAGGAGTTTGTTTCAGCAACAGACTTAGTGTGAAGGCCATTTTAAAAATGCATATTAAATGGACATTTTACCCAGTATTGTTATGAATACCAACAGAATTACTTTTTAATTTATATTTTTATATATTAGCCAAAAAGCTCAATGGTCATACTGTGCTTAATCTTGTTTCTTGAGCTTCACTGTCTACCTTTGTACATAGGCAGTATCCATGTTTGTGTGCATTTCTTATATTGAAGCAAGGAAGAAACAATATTTTGGTAATCCAAAAAACTCTTAAAACTACAGAAGTTATCTAGAATACTCAGGAATGTGCTTTATAGAGTTTTCAGGTTTATACCTGGAATTTCTTTAAAAACTTTTTTTTTTTTTTTTTAACTGACTTGATTTTAACATAGCAGTATCCCTTGAAAAAAAGAAGCTCCCTGTAATTCATACTCCTTCTGCACTCATTGTAGAAGCTCTAAGTAGCTCTATTTAAAAATAAGATTTTCTTGAAGCAAGCAAAAGTGCTAGGTATAAAGGGCTCATTTTAATTTTAGCACATACGAATACATAGTTCACATCTCAAAAGATAGCCTTTTTCCTGAAGGCACTGTATTCCCAATGCTTAGCTCAATTACCAGTCACTTAAGACATGGTTACCAAGATGAATTCTGATTAGTTTCCTCTTCCTTCAGTAACCTGAACAAAAAGATATACAAAAGGATATAAAACAAAGCCCACTTGTTCATTATTTTCATGGTTATTAGAAAGCAAATTGACAGCATCATTTTAGATTTTTAATAATATTTTTCTGTTCTCACAAGATCTTAAAAAACAAAACAAAAAACCCAACTTTTGATACTACAGTTATCTCCTTAAGAAAACAAACGTAATTTAAGCAGCAAGGACAAAGACATTTTGCCATGGATGACGAAGTTACCAGCTCGCATAACATTTATTTCCAGTGGTTTGTAAAAAGGCCTTCTATGTATCCAGCCTAGAAGGATAGTTATTTAAATAAAAAAAAAAGGGGGGGCGGAGGAGGCAGTGTTTATTAGATGTCTCAATTCATTCTAGGTCTCAATTTATTCTAGTAGCAGTACAGGAAGACTTTAAAATAGTTCTTTTGTTTACAGATTTGGGGCTAAGTTAATTCAGAAATCTTTAAGCAGGGTATACAATAAGATTTCAGGTACTTCTTGTTTCATTAGAGGCCATATTAACAACAAAAAGGTGTCCTGCTATTTTGAAGAGGTATGCCCAACAGAACATTTAAGCATTTAGATGGCAAGCCATTCTAATATTTTTTTTCCACGGTTTATAGTTTTCATGTCTCACCCCAGGCTACAATATTAACTTTGTTGGTTTTTTTGTTGTTGTTTTTTTAAGTGTAACATACAGTTAACAAATAAACACAATAACACACCATTATACCATAAAGGTATAACCTAGAGAGAATAAATCAGATTCCCCGACACCCCTTTTATGGGAAGCACCTCCTGCTCTCTAGAAAGCATGGAATGGCTGAGTCTGCAATGAGATCAGTCACTATGTATGGGGCTACCACAGGACAGCCAGCTCCATTTACTTGTACTATAAATGGGCAATGTAAATGCCAGTTGCTAGTCTGGCAATAAAACATGGCTGACCTCACAATCCCATATGAAAGAAAGCAAAGCCTGAACAGTTACAGCAACACACTCGGAGGCAACTGTTCCCATCTCATTCAGAAGCCATTAAAATATTATACATATAGGCTCAAGGAAAAATAAAAATGTAGCTTGTTCAGAAACTCTGTAGTCAAATAAATACACTAGACAGCTTTCATATCAGTTTAATCTTGAAGACAGATTTTTACTCAATTAAGCAAGCTCCATCTTACAGCCTTGGTCCTAGGGGTATGGGGAAAAAATGAATGTCTCACTTACAACCTTACAGGTTTTTACAAGCATTAGTTAACTTTTACAATAATTCAGGGATTCATCTTTATATTTATTGGGACTTATACTCAGATACAGAGAGGGCAAACTCTAGTCTGAAGTCTCAATTAACAGATCTTCTCAGAGAACCTGAACACCATTGGTTCTAGCGCCTTGCTCAAACCGTAACTACATGCATGTATGTTGAGGCCAAACTGTATTTAATTCTATTTGCTTAATCCTGACCACAATCAGGGTCCCATTATGGTAGATGCAGTAGAAAAATAGTATCTGTCCTTAGAGCTTGCAGTTTAATAAACAAGACAAAAGGAGGGAGAAAAAGTTGATACTTTTCAACAGAGTTATTGTTGGCAAAAGTTATGCTACCTCTATCTGCTTTCTTTGGTACATTTTAAAACACATGATATAGTCTGGAGCAAAATAAAGAAGGTCAGGAAGATGAAATGACATTAAGAATAAGAGAGGGAAAGAGTTTCCATGGATATGGAAGGGAAGAGGAGCACCCAGGGATGGGAGAGCACAGGCAGAGACAGTAGGCAAGAAGGGATCAAAGCAAACAAGCTGTCTATGGTCTACACTGAAGTTGCAGCCTGAAGAACTTGATTTTGCTTATGAGTCTAAATAACAGTTTTCTAGTTGCATAAGTAGCATTTTGCCATTTCCCCAGATAAAGATGCTATTTCCCCAGCAGTGTGGACACATAAGCATGGATACATTGACAATAGACTACATACTGGCTTGGGAGCTACATGGTTAGGTGCACGTGCATCCAAGTATCAGTCCCAAAAAACAGTACAGGGGAGAGGGGAGGGGAGGGGGGCAGGAAAAAGAAAACAGCCTCTCATATTTTAGTGTCAATACTCAGGGGGTTGAGGGATTTACTCAAGAAGACAAAGAACTAGGTTTTTAGGTCCCCCTCACCTAGAAGGAGTTTGAATCCATCTTTCTCCAATTCCCCAGCATAATGCATCAAGCACTAGTTCAATTCTTGACTGAAATAAAGCATCTAATGTAAAAAGACATTAGCATCAAATGAAAGAGGATCTACCCCATGCTCATGTTAATTACGCCCAAGATTTGTTGCACTCATTGCAAAAACAAGCACATAAGCATACAACTCATTTTTGTTCTGAATGTATGTGGCTGAATTTGTTTCTTAATAGTAGATCTCACTAGCCACGTCCAAAGAAGCACGGCCATGTGGTACATGGCACTGCAGACATGTCTAGGGTGCCACATACCATACGTTCAGTTGTTCTACATGCTGCAAGGGAGCAGCGTGGTGGGACAGGCTGACTCCTGGATATCCAGGGGTCAAAAAAAAAAAAAAAAAAAAAAAAAAAAAAACACCCTGCAGGAGGGAGAAAAACAACAGAGCAATGCATGCAGGGGTAGCATGTGCCACACAAAACTGGAGCTGGGACAGCTAGAGCTGTGCTCTGACAGCCAACGAGGTTCTACATGGCAGGATTGCCACTGCTGCAGCCCCAGGAGGCCCTCAGGACCCCAGGTAAAGCCCTACCCCACCCAAGATAACTGCACCAGAGGGTGTGTGGCATGGGTGCACCCTTGAGACAAGTACTGGCAGCACAAGGTGCACTGCCATTAGTTGTCCCTGGGGAACCAAACATTCACGCATGCGGACGCAGCCACCATGTCTTTCTGAGAGATTAGGGAGCCCTCTACTATCCAATGTTCTAATTTAGGACATTGTGATGGAGCACATCTCCTCTTGAACTTTCATTTTAAGCTAGGTTCTTTTAAGCTAGATCTTTTTCATTTACATCCAGACCTAAAATAATTGTGTAGCTCCTTTTCTAAACTCTTTCCAACTTATCAACATCATTTTTCCCCCAAGAATTGAGCACAGTATTCTAAGAAGTGTCTCAAGTAAAAGCATAGAGCTACTTCTTGCTAATGTATCCTAAAAAGGGATTTCTTCTTTAAACCACCACATTCCACATTTTACTGCAATTTTATGCTCAGTGACTATCTACCACAACACTAACTTATTTTCTGAATCACTGCTTTTCAAAAATACAGTCCTCCATCTTATAATGTGACCTATATTCATGGCTCCTAGATATAACTTAGCAGTCAGACAGACTTGCTATCACCCAACGAGAAGCAGGCCTATTGGATGATGGTTATCCATTATGATTACTTTGAGACCTACCAAGGAGTTTTAAACCCATTTCATGTATACTGAATTGATGTCATCATGATAAACTTTGTATAAGTGTGTAAAGTATAACCAAGTTAACTGCCTTAGAAAAATCTCTTAACTGGGATTATTTAAAACAAAAAATCTTCATTACCATCAAGTCTTTTATGATTACAGGATGCTTTAAGGGCATCTAGTAAGCTTACAGTTAATATTATGTTCTTCCTCCCAAAGTTTTGTTCATAGTTTTTTCAACCTCAAGACCAATGATAAAGATTACACAGGACTAATAATGCCCACATTCATACCTGTGCAATTCCTACAAGTGCCTTGACAACTTGGTATCAAATCCCAGTGCCACAGGATTCAGACTGGGAATTTATTTTGCTACTTTGTCAACTGAATTTATTGCTGTTGCTTTTAAAGTAGTATCTATTGGAAATTTACTACTTTATTTCCATTCAGTAAAGGCTTGTTACTTAGCAAATGGTAAGTTAGATTTGTTTACCATTATGCTTAGTTTCCTGTAAGCATATTTATGAATAACGATTAGTTCCTAGAAAATTCTGGCCAGTAGAGGAATTGAGTAGGATTCTATTGCCTATCATCATCATCATACTCCTTCTTGTGAAGTCTCATCTTAGGTTAACTTTAATGGCCAACTATTGGCTAATTGTGGTCTGTCTGTCCAAGGTTTACTTCTGGCTACGTGGAACTATTTCCAACATTTTATAAATATTAATCAATCACTTTATTTTACAGAATATTGGTCAACCTCAAAATGTAAAGTAGGTTTGTTCTTCCTGCACAAACTGGGACACTAAATAACCTTTTTTCCCCTAAGTTAGTCTTTCTTTGCTCTCTTCGGTTCAATAAAGCTCACTTGCTGTACATTTGATAGAGTGGCTCAGTAACACAAGTTGGGTTCAAGAATCTCACTTCAACTTTCTATTCTGCCTGTCAGGTATGATTGACATTGCTACTCTGATGCTATTGCTCTAAATCTCTTATTATATTATAGGTCATTTGTTGCAACGATTGCTGTTATTGGAACCACTTTGCCTCATTTGTTATTTTCTATTTTTCAGAACATCGGACAGTTTCCCCAGTTTATTTGATTAGAGCATGGTTTTACAGACAGGTTTCCCATTATCAGTCATGGAAGGCACCCAGATTTCAGAAAACAGGTGCTTCTAATTTAATCCTTTTTTTTTTCTGGATCCAGAACAGTTACTTCACTAAATCAATTTAGTGCAAGCAAAACTACACTCCTTTCAATGCAAACAAAATAGCTAAGGCTGTGAAAGGAATGACCCAACTTACCTTAAACCCAGAACTTTTACGACTTCTGCACAGAAGTCACCTCAGGCACACAAGCAGCTGCACTGAATTCAACAGGACTGCACCCATCCGTAGGATTACCACCTTGCCACTACTGCTAGCTATTAACCATCAGGGCCGTTCTCCCAGGGGGCATTGAGCTCAGCAAATAAAGGAGATGGGCCACATTTGCCATCAGCATCATCTTGCAACTTCTACCTTTGCTTAGATCAGTTAAATAAAGTGTAGGTGAGTAAAAGCCAGCTGGTAGGTGGCAAATGCATGTTAGAAATGCTGGAAGACTCATGTTTTTTAAGCTTAGAGCATCAGACTTGCCAGGGCAGATGCATCTTGCCCAGTCTTCTGGTAACACAGGGCAGAGAGGCCCAGACGGGTTTCTTCCCCACTGTTGCTCTCCCATTTGCCCTCCAGCATTAAGGTCCGACTCCGAGGCTGCCCCTCAGCTCCCGGCCAGGATAGCTCTGCAAGCCCTAAGTGCAGCCCCAGCTGCCGGGCGGGGCGTTTCAAAGGGCCTGCAGCAGGACAGGGCAGGGGGGCTTCACTTGCACAGAAGTGAAGCTCTCCCTTGCATAAAAAGCTGGTTCAGTGCCCAGGCAGCGGCCCCCGAGCAAACCCCCCGGAGACGCGAGGTGCGGGAGCCACGTGCGGGGAGGCTTGGCCCGCCCGCGCCCGTTGCGGAGCTGAGCCGTCGGGGCGGGACAAGCCTCGTCCGCCTCGCTGCTCCCGCCGCCCCTGGACACCCCCCGGCCGGGGCCCGGCGGCCGGCTACCTTCTTGGGATCCTGGGCCTGGCCTAGACGCTCTTTCAGCTCCAAGACCCTTTGCAGCAGGCTCCCAGCCGCGGCCATGCCGCCCCCCGCCTCCTCGGGCAGCACCTGCCGCCTGCGGGCGGCGCCTCTTATAGCAGCGCCCCAGCACCTGGCCCGGCCGCGCCAGCTCCCGCCCTCCAGCTGCCTGGGAACTGCGGGGTGAAGCACTGTCCCGCGCGGCCTCTGGCCTCGGGTTTGTAACCCCAGAGGTTGCCAGCAAGCGGCAGCGCTCTCGGCAGGCTCCCCGCGGCGCGAGGCTGGGCTGCTTGCGGGCTCCCTCTACCTGAACCCGGCCCATTTCCTCCCGCGCGTCCTCCCTCCCTCCCCTCACGGAATCGGAGGCAGAAGCAGGGCTGGAGGGGACCTCCGGAGGTCATCTCGTGCAGCCCCCCTGCCTGAGGCAGGATCCGCCCTGGGCAAACCGCCCCATACAAACTATGATCGAAACTCTCCCCTCAGCCCAGACACAACACAGAGCTCACGCCCTGGCCACCACAGGTAAAGCAGGGAAGCCAGGGCAGCCAAGGCCCTGCTTCTCTGACATGTCAGTAATAGGCGCAAGGGGTGCACCTATATATTCACTAATACACTTTAGGTAATGAGCATTAAATAGAATAGCTCCATTGTGAGGTACTAGAAAAAGGCACATTAGCCTATTTTAATGTGCATTAGGTAAAGAGCCTGGCTTTTTTGTTACGGGGGTATAGGTTGCAGCAGTGTTGGTCTAAAGACATAGGCAGACAAGGTTCTTTGGGTAAATCTGATATCTTTTATTAGGCTTCTTTGTGACACTTCACTGCATATTAAAATAGGTTAGTGTCATTAAAGTGCACGTGTAGACGTGTCCATAACAGGCCCTGCCTGGGTAGAAGGCCAGGCCCCTGCTATACAGGAAGGCAAAAACCCCCATAGTCCGTACCAGTCTAACTTTGGGGTAAATTCCTTCCTTACCCCAAATACCGTGATCAGTCTGACCTTGAGCACAGGGACAGGACACCCTAGCCAAGAACTTCTGGCTTTGCTCCAAGCAGGAGCATTGGTACACCCTGGTCAAAATCCCAAGCCTCTACTGTATCCAGGCTAAAAAGTGGGAGGGCTTAAAAACACACCTGTAGCAGAAAACTGAGGGGGGAAGCAACTGGCAAAGATCCGAAGCATGGGAAATACCCATGGTAGGACATAGGCATGCGTAGAACCCCTAGACTGGTTAGAGTTTGTCCTTTCTATGTGGGGAGCAAGCATGAAAAGCAAAGTCCTCTCCATTCCTTGAATGAGTTTTGTTATTCCTGCTCCATTGTCATCATTACCATGGCAAACCCTGCTTGTCTGCCTGGTAGCACTAGCACATAGACCGGGGTGGGCAAAATGCAGCCCATGGGCTGGATGCGGCCTGCCAAGCCATTCTATCTGGCCCCCGAGGCCCCTAAAAATTTTAGAAAATTAATATTAACCTGCCCTGGACTGCCTCAGTGGCTTGCCAAAACTCAGTAAGTGGCCCTCCACCCAAAATAATTGCCCTCCCCTGACATAGACAGTGGGAGAGGATGTCTTACTGCCACTAGACAGAGTCTGTACCTTCCATAAATCCAGGGAAGCTGCCAAGGCCCCACAGAAGCCTTTAGATGTTATCTTGTCATAGACATTGGTTTGCAATTGCAATTAATATCTGAAATGGACATATTTCATCTAAAAAATGCCCTGCCGTGAGGTCAATGATTCTCAACCAAGGTCACATGGCACTCTGGGATGCCTTGAGATCCTTTCAAGGGTGCCAAGCAATGGCAACACTGCCAAGTGTGCAAACATGATTCAAAAGATAAACAGAGATTTCAAATGGGAACCCACAGTATTTAAAGCATTCTGACCTGCTGTGGTCTTTCTGAGTTCTTTGCAACAAAATAATTGCTCTATTATTTTTCTGTAGTCAAAAAAAAAAAAGAAAACTAAGAGCCAGCATTTTCTGAGGCATGCCTCTGGTCTGAGGGGGGATGCCTTGAGTCTCCAAAAGGTTGATAACCACTACATTAGAGGAACCCAAAGCAGAGGTAGTACCCTGGTAGCTCCTGCCCTCTTCATGTGTCATACTAGTTTTTGAAGGCTTTGGATCTTCTGTATTAAAGATCTTAAGTGAAAGGGTGTTGGGATGTAGTTGGAAGTTCCTTATGCCTCTCTGATCTGCTGTTGCAGGCACTCTTCCCCATTTTCCAGCCTATACCAATACTTAATTAGCAAGGCATAAAATGGGACCTTTGTTTCCTGCCCTGCAGCCTGGTCTTCTGCACTGAGTGACACAGCTGAGGATCTGAGATACTCTATTTTTGACTTGATTACTGTGGGCATCATGAATCAAAAGTTTGAAGGTAACCAAGGAGTCATTTAGGTCCAACTCCCCACAGTTGTAAGATTCACTGTTCCTAAATCATGGAATAAATTACTTTTCAGGAAAGGATACATGGTAGGAATGTGCACCAGTAGATGGATATATATAAGATGAAAAATAAATGTGGCATTTTACCTTAGCTGTTTTTCTTAAATGTTGTGCTGTTTATCCAGCAGCAGTCATGAAGGTTTATATACTGAGCAGGGCAAGAGGGATGGAACATAATTGTATCTGGTGCCAGCATAGCCCTGGAAACAAAACAGTCTCAATCTTCAAGGGGTGAAGCAGCAATGCCAAGAGGTAAGCAGTTTTGAGATGCTGCAAAAAATGGACTGGGGCTAATGTTGACCCAAAAGACCTTTGCATTCATTGATATGAACTTGCAGTGACCTACTATTAGGTATTTAGTATGTTTATTACCTCTACCAGCTGTGGGTATGCGTAGTGGTTGATAAACATGGTAGCAAGGCTACATAACAAATGAAGGTGTAATTAAAGTGGCCTACCATGCTACCTTTAGTTTAGGCACAAGTAACAAGAATTAGAATATATGGCAGCACTGGTTGTAGAAGACTCCTTCGGTTAAAGGCCCAAGGAGTTAATCTTCACTAAGATTATTACTTATTCTAGCTACATTAAAACTAGGGCACATATTCCTACTTATACTGCATCACAGCTGTATCTGCTATTTTGACATACCCAAAGGGTACATCTAGTCCCACAATACCTTGTGATATAAAGAATTCCTACTTTACTAATGGCAGACGGTAGGCCCAGGTAGCACCTTAGGGCATCTTTACTTGTGCTCTGGGGGTGGGGGATGGGGCACTTTAATTAGAGCAGCTCTGAGAGCCACTTTAATTAAAGTGCCCACAGCATCTTGTGTATTCAGCGTCCAGTGCTTCTAAATGGCAGCAGTGGCACTTTAACTAAAGCTCATTCAATGAGCTTCAGTTAAAGCACCCCCACTGCCATTTGAAGTAGGGGGATCCTGAGTGCACAAGACACAGAGGCTGCTTGAGTGCATCAGAGCAGTGATCTCACACATGTACATGCACTCTTAGAGACTAAGTGTTTCAGATATGCATGAATTTCTTGGGTAACAGCCTATTTTATGAGATACTGTGAATACACGGTCTGTCTCCTGACCCAAAGAATGTTTAATTATTTCTACAAAGTAGAATGATTACTTACTTGAAGGAGATGCAACCCAGAAAGCCTTTGGGGTTTGGGGCATCTTTGACGCAGGAAACTGAGGTTCATCTCCCTTATCTAAATTAGTTACGGTAGAAAATTAAAGTCAGGTCTCCTAGATGAGTGCTTTAACAACAGAGCCATTAGCTTTTCTGGTGTGGATGACAGTCTCTTTTTCCCTTTCCCTCACTGCTTTTATTCTCCACCCCATGCCTGTCCCAGCCACACACAAAAAAAAGAAAATGCTTTCATGCCAATGAGGAAGCAGGGTATCTAAAAAATCTAAACTTTTGTAGGACTGTAAATTTGTTTCCTACCCAGCTAATTGCAAAGCTCCTTGTGTCACCGTGTCAAAACCTTCCAGCCACACTCTGTAGAGACCTCTTGCAGACATAGACAGATTCTATGTCCACTGAGTCCTTCAAAATTGGCAGTAGATGCCAACCGTGATGGATATTTATTTGTTTATTTTCAATGCAGGTATCTCTCCAATGGAAACTGAAGTCAGTTTGCACAGGTCACGGTTATAGTAATTATTCTGAGTCATTTGCATGAGGGTCATATTCTTCCATAAGCTTTACTTAAGCTGTAATTACATTAGCTTGTTATGACAGAAAGAAACATTCATGCTGAGCGGTGGAGAGAGATGGCATAAATGAAACTATATTTTTGCCATTTAAAGTAAATATTACATTTATCATAAAGAATCCCCCCATAGACCTTTGCATGAGATTGCATGAGACTGTAAAAGCATCCTCTCCAGGGGTATAACCTACAAAGAGACATAGGTACCTAACTAACAGGTTGAGCATGGAAGTTCAAAATGTTGCTCTTCAAAATCCCTTAAAATCTATCTCATATCTGAGGCACCTCAATTCCCTATGCTCCTGTATTCACTGGTAAAGTTCCCTAGGAACATAAATTTCTGCCATATACAGAACAAGCTGTAATACTGACATCACCTGCTCCCACCAGGTTTGACATACTAGATGTTTCTTATGTGATCTCCAGGTGGTAAGCACTCTCAGAATACACCTACTTGATTGAATATTGCTCAAAGTCCAGCCACTGTAGAGGTCTGTCTCACCATCTCTTTATGCAATAGTCCAGTAAGAGTATTTCCCAGGGATGTGGAAGAACCTGGTTCAAATCCCTTCTACACTTAATTGGACTCAAGTGAGACAGAGTATTAAAACAGTCTCAGACTGGTAATTAGGGCACTGCCCTTGGAAGCCTGCCTGGGTTCTATTCTCTGCTATGAGGAATATTAATGTTATATTATGTAAGTTAGATGAATTGTGTGACACACTGGTTCAAATCCCTGCACCAAAGCAGGCAGAAAGATTTGGACCAGGGTACCAAATCTAGGTACATGCACAAAAGTATTGGACTTGAACTCATATACACGTTGGTGTAGGGGAAAGGGTTCAGATACCTCTTCTTCTGGGTTATATTGTATGTGAGAGGACTGACTTGGTTAAGATACCCAACTCTGGCTTTGAAACCTGAGTAAAGAGTGGCACCTCCAACCACACGAGAGTTAGGTGCCTAATACCCTGAGAAAGGGTGGAGTTTTATCCTTCTTGGCATTTCCTTCTGGTTAGCTTAGACACCTTCTTGCTTAGCATGCTGGCCTCTGTGGATCCCATTTTTTACCCATGCACTGGACACAGAGAATCTAAGCACCTAACCTGGGACTGTAGAGTCCACTTGTCAGCCAGAGACATCGATGGTACAATATTGAGCCAAGTCCTCTTTATAGATTTAGCCCTATGGCCCCTATTTCATAGAATCATAGAAATTTATGGTTGGAAGGAACCCCAGGAAGTCATCTAGTCCAACCCCCTGCTCAAAATAGGACTATCCCCAACTAGATCATCCCAGACAAAGCTTTGTCTAGCTAGGTTTTGAAAACCTCCAAGGATTAAGCTTCCACCACCTCTCTGAATAACCTGTTCCAGTGTTTTACTACCCTCCTAGTGAGCAACATTTTTCTAATATCTAACCTAAACTTCCCTTGCTGCAACTTGAGACTGTTGCTCCTTGTTCTGTCATCTGAACGGTCTAGCTCCATCCTCTTTCAAACCCCTCTTCAGGTAGTTGAAGGCTGCTATTAAGTCCCTTCTCAGTATACTCTTCTCTAGACTAAATGAGCCCAGTTCCCTCAGTCTTTCCTCATAAGTCATGTCCACCAGCCCCCAAACCATTTTTGCTACCCTCTGCTGGACTCTCTCAAATTTGTCCACATCCTTTCTGTAGCAGGGGACCCAAAACTGAACACAGTACTTGGGTCTCCCAAACTGTGGCCTCACCAGTGCTGAACAGAGGGAAGTAATCACTTCCCTGGACCTACTGGCAACATATTTAACAATGCAGCCCAGTATGCCATTAGCCTTCTGGGCAAGGACACACTGCTGGCTCATCTTCATCTTATTATCCATTGTAACCCCCAGGACCTTTTCTGCAGAGCTGCTGCTCAGCGAGTCAGCTCCCAGCCTGCACTGGTGCATGGGCTTGTCCCATTGTAAGTGCAAGATTTTCCATTTGTCCTTGCTGAAACTCATGCAATTCCTTTTGGTCTAATCTTCCAGTTTGTCTAGGTCACTCTTAATCCTAGCCCTTCCCTTGTACATATTTATGTCAAGGGGGCAGACTTGCACTTTGGAGTTTTAAAAGCCAGGCAAGCAAAGGAAACCTAACCCCTCTGGATGGTAGAGGGGGGGGGGGAGGGGGAGGGGTCATTTTAAAGGGCCCCAAAGCGCAGACTCCAGTCTCTTTTACTCAGTGTCACAGCAGTGTCACAGTAGAGACAGTAAGTGCTAGGACTTGTCAAAGGGCCTCCAATCTCCCTTTCTCTCTCTTTCTCTCGCTCTCTCTCCTTTCATTCTTCCTAGGATATTCTCATTGATACCTTGGCGGACAGCTGTGGAACAGCATTTTGCTGAGGAGGGTAAGGGTGCTTCTAATGCTGCTGTTACTGGTCTTTTGGTGGCACTTGTTGTGGGTGGGGATTTCTGTATCTAGTGAGTTTCACCATTCCCTCTAGACCTGGAATATCCTGGAACATGAATTATTCTCGAGTGAAAACAAACATGACTTGTTGTATCAATGGGAAGGCACATGGCTTACAAAATTAGCTGAGATTTGCAATACTTAAAAATAGTTTATTGGCATGGTGGGTAGTTTAATCTGTCTTTTTGCTGTTTTATTTCCTGAAATTTGACTTTTTGACTCAAACAACTTTGCTCATTCATTTTTTGTTGGTAGCAAAGTACGTTCTGAGGAAAACTTTGGAGAATGATTGTTTACATAACAAACAACTTTTAAAATGATTGCATCTATAATATTCTTAATTGTTTTAATGGGAAAAAAGACTATAATATTTGTGTCAAACTATGTGTATGTTAACACTTATTAAGTTAAATGGTCTCTGGAAATATTTAAAACTACAGCTATGCCTGCCAAGATATTTTCTAGCCAACAAGGGTGTTTGTGGGTAGAATATCTGATGCTATCCAAAGTTTATTGTCTTTTCAGGTATCTAACAATGAAATGCATATTGTATTTTCTATAGTTTTGATTTGTTCCATGCATTTAAAACAACAAAGTACATCCAAAGTGACAAATGCACCTTAAATTGAACCTGTCTTAAAATGGCAAGCTGCTGTGAGTGTTACTATTCCTGGAGCTGACTCTGATAGGTTTCAACAGATGCAGCTCCTGGAATGCAGCCGGGATGGGGAGGGAGCAGAGCAGCAGCTGACCCACCTCTTTGGCAAGGAGACATTCTGGGATCTCAACTCACTCTGGCATGCAGTGACACTGACACTTTCTGCACACATGGCCTTCCCCTGCACTGTGAACAGGCTTCACCCAGTAGGATGGAAAAAAATTATTCTTAAAGAGGCAATAACCATTCCTTTCTATAATTAAAATGCTGATTTATTATAAGCTGTGTACTTTAGGCAAATTGTATGGGATAAGGTTTTAAAAGGAAATATTACTGGAGAAGCACACTTCCTAAATAGATCTAGTAAATGACATAATCACTTATTTTATCATTAAACAACCCTCCTCTATTTTCTGTTATTCATTTGAGCATGAGGATCAGAATGATTGCTAATGATGAAATCATATCAGAATCCAAGAAAATACTGTATTTCAGCTATAGTGTTGAATTTGATTAGCTTTCGTGACTACTTTCTTAGATGTAATTATCCAGGACCATGGCCTTCCTTTAAGGTGCATTTGCTTTTTCTTTTTCTTTTTTTTTTTTTGGTACATGAAATAATTCCTGTGAAAGAACCAAAGGGCCTTCTACACTGGATTGAGTAGAAATTTTGTCCTTGGATTATTGTCAGTGTTTATATGTATGATGTAATCAATTAATTTAACACTGTTATGTGAAAGTGATCTTCCTGTTCTTAAAAGTCTATATCAACTCACAAAAAAACCCTTTAAAAATAATAAGTGGGTTTTCTCTGCAATGTCTTCTACTGAAAGTGAAAGCACAGTAACTTGAAATTACTGGTAATGTAATATAGGAATAGAAAAGTTATGGAATTAAACTATTTGTAGAAGTGCATTTATGAATATGATATGGGGAATTATATACCATAAGCCTTGCCTAATGTATCTAAGGTCAGAAGCCTGGAAGCACTCTGGATCAGACCTTTTTATACAGAAAAATATATGTAAAACCATGCCTAAAGTGCAACATTTTACACATTTTGTTTGTGGAGACTGTTCTTGACTTATTGATCAAGTTTAGTCTTTGGTGTGTCATCATTGAAATGTTAAATACTTGAAACTGAAACATAGCTCTAAACTTTGTATTTTTTAGCAAGCTCTTGGCTGTGATATTACATTGCAGTCATGGCGCCTAAGAAGAAGAATGTCAAAAAGAACAAAGGAGATATCAATGAGATGACCATAATTGTGGAGGATGGCCCCCTAAGTAAACTAAATGGTTTGAATGGACTCTTAGATGGTGGGAATGGTTTCAGCTGCATTTCAACTGAGGTTTCTGATTCGTCTTATAGCCCAAATCTCTTGGACGGTCTAAGTAGAATGAGACAGGAAAATTTTCTTTGTGACTTGACCATCAGTACAAAAACCAAATCCTTCAGTGTCCACAAGGTGGTGATGGCTTCATGCAGTGACTATTTTCACAACATCTTAAAGAAAGATCCATCTACTCAAAGAGTGGACCTCAATGATGTATCTCCATTGGGCTTAGCCACTGTTATCACCTATGCCTACACTGGAAAACTTACTCTTTCACTGTATACAATAGGTAGTATCATTTCCACAGCAATCTATCTTCAGATTCACACTCTTGTAAAGATGTGCTGTGATTTTTTGATACAAGAAATCAGTGTTGAGAATTGCATGTACATTGCCAATATTGCAGAGACATATGGACTAAAAAACACCAAAGAAGCTGCGCAGAAATTTATTAGAGACAACTTCATTGAATTTTCAGAAACAGATCAATTCTTAAAACTTACTTTTGATCAGATCAATGAACTCCTTGCAGACGATGACTTGCAGTTGCCTTCTGAAATTCTTGCATTCCAGATTGCAATAAAATGGCTGGAATTTGACGAAAAAAGAGTAAAGTATGCTGCAGATCTCTTAAGCAACATTCGTTTTGGTACCATCTCTGCTCAAGACCTGGTCAATTATGTTCAAAATGTACCAAGAATGATGCAAGATGCTGACTGCCATAGACTTCTAGTGGATGCTATGAACTATCACTTGCTTCCATATCATCAAAATTCACTGCAATCTAGAAGAACAAGGATTCGTGGAGGTCTCCGAGTATTAGTCACTGTTGGGGGACGCCCAGCACTAACAGAAAAATCCCTTAGTAGAGACATCTTATACAGAGATCCTGAAAATGGATGGAAGAAGCTTACTGAAATGCCTGCTAAAAGTTTTAATCAGTGTGTGACTGTGATGGATGGATTTCTCTATGTAGCTGGTGGTGAAGACCAGAATGATGCCAGAAACCAAGCCAAACATGCAGTCAGCAATTTCTGCAGGTAACAGACTATTTTTAAAGGATGGAGTGACAGATTCCACATAGAGCAGGAACACAATCCAAGCAAGGGTGCAAAGCACAGCACAAACAGATAAGGTTTGTAGGAGGGAAGAAAAGGGATGTAATTTCATATGTTTAAGTTATTAGCTATTATAAATGTACAACCATAGTTAAGTAAAACTCACCATAATCAAAAACATACAAAATATAATAAGTCAAGGTCAGAAAATGTGTTTCATGCCAAAGTTAAATGAATAATTTATATAAAAAATATTAAAATGCAGGATTACTGTAAATAGTATTAAAACTGTGACTAACCAAAAGAAGCAAGACTCTTCAAAGTTTAAGAGCTACTGATGCCTCATGAACCCCCTACAAACTATTCTTTAGACACAACTGTTTGCATTTTGTCCAACTGCAATTTTTCCCTTTAATTTATTTCCTTTTGTTCTTGTTTTTTTCCTAAAGACAGAGGTTTGGAAACAGAAATTGTTTCTTAAAAATCTATTTTGCTCCCTCCTATGTAACAGACCCAAAATAATGCAAAGTTTCTGAAAAACTGTACTTTCGTTGGACTGTCTCCATAGAATTGTATGTATGGGAAAGAAAATGAGCATAGCCTGAAGTTTGGGGGATCAAATTAATTTTAAGTGGATTTCTAAACTGACCTTAATAGATAATTCTCCCTAAAAATAGCATTAAAACATGGAGATTGGAAAACTCACCTTTATGTCTAATAAAAATAATATAAGAGCATACTTTTGTGCCTCTTACTTGAAGTGGGTACAAAGCTGCTGCTCTTCTGCTGTTGGCTATCGCTCCCTGATGTTAAAGTCCTCCTAGACAGCTCAGTGAGTATGTAAGGAAAAGTAATGAGGCAATGATTGCCTTTGGCTCTTCATTTTTCTATGTATGCCAATTTGCAGAAGAACACATTACATAAAAGAGGTGGTTTCTCAGCTCTGTCTCCCCTTTGCTTGCAAAACGGAGCTCAGTCCTAGCTTTTTTATATTGCCAGCATGATGGAAGCCAAACAGCGGGATGGAATATCATTAAACAGTGATAGGATCCAGTGGGCACATCTACATGAGACATTTACTGCAGAGTTGACTAATTAGCTCATCAGTAAATGTCTTGGTATCTACATATGTGGCCCTAGTAGGTTGTAGGAAACAAATAAAACCAGCAGCAGGGTAGTACTTGCAAATACACGTGCTGTCCTCCTACAGAGATTTTTATTCTGCAGCACTGTGTGTAGGCACTGACATGGCTGGCTGGGGTACAAAGACGCTTTAGGCTATGAACAGACATTCAAAAAGCCTGAGCCAGAATTGATTCAGTCTTTGCAGGTTAGTCTAAGCTTGAACCAATTTTGAAGTGGATAGACATTCCCTTGTCATTCCAGAAATGCCTGCAGTGGCTCAGACTAGAAGCCAGTGGGCATTAGAGCAGCCCTCCCTTCCCTTCTACAGTCCAGAGTAGAAGGGAAGGTGGCAGGCCCGGGAAGGACGCTCTGATTAGCCCAGCAGGGCATTGATAACAGTGTTTATCACCCCTAACTCAGTGTTTATTACCCCATTAAGAAAACAACAGAGGGTCATTACCAGCTACCTGTTGATTCTGCCTTTGTCACAGCACAGACTGGAGCCCGCAGGTGGTCTGCTAGCTAATACACAGATACCTCTCAGCAAGGCAGAGGGGGGTGGGAATTCCTGCTTAGCAGGGAGTATGAGGGGAAGTATGAGTAGAAATTTTGTCCTTGGATTATTGTCAGTGTTTATATGTATGATGTCTCTGCTGGAGCTGCAGCCAGGGTACAGAGGGGAGGGACCAGTTCTGCTGTGGAGCAGACAGCCCTGCCCAGTCCAGCCCAGAGAGCATATCAGGATGCTGGGGGAGTCTGGTTTGTCTTAAACCAGCAACGGGTCTGGGATAGACATAGACATTAAACTGGTTTGAGCCAAATTAGTTAAGTCTGATACTACATTCAGCCAGGTTTATCTCAAGCCGGTTTCAGTCATTTTCAAACTGGTTTATATGCACTGAACATCTGTTCTGTTACAGGTTTAAATCAGTTTCTGATCACTTAAAGTATGTGTAATGTCTGTCCCTAGCCTTAGTGCAGGGGCTGCCTGCTGGCTAGCCCCACACTGGAATACCCTCATGCCCTAGCCAGGCCCTTTACAGCATGTTGATCCAGCTTGAAGCAGCCTGGGGCTGGCAGGCTGACCCCTCAAGCCCACTGCCAGCCTGGGCTGCTCCGACCCAGCTCAACGTGCTGCAGCCTCATGTTCTATTCCAAGCTCAGTGACCTTGGGCAAGTTGTTTCATATCTGAGGGAAGCTTGTATATTATACAAAATCTCTGAAAACAGTTAAGGTATTAATTATTCTGAGCATTAATATTTTGAGTATTTTCCCTTTGTTGTTATTCATTTAAAACAGGACTAAAGTAAATTAAAAACTTTGGTTGCTTGCAGATGTTAAAAAAATTTGAGCTTTACCAAAACAAGCAGTACATTACTTCAGCCCAGCTCTGCAGCCTCTGTATAGATTGGGTGCTTCAGCTGGGCTTTTTCGCACTTTTATTTAATAGCTGATTCAATCAGCTATTAGGTAAAAGTGCCAGAAAGCCCTGCTGAAGTGTGCAAGCTATACAGACGCTGGGGAGCTGGGTAAAACTGACAGGATTCCTCTTCCCATAAAGCGCCCAATTCCTCTTCTTTTGTTTGTCAGCATCCCAAATGTTTATTACCTGTGTCTACATTATGCATTGTACTACTCCTTGTAGGGCCCAATTGATTCAAGCAATATTGGGCCCTCTGACAACTGAATCAGCTATTAGAGAAAAGCTCCAAAAAAGCCCTGCTAAAGTGCGTGAGCTATACAGATCCTAAGGAGCCAGGTCAAACTGATGCAATTCCTCTTCTAGGCATGAGCTGTGCTCAGCACAGGGGCACAACAAGATGAAAGTAAAGTGCTGTTTTGGGTGGGAGGGTTCCATGTCTGTAAGCACCCATAGTTCCATTATTAGTGGCAAAGGAGACATTTTCATAGTGTAATGTATGTCATATTTTAACTGTTGATTGTATAAATTTTACAATGCATTTTATAAGACATTTTATATAAGCATAGAATGTAATAAAATACAATATTTTATATATAAATAGTTAAAATACTTTTAGTGTAATCACTTTTAAAGATTATTTACTTTTAAAATGACTTAAAAATAAAAATTAAACAATCTGACTTCTAAAAGGAATTGGATAAATTTAAGGGCTAAATTTTGAGGGGAAAAAATTATTTTTGAAGTTCAAAAATACATTTCTTAAGCATAAAAAAACCCTATTTCTTTGAAATGCAACAGTAATTACAACTTTTAGTTCAAGTGAATTCTAAAACTAGAAAATAAGAAGTAGCAAAAGTAACTTAGCATGCCTACAACATCTGCTATGCAGAGGCAGATACAATACAGTAGTATTTTCCACAAAAAAAATTAGAGTATTTTGATTGCCTCAGTTACCCTCTTTTCTTAATGCTTGCAGATATGATCCTCGTTTCAACACATGGATTCACCTGGCAAATATGAATCAGAAGCGTACCCATTTTAGCCTGAATGTATTCAATGGCCTCCTTTTTGCAGTGGGTGGTCGGAACTCTGATGGATGTTTATCCTCAGTTGAATGCTATGTGGCTGCAATTAATCAGTGGGAAATGAAGGCCTCATTAGAGGTAGCAAGGTGTTGCCATGCTAGTGCAGTAACAGATGGCAGGATCTTGGTTACAGGAGGTTATATAAATAATGCTTACTCCCGCTCTGTGTGCATGTATGACCCCAGCAATGATAGCTGGCAAGATAAGTCAAGCCTTAGCACTCCAAGAGGATGGCACTGCTCTGTGACCCTGGGGGAGAGGGTCTATGTCATGGGTGGGTCTCAACTGGGAGGTAGAGGTGAAAGAGTTGATGTCCTCCCTGTCGAGTGTTTCAACCCTTACACTGGGCAATGGACCTATGCTGCTCCCCTTCAAACTGGAGTAAGTACTGCAGGTGCTTCAACACTTAATGGGAAAATTTACTTAGTGGGGGGCTGGAATGAAATAGAAAAGAAATATAAGAAGTGCATTCAGTGCTACAATCCAGATCTTAATGAATGGACTGAAGAAGATGAATTGCCCGAAGCTACAGTAGGAGTATCTTGTTGTACCATTTCCATGCCCAGTAACAAGACAAGAGAGTCCAGGGCTAGCTCAGTATCATCTGTGCCAGTCAGCATTTAAACATTATAATTAGATATAAGCCACAATAAATTAAAATGTTTACCTACATGGGTGTGCAGTTAACCCTTTACATAGCCTTTTGTATCTACATGGAAAAATATATAATTGACATTATAACAATTTTAATGCTACAAAACTGCCCAGTTTTCATGATCTTTAAAATAGCTGGTGTGAAACGAACATAATTAAGATACAATGAATGTACTTAGTAGGAAGGGAGTGTTATACCATGAGTGGAAAAGTAACTAATTTATATTCCTAGCTGTGCCACTGACATGCTGTGATACCTTTGGCCATCACTTAACTTACATGCATCTAATTTTCTCTAGCTGTAAAATGGGGATACAATTAGCTTCAAATGGTCCTTCTGATGCTTATTTAAATAACATTCAAAAGTGCTTTTAGATCCCTAAATAAAAGGGTCTATGCAGCCAAATATTATTCCCAGTAAATCTCAATATATATTGGGAATGCACCGTGTCATCTTAAAGATTAGCCAGTTTTGTTCATTTTTACGAATTGTATATTTTGTGAAAGATATTTTACAAAAAACTATTGAACATAGAAAATATATGCCTCCCTCCCCCCACCCCACTTCACAGTAGTGAAGTCATCAATTTTTTTCCTCACAGAAGTTAGAAAAGGTTTTCTATGATCTGGATTGCAACCATTTAATTTTCATAGGTAGGGCTATGGCAAGGATTTCAAGAGCAAAATTGCACTGTCTGTTATGGGCCAATCCTAAGGGCTCTGCCTCAGGGCACCTGACTCCTGCCTGCCCTATCTTCTGTCCAGATATCTATGACTAAAATGAAAAAGGAGAGCCCTCCTTCATTAGTTGTCCTCCTTCAATGGTATTCTTCCCAGTCTGCAGAAGTGATAGTCCAGCAGAGGTAGAAAGGGAAGATCACCCTAATCTCACAGCTGCTCCCTTCATAGAAACACACTCCTAGTTGTTGTACCCCAAGAGTATCATCTGTGCTCTGAAGCCTATCACCAATGTGCAGCAGTTTCCAAGCTTTTTCCAGTCAAGACCTAGATTACAGTCAGATAATTTCATGCTACCCCATACAATCTGTTACTGCTGCTTGTGTGTTCAAGACAGAGTGAAACCCATATGACTAACACAGGGATAAATTGTTCTAGTTTTGCTTTCTTTTGACTGAAACAGTTGCAGTCACTGGAGTATCTATTGAGGCACAGGCCATATCTACAAGATGCTGACTAAGCAGTTGTTACTGCATAATCATTTAGTACGGGCATAACCAAGTACTAAATGACTGCACAGTAACCGGCATTATAGCACAGTAGCATCCCTGCATGGCTTTGTTGTGACGTTGACTGCACACTAGCTCATTCCTACTGTGCAGCAGCATTGTGTCACGGTTAATGCCCCATGACACTACTGTGCTGTAGTAATGAGCTAGTGTGCAGTAAGAGTTTTGTGTAGACGTGGTCACAGTAAAGCTTTGCCTTCTGTTAATTCAGGACCCAATGAATAGTTGTAGGTTCAGAGGAAATAGGGGCTCATTACCATTCTTAGTCCTGTTTTGATTCCACTTGAGGTCATAACTCCTTGTTTGAGAGTTACTGCCATTTAGGGTTTCAGGGGAGGGAGCAACAGAGAACATTTGGAAGCATCACTATTTCCTGGAGGCAAGAGGGACTACTGGTGCCAGGAGCAGAGCAATAGAAAACATTTTCTCTTCTCAGTCCTTTTATCCTATAAGTTGCTATTAGACCGATAAATAAATAATGAGTAAATGCTGCAGAATTTTGCATAAAAGCATCGGTTGTGTGTGTGTGTATATATATATATGGGAAATAGTAAATCATATATGACAGCTCTGAAATATTAATATTGGGATTACTATATCAATATTATTAACAGTAAGATGTTCATACTTGTCTTACAAGGCACACACACAATGTAATTAACACTAACTTCTTCCTGGCCTTACTGATGAGTATGTGGCCTTGATCACAGCCTTTTTATTATGTGATTTTCTATTCCTTTTTACCAGACTAATAAAATCCTTTTGCCCAAAAAGTCAATGGGAGTTTTGCCATGGACTTCAATGGGATCAGGATTTTACCTTTAGTCCCTCAAATTACATTTTATTTCAGCACTGTGCATGAGGAAGTAAATATGTAATTTCTGCTATTTCCATTGCCAGTGAGACGTGCACTTATTTTCCCAGGTAATCTCTAGAATTTTCACCTTTTATTATTAATAAAGATTTGCATACCATTCACTCTTGGGGCAAGAAGCACTAAAATTAACTAAAATAACTAGATAGATCCAAATTTGTAAAACCCACTCCTTTTAAAAGAGTTATTAAGCTTTAATGGGTAACTTTCTCAAAACACAATGAACCCCTCAAAGTGCAACATCCACTGAAAGACCGAAAGAGTTACTGATCAACCAAATATACTTTACCCTGTTCTCCAAAGAAAACTTTTTAAGCTATGTGTAAATGCAGACACTTTTATGAAAAGCATTTGCAGAACTCTTTTATTATGACTACCTTTTGGCAAGTAAAGTTACATATTAAGCATTGACAATGATGATATAGTGTCCAAAATTAAACCAACTCAACTGGGATTATCTGAGTTTTACACGTTCTTCTTTCCTATTAGTTCTAATCTATATAAAGATTGTTAGAATATTTTAAATGATTTTAAATCCCCAGATTCTATTCTGAGTGCTGTATATTATTAGATTAGACTACACTAAAATGAATTCCATCGAAAGCCTTAGTACTATACTGTCAGTATTGGCTAATTTAATTTAATGTCATTACATTCACTCTTTATATTGTATCATTTAAATGAATAACAACTCAGACCCTGACCTATTTAATTCAACATAACATACATTTGAGTAACTGAATAACATTTTCTCATTTTAATATAAAAAATCTGTGTTTCTCCACTTCAATCAAGCAGGAACTTTCTCTAGGATTATTTGCATTTTTTTTCCCAAAATCATGAACACACATTCCACATGAAAAATCTAAGAGGCCCTTTGAGAATTGTTTTCTTTGGTAATTTTATATAAAGCTTACAATTATCCTTTTATTAAAGTAGCTATTATCTATCCATGCACATGCATATAATGTATATACACGAGCATTCATAGACTTATTCTAGATATCTATAAAGGGTTTTTTTTAAAGCATCTATCACCCTAGTTGGTAAATACATTAAAATCACCCAGAACTAATTTTTCTCAAAGGCACTACTGAGCAGTTATTAATGTGCATTTATTTAGTACTTATATTAGCAAGTACTAAATAAATGTGCAGTAACACCAGCGCTGGTGAATGTCTTTTAGGTGACACTACTGTGCAGTAGCCTAATAATACTGCCCAATAGTATATTAGCACTGTCCAGGCTGTGACACACTACTGCACAGTATTTTTTAGCTACTGTGTAGTCAGAGTGGTGTGTAGACATGCTGAACTTGTGCTTGGGAGAAAATTGTGCCGTGTTAAGACTTTCTCTTTTTTTTTATCAATTCCATAACAATATGAATAATAACATGTATGAGTTGTTGCAAAGTTTCCTCTCTTATGAACATATATGACATGTTGTGGAACAATTTTCTATCATTGTCCCTATAGTATTTTTAGTCCCAAAAATATTTAAATAGTAACAGCTTGGTTGGAACTGGAAACATTGTATGTTCTTGCAGCATGTGTTTAGGGTGCCCCTGCACACTGAGCCAGAATTGGCCCTTAACATATGAAAATGTAAAGCTTACTTTAATTTCATCTTGGCTTTGTTAAGTATCACATCCATGGATAAACAATGATATGATTTCCCTTTTTATAGAAATGTATTTATGAATTATAGATTAAGTGCAATGGAACTACTCATTCTGACTTGAAGGGTTAAACTTTTGAGGCTAAATCCTGTTCATCTTATTCAGTCGGAATTCTGAATGAGGGAAATGGGATTTAGCAATTTGGGCCACATTCTGGCAAAGACATGTTGATGCCTTCCAAAAATAATCTGTGTCCAAAAAAGAGAGAGAACCTTCTCAGTGTTTGGCCAAAGAGCTCTCCACAAAATCCATTAAGTTGTGTTCTGTAGTATGAGTCAAGGGATATCATTCACCTGCCCTATGACACAGCCATTGCCCTTTTTATGATATCCTTCTATCGCATAAATTGTATGTACTTCAGGGCAAAATAACTAGTAAGTACCAGTAGACTTTTAGGGGTTGCAATTACCAAAATATGGGTGAATCTCAGTTTTGTCCTTGCAGCATGTATTTAGGGTGCAACTGCACACTGAGCCAGAATTTGGCCCTTAGGATATGGCTTGACTTTCATCTTGCTCTTGTTAGGTATCAATTACTTACATAATTATGACATTTTTATTTAAAATACCTCTTTTCATTAGAACTGTGATAGTTTGTACATTACACATTGTAGAACAATTGTCTATCATTGTCCCAATAGTATTGTTAGTCCCAAAGCATTTAGTAGTAACAGCTTGGTTGGAACTGGAAACATTATATGTTCCAAAAATGAATGTTCAGTGTAGTTTAGGAAGTGCAAAGGGAGGATAACAGTATTTTAAAAAATAATACAGGAATTCTTCCGAGTAAGATACAGATTGCGAACTTATACAATATCAGATAGACTTGCTTTAGTATTGTAGTAATAAAAAATGTAATTAAAGTAACCAGATGAGCTTTAATGTTCTATGTACTGAGTCCACATTGCTAGTGTCTGCACTTCCAAAGAACTTGGAAATAATCTTCCTCCACACACTGTAAATGGAGCTATGTGATTAGCCTACAGATTGTGTTTGTTTATGTTTGCATAGATGCGTGAGAGGGTGCACTGTGAGATTGTATGAGAAGAGCTTCCCATGAAAAAATTTGGCTAAGGAGAGAATTTGCATGTAGTTCTTGTGATGAATAGGTCAGGGTTATTTTATCTCTTCCTGTACAGACCTGTCAAATGAAGTGCTAAGTATGGTCATGTCTGAGTCTAGTAGGTTGAGGTACTGACTTCTAGCCAGCCAAAGAAGGGACTAAGCTTCCTGACAGCTACAAGAACTTTAATAAGATATGATTTTAAATAAACCGTTGTGACTAGTAAAAGTAAATTAAGAATGAAAATTGCTGAATAGGGACTACCTTTAAGTCATATTGAAAACCATATTAATTGATACCCTGATCTTGCAGTCCTAACTCTGATTTCAGCGGGAATTTTTGCCTTAGTAACAGCTGAAGTTTTGAGCCTCAAGGACCAAATTCAGCAATCACACAGATACCCATATGCATAGAATAGGACTATTCATATACCTAACTAATGTAAATGTGCATGTGTTTGCATATTCAAAGGCCAAAGGATATGGGTACCTAAATGCACTATTTAGGCACCATTGCAGTCTATATTCATCTGTCCCCTGTCCAAGAGCCACTCTAATTAAAGTGCCTTCAGTGTCTTGTGTATCAGCATCCCTGTGCTTCAAAATGGTGGTGGGGGTGCTTTAACTAAAGCTTCTCAAACTAGCTGTAGTTAAAGCGCCTCCACTGCCATTTGGAAGTGCAGAGACACTGGTACATGAAACATGGAGGCTGCTGGAGCACACTAATTAGCTCAATTAATCGAGAGTGCTCCAACATGCTGTAATTACAGACCCTGAAAGTCCCTATGGGCCAGATCCACAAAGCACAAATTTACAGCATCTGCAGCCTAGTAGAATCTTTTGCCTACATACATACATTATGAAGGCTCCTTATACAATGTGCAGAAGTCAGGGCAGGGTTGCATCCATGCAACATGCAGGGAGAGAGCTGACTGCCTAAGGATGGAATTGAGAGAAACCAGCAAGTTAGTAGGAAAGCCACCCTGGCTAGTTAGGCACCATCCCTTACAAGTTAGGAGCCTCAGCTGAGATTGCTATACAGTGCCTATCTCTATTCAAGATGTTCGGCTATGAATCCTCCCCTTGAGTTAGATGCCTAAGCCAAGTCAACCTTTCTTTTGCAAAATCAGACAGAGAGACCCTAGAACCAATTACAGTAGGTGTCAGAGCACCTACCTTGTGAGATGGAAAATCTGCTTTCAATTCTGCTTATACTTTTCACAAAGAAGCAGGGCACCTAAGAGTTAGGTGTTACAATACATAGGTTCCTTTGTGGATCTAGCTCCATGTGACTAATTGCATTGATTCTGGTAATAGAGAAGAGTATCTATTCCTGAAACAGAAAAAGGGTTGCAATGGCTGTTGGAAGGAGGCGGTAATGAATGAAGCTAAAAGACTGGGGACAAATCAGTGGCACTCACTTAGATGGGTGGCACTATCTATAGTGCAGTTTCAAGAAGATCCCAAGGATAGAAAAGAAATGTATGGTGAGCCAGAAAACTTGGGTGAGTCTCACAATACATATGATGAGGTTGCAATGCAAAAAACTAATATGCTAGTAATTCTAACTGATGACACCTAGTAGCAGTAACTACTACTAGTTGTTATCATTTAAAATTAAAGTTACATTAAAAAGCAGTTCATTTACTAATGAGCAGTTGATAAGGCACAAGTTTATGAGGAAGATATAGTGGTATAATTCTACTAAGGAGAATGGGAACATGCATCTTACAATACAAATTAAAATACTTATTGCCTTGACTAATTGCAGAATTAAAAAGCTAAGTGTTTTATTTGTGCTTAATATTTTCCCATTTGATAATTGTTATATCTACTGATTCAAAAAAAGATTTATTAAATACAAACACTTTCAGGATGGAATGCAATACCAAGGGAATATTCATTTAAGTAGAAGTAAAATTTAATGCAAGAATTGTATTACTAAAAAAACCTAACAATTGATATTGTGGCAGATATTAATAGAATATATGTATAGTAGCATGGTAATCATATTTTTAATTGTTTACTTTACTGAAAACAGTTAACCCACAGAACAAACATAATTCATTCTTACTCAAAAGTCCATTTCAAATAGTGGGAAGTCCTTATGTTTCTGTCTGGTACATTTGTGGTTCAAATGTTCTTTGTTTTTAGGGCCCTTGTAAATTCTTAAGTTCATATGAAGTTACTAGAACATTTGTTCAACTTCAATGGTAAATTCAATTCAATATTAAGTGATATTGCATGCCTATAGGGGCCAATCATTTCTTCTCTAGCAGAGTTATTTGCCAGATTTGTTTAAGAAGCATGTAATCTCCAGTAATGTATAACAAAATGTAAAAAAACAAAATAACAACATTCAAAATGCCTAACAATGAACACGATAAGTTATCTGATTTTAAATTTCACATCTTAATGTCAATGTATTAACAATATTAGCAATTTATTAAATATCCAAATTTCAGAACAGTAAAAGACAAATGCAGAAATCAATTTAGTTTTCCCAGTTATCATTACTTTTACAGTACCAAAAAGTGTACTTAATAATCTTTCATACTAAAAGGTCACTTTAACTTATAGTGCAAATGGTATTTTTCTTCTACTGGTTTGAGAAAAAAGTTGTATTTTTAATTAAAAACAAACATTGATAAAAGTATCAAGATCCCAGCAAGGTATTTAGGATAAGCATAATCTTAACACATACTGGAGTTATGTTTTAAAAATCAACCTACCTATGAAATGTGAATGCTAAAAGTTAAATTATTCATTCTGGATGTGCAAAAGAAAGAGAGAGAGAGAGAATTAAAAAAAAACCTTATAAAATATAAATGTTCATTGACTTGGCTTCTGCAAACTCTACTCTGATCCATTTATTTTGTACTATACTGTAATTGAAATGTTACAATTCACCCATTGGACTGTAAAATCACAGGTGTGTTTCAGTACCAAAAGCTGGCAAAAGTATTGAGTGAGGTATTTTATTCTATAGAAATATCTCTGTCTAGAAGACTGTAGATGATAGGAATTAATTTAAATCTAATTTATTGAAAAAGAAATAGACTATTATAAGATCATTTGTAATTGAAGCTTTAAAATTTAGAAGAGAAAAATCAAAGTTTATTAGCATTTCTAACATAGATAGTTTTGTAAATACCAGTAAAAGTGTAAATAAGTATTTATTTCCTGAGCAAGGTAGGCAAAGTCAAAGCTTTTCTATAAATCAGCCAAAATTATTTTTAGACTTCTTGCTGAATATTAGACAGAAAATTTTAAAAAGATGTGTGATAAATATGTACACAAATACACAGAGAAATACTTGGCATCTTTTTTTTAAAAAATGTACCTGTATACACTGAATAAGACACAGAATACCATGTGTACCCCTTGCTGGTCTCAGCAAATAAGCATCTGAACATACTGTAAGAGAAGGGAAACTGCATAAAAATGATCCATTTTCATTATATATTTCAAAGTGATAGATGTCCATAATCAGTAGTTCTTTACTCAGGAGAAGTCAGTACTGAAGTAATGCGGATAATTGATCAAATATATAGAAATAAAATTTACCAAATATCATATTCTCCAGGTTGACCCTGGTTGCTCTTACAAAAGTATATGCAAAAAGATATGCTGTCTAAAGTTGTATCTAATATATGTATTAAAGGTTTGCTCACTATCACATAATCTCATTGTACACAATAGATTTTCTACCACATTAATTACATACATTTTTGTAAAGATTATTCCAAGGAAATATTTTCCTTGTGCTTTTTGATGATCTTGGCATCCTAGTTCAGTGATCTATGAAATATAGCTCATGTGTCATCTTGTTTAAACTCTGCATTATCATTAAAGCTGAATCCAATAACAAGTGAAATGAAAACACTTGTCTAATTTGGAAATTTTTCTTTCACATGATCTTCTGTTGACATGTATGTTTCAATCTGCATGTTCTGTCTGTTGTTGATTTCATTTATACTTAAAATGTGGGGTAAAAAAAAAGAAAGCCAAGAAGACTGAATTACTTGGATAACTTCTACGAGCAAGTGAAAACAAACTGATACAAATGAACCTATTATCCAGAAAGTCTGTCAAATATGAAATAAGGAAGTAGGTTATAATTAATAAATTAAATGTATAACGTTATACATCTTTTTTCCCAAATAGTAATCAAAATCTCAAAAAAGTACTAATTATAATCATCATATTTGGGGAGATTAACATTGAAATCATGACACTGGCCTAAGCTGTGAGCAGAAGAAATTAATCATCTAGTATCTACCTGGCAGCCAATCACATGAGAAATGAGACAGTATGCTCAATTCCTAATGAACAAATGACTGCACCACAAAAACATTTTTTTTTTAAATCACCCGATTGTGGTTTGCAATATCACTATGAAACTGAACAGGCATTATGGACTCCTCTTCCTGTCACAGAGTTGAGGTGCACTGGTGAAGCTCAGCATCACGGTGTGACAGGGTGGCTGGGTCTCTCGGTCCCCCGCTGAACTTGCCTGCCACGACTTTGATTGAAAGAAAGAACATGTTCAGTGTTATCCTTAAGGGTGAGAAAACACCACAGACCACCCAGGTGATGAACTTACATACTGCAGATTTTATTCTCAGCAGGAGGTTAAAAAGTTCTATTCATCTTGCGAATTACCTCATTAGCAAGGGAAACCAATGTAACTGATAACACAGCTCTGGAAGCCTGAGAGTGCCCCGGATGCGTTAAGCTATTTGCAGATGAGGCTGGGTCTTCCCCACTAATTTACTCATTAGCGGGGCACATTCCCCACACCTCTGTGGGTCTTGAGCCAGGAACTGTCCCTGTTGCTCCCTCCCTGCCTATTACTAGAGCTCCATGCCGCTTTTGCTGCCTGCACACCACCCTGGAGCCCTCTGCTTAAGAGTTCTTCTTGGTGCAGTGATCTCCTGGAGCCCCTTCTTTCCTGGGTCCACCATATCGGCTGCGGGACTCGGGTGAGTACCTCACCTCCTTACCAGTAGGCAATGGCGTCTCAGGGTCAGCAGTCCTGGAATCTCCCAGGTTATCTATCAGGCATCCTTCTCTCTCTATTCTTTTCATCTCCCACAGTCCTTCCTTCTCCCTCCAGGTCCCAAAGGCAAAATGTGCTCACCCACCACCCGGCTTATACTTGTCATGGTGGGATAATTACTCTAACCTTCCCCCACTGTGTGATTCTCCTCACAACTACCTGTCCTGTGACTACCCTAGTAATGGAGGCTCCTTCCTGAGCCCCTGTTACACACTGCACCGTTATTCTTGAGATGATGGATTTAAATTGTTGCCCTTCTCAGGCTTGTATATTTCATGCAAACTATAAATTCACTCCAGATTATGATAGTGTTTTGATTTACTTGGGAATCACTGAATTAGTGAACATAAAGTGCATGCAATGGAGAAGCCTAATGCAGAACCTGCAGTTTTTCCTAGTAAAGTTAATGGGAGCACTACGTCGTTGGTTTCCACAGAAACAGGAGAAAGTTCATGGAAACTGAGAGCAGGATTTTGACAGGGTGACATGGAGCCCCTCATAATTGCCTCCCAGCACGGGCACAAAAAGGAAAATAATGTACTACCAGGAAAGGCCTTGTGATTCTAATCTTTCATGGTTGCATGGCTACATGCTGACGCTTACTTGGAGCAGGTTGTAAGGTGATGGATTAACCCTATATTTGTAAGAGACAAGGTACAGAATAATATCAATCTGTGTCAGATGTCTAGAACCCGGTTTAACCTGAGCCTTGTTTGGTAACATCTTTTACTAATGAGAAGAAGCTTCTCTAATATCTCTTCTACCTATACAGTTGGTCCAATAAAAGATATCACCAAACAAATCTTGCTTCTCACATATTCCCTGGACCATCATGGCTAAAACAACACTGATCCCTTTTACACAAGTCCATTTCCTCTGCCTGCTAGAATGTGATTAGCTTTAGAAGGACAGGCAGCAATATCTTCCATATGTCATGGCAATAGCAATCTTCTCTCCTCCCCAATTTTTTTAGACCTTGTCTAAACCAGAGAGATCAATCAGTGGCCTTGTAAATCATTATTTCATACTTACAGTTCTCCCACCAATTGAGAGCCTGCATCACATTTGCTGACATTGTTTCCACTTTTTGCTCCCTTGGCCTTCATTACACACCGTTATGTGAGGGAACTGTCGCATAGGATGCATCTATTACAGAAAGAGAGACAGAAATAGAGAAGCCCAGTACAAGACTGGGGAGAGGGGAAAATAAAAAAGAACTTTGCGAATTTGATAGAAAATGGAAGCAGAAAGTAAAAAAAAAAAAGAACCATCTTGAAAAGTAAGGAAGCATGAACATGGTCTAACATAAAAGTATTTAAGAAGTAATGTGAAACAGAGAAAACTGTTGCTTAAAAAATGAATAATGGCCCTGCACAAAGAGGGAAAGAAAAAAAAGGTTTCCAATTAATTTAATATTTTGCTACTTCAATAACATATTACCAAGTTAGTTGATCGCATACATTTGTAAGCAGCAGTCACCATAAATATTCTTTTAGAAAACTACGTTGAAATAATACAACATAAAAAATGGGGAATAAAGTTCCCTTTCCAGTCCTGCTGTAATGATGCCCATATGAAGAGGTTACCATTTTAATGACAATTTATGCCTGTACACATACACCCAGGGATAAGTCTTGGAAAACAGGTAAGTTTTCTAATATGCCATGCTCACTTTCATTGTATTCCAAATGCAAATTCCAGTTGTAAATGTCAGTCCAGGAGCAGTTTGTCTCGACAGCAGAAAGCCTGATAAGAAAAAGCTCATGGTGATAGCACAGTTCCTTTTTTCATCTCTAGACTTTGGCATCCAATGAGTGTTTGTTTTTCAGGCTAGGATATTCTGTGTTAATAATCTGTGGTTTTAACTGTGCTGTGCAATCCAGCATATGCAAATTAACAGGCTTTTTTACATGACTATGATTATGCCTTCAAATACGGTTTGCTGGTTGAGGACCAGGTTAATATGGGAAGATAACTGGCTGGTGGAAAGCAATTGAGAGAGAAATGGACCTGTCAAAAGCTTCTTAAGAGGTAACATTCTTTCTCTTGCATGGTCCTCCAGCTCTATGCCCTATGCCTTGTTCAAAACAATAGTATAAAACTACATGCTCTCCATGGACAATAGGCATTTTTCAACTAATCATAGGTTCTTGCTAAGCTAAATTTCAGCACAAGTTGAAGTTATTTATTCAAGAAAGTACATCAGAAAAAATTATTAATATATGAAAATCTTATGCATGGATATCTTGAAAATGCCAAAAAAAGTAATTAACTTAAACATAGCTACCTTTCTTTAAACATTCACCACCACCTTTATGCTATGTTGGGAATATCATTTTTTCCTAAAGTAATATGCTTTTAAACAGTCATAAAGAATACATTTGGTGAGTTAGACATGCAGTACAAATATATGGATGTTACAGCATTATGCTGCTTTTATGAAATACCACTAAATCTCATGGCAGTTTTTCCCTTAATTTGTCTGGTGCATAAACCCTGAATATCAAAAGGAGAATACATTCCTTACGCTAGTAAAAAAACAACTTGTTCACATCTGTCCCAATGTGCCTTTATATTAATCTAAATGCTACTTACCTGCAGAAGCTAAATGATACTTTTGTGGTGTGAGATTTCAGCATCAGAATCTGATCCTCATATTGTTTCCAGTAAAATATTACTTATACTATGTGTGCATCTTCTTTTCTTTCTTAGCAGATTTGTTCTACTAAACCATCATCATAGTTGCACACTAGGGGGCATCAACAGAGTAGAGTCGTTGGCTCTCTCCAAAGACTGTTGAAAACATTTCCATTTGGGCTGGATTGCAGATGTGTTCCGATTACACTGAAAATGTGCAATGCAGGAAGAAATGACTTGGAACCCCAAAATACAATTTCTTTGGGATTTAAGCAGTGAAAAGTTCAAGACTGTAATCCACAAAAGTAACTGGAAGTAAACTGGCATTTCTTTCAATGCATTTTAGTTTTAGGCAATAGAGTTCCCAAGATGCTTAATGTTCTACTACCACAGATGTCCAGAGTTGCCACCTTCTTCTTCTAAGGAGAGGAGATAGGCCAGAAAAAAATTGCATCACCTGATCTAGTCAGCCTGGTTAAATGGTTTCTGCCATGCATTGACAGCACTGAGTTCAAAACAAACACAGCAACTACCACCACTCATTTAAAAACATGGACGTAGGAGGAAAGAAACATTAAAGCTGCCACCTTTCTTGAAACTCTACTCTAGCCTCCTCACGTGGTTTGAGTACTCACTCAGAAAAGGTAAGAACAGGATTCAATAACCTTCAGAACCCAAGGGGATTCAAACATACATCCCCCATCAGAGGGTCCCAGACTAACAGATTCTTGTCCCCGAGTCCAATGCTGCTTCTGTATTTTGTGTAATGAATGCTTAATGCAAAATGCAGAAGCAATCTGGAAACACGGATCAGAATCCAGATCTTCCCCATTCAGGGAAACACCATTATCACCAGGGATCCTGGTTTTCTCTGATTTGAAAAAATCCCCAATTTTTTGCTAAAAAAAGAACCCCAAATCCACATTTTTCCATGATTTAAATGAAACACCACTAATATATAGGTATATATTAAGTAGTGTTTCATTTAAATCATGGGAAAATGTGGACCTGGGGTTCCTTTTTTTAATAGAAAATTGGGGATTTTTTTAAATAAGAGAAAACCAGGATCCTTGCTCATCACTGCTGTATAGACTCATGGTCCCTCTTGCTTATTCTCTCTCTTTGGCCCTTATGGCTGTGTCCCCATGAGCAGTTTCCACATGGCAAAATGGCAATGGCAAAAATTTGTGCTGCTGCTTTTTGTCCCCATGCATGAACCCTGCACATGAGGTGCTTTAAAACTCACGTGCATGCTCAAGTGGATGTGCCCCATGAGTTTTGAATTCCTGTCCACATAATGGCACAGTAACAAAGTCCTTGGTGAGAGGAGCGATTTCAGACAACATTATCTAAAGGCTGGTGTAGGCATCTTACTGCTTAGCATACTAGCTATTGTGAGTCCCATTCTTAGGTGGATAACTTGGGTTTACTAATTCCATTTTCTGTGTTCAGGCACCTAAAAGTTAGGGTGGCAAATTGTGAAACAGGTGAATGTGAAACAAGATCCCCTCTCTTGATCATGTTCTGCAGGAGCAGTAAAGGGTTTAAGCTCACCTGGGTAACACACTGCAAAGTAAGAATGCAAAGCCACTTTGGGAGATCCTCCTACTGTTTTGTCATCCCAGTTCTGTTGATACACATCCAGTTCACCAAAGTAAAGCAATATAACCCGGTGCCACGTATGCTTGGAAGAGAATCCCTTGTTGATTTCTTCAGAGGTAAAAAGAGAGAAAGAAGAAGAGACAAAAGCATTTATATTTTATTTTAAAAACATTTGTTTCCAACAGTTTCTTGCTTATCAGCTTTCACTCTATCTTTATCCTGTAGTGGTCTCTCTGGTGTTTCTCTTTTCTTCTTTTGGGTAGATTTTTCTCCTGCTTATATAAATCAGACACCCAAAACAGCTCAAAGCACAAAGGATCAAATCAATGTTTGACATTAGTAAGTATGCTGCATTCCTACATTCTTACTGCTTGAGGTTGTAAAAAGATCACACTTAACATGACAGTAGGTATCTACAATACAGTAAGTATCTAAAATACTCCCAGGAGCAAACTGTATCTTTGCATCTAATTCAATGAATTATTTAATTTGTCTTTTCAGCTGCGTTGGATTTCCCCAATACCCACCAAGTAAAGAACTGTTTAGAATGTTACATTCCTTTGAATGAAGTAGCCGTATCCTTTCAGGAGGCCTCTTTTTGTTGTTATGACACATGATAGGAAACAAAGCTAATAAGATACAGATATAGTTTATTATATTCGCTGACAGAAGGACAAGAAGAACTCAAATTACAGAAGATTTTTTTGGAACTATTATGGTGGTGAAACACTGGAACAGACTTCCTCGAGATATGGTAGAATCTCCGTCACTGGAGAACAAGTTTGAAGAAAAAGTTATCAGGGATGTCCTGCGTAGCAAGAGCTCCTTCAGGGGTGGTTGTGATGCCCCGGATAGCCACACAGCCCTTGCCAACTTGCAGTTCTCTTTGGGCAATCTCCCCCTTGCTTGCCCACTGCACCTTGACGTTATTATCCTTGAAAGAAAAAGAAGCTGCCCTAGGGCTTCCCAAGCCTGATCTCACTCTTATGACCACAGATGTCTATGTTCATTGCCTTAAGGGATAATTAGATGGGCTCCATCCTCCCCAGTAGCTACTCACATGCCCTTCCTGAGGGTGTCCCAAGGGAAAAGGGGAGAAAGAACCCCAAACAGTAAACAGGGACCCCCTGGGGAGGGGAGCACATGACAGAAAGAAAAAAGATATAAAAATAACTCAAAGGGATCACTTACCGGCAGCAACAGGTTCCGTGACACAGCTGGAGAGAGAAAGAAAATCCGTGAGGATCATAAGCTGCGCTTTTATCCAGGTGAAACCAGCCGGTGGCATCACCGGCAAGGATAAAACGAACTGCCAGGGAAGATGGAGAGGAGGGCGGAGCAGGAATGGAGCAGTATCTGCAGCCAGGAGCTGTCCTGAATGCTTGGAGGGGGAGAGAGCTGGCAGCAGCTCTCCGCCACAACGAGGGACAGAGTCCCAAAGAAACAGAAGAGCCAGAAGAGACTCCCAGAGCCAACAGAGGCAGGATAGACAGAGGGACTACAGAGCCAGAGGAGGCTCTCCTCGCCGATGGGGGGGGTGCTGGAGGGGCACAGGAGGCAAGGGAAGTTTCTTCACTAGCTGGAGACAGAGCAGGGCAGTGAGAGAAACTAAGGTACAGCCTGGCCAGAGGCTGTGTGCCAGCTCACAGCCTGAGGAATGGCTGAATACAGAGGGAGACACCCCAGGATAACAGGAAAGGAACGCTCCCTACAGGGGAGAAGGGCGATGACAGCCCGTATCATATAGGGTGGAGGGAGAGCTGTAACAACCCAGGAGCAAAGGGCCATGGTCTACCCTGACTCTGATGGGCCAGAATTCAGCAGGGTCAGGAGGCGCAAAGGCTCGGCAGTTGCCCTAGCATAAGAGGACTGGTCAGGTCTCCTCATGCTAGGTTTTTGTTGGTTTTTCTTTTCTTTAGTTTCCCCCTTTTGGAGGGGCTGAGAGACAGGATGAAGACACTGTATCGCATATTTCTTTGAGCCTCCATCTTTGGTGGAGCATAGGGTGACTTTTGGAGTCCTGGGTAGGGACTGTCTGAGCCAGGAGGGCTCATTTTTCCACAGCCCTACTTCAGTTTGAGTTAGTCGCCTTGGGAGGCAGGTCCTAGAGCATGACAAGGGACACATGAGCCAACAGGTCTCTGGGGAAGACAAACATTGTCGGGGGTATGGCCAAGAGGACCCGATAACCTGCTGGAGTTTGGCGTGAGGTTGGGGTGTAGGGGAGGTGGAGCCCCAAGGACTACCACTGGGTGGTCGCCGCACTGCAACCGGATGCTGGGTGGCTGGCTCCCCCACTGGTGTAACACTCAAAGGCGTGGCAGGAGAGATTGGGGGAAACCACTCAGGGGATAGACGTCAGTCCACGGCCCCACAATAGATCGCAGGATGCCCTCTACCGGCTGCCTGGACAAAGGTCGCATGAGACTGGATGTTCGAGGCCCGGCGGGTGCACTGGCCTACAGGCTCCTTAGCCCACTCAATATCCACCTATACAGGCTCCCAGCCCCAGTCCTTGCCCCTGTTGGGCTATGGGCTCCTTAGCCCCCTTGGTCTCCAGCTGTGGTCCCTGACCTTCAGTCTCCCTAGACACTGGCCCCACTGAGCCAGTTAAGACCTTTGGGCTCCCTTGGCCCTGCTGCCTCTTGCCCCTCTTGGGCTTCTTGCCCATCCTCTTAGTCCCAGGCCCTCTTTTCTCAGTCCCAGGGCTCAGGCTTTATTCCCATGCTCAGTGCTGCTTCTCCAGCTCAGCAGTTATCTCAGGAGCCCTGTTGCCAGGAGCTCCTCTCCTGGTGGCACTTAGAGCTAAACCCCCTGACCAGCTCAGGCCCTGAGCTTAAGTACCTAAAGCCCAGTCTTCTCCTGGTCAGGTGCCTCTCTAATTGGCCCCTACTGTGCCTGCAGGCCTCCCACTCAGCTTTCCTCTTAAAGTGATAGGTGCACTAAGCACCCCGTCTAGGGTAGGGTTACCATACATCTGGGTTTTCCTGGATATGTCCTCTTTTGGGGTCCTCTCATCTCTGTCCAGGCAGCTTTTTAAACTATCAGCAAACAGAGGATTTTGCTCTGCCTCCACTTTCCCAGCACTTCCTGACTTGCCCCAGCTGCCTGAGGCTGGGGGCAACCAGGAAAGGTGATTGGAGGCTGGGACATCACGTGCTCTGCCCTCAGGCCCTGGCAGATGCAGGCAAGTCTGTGTGTGTGTGTGTGTGTGTGTGCGCGCGCGTGCGTGCGCGCGTGTGCATGTTCCTGCTGGTGCTGAAGCAGGTTGGGGAGGTAGAGCAAGGGGATGGAGCAGGGTTCTTCAGGGGCAGGAAAGAGTTGTGTGTACAGCAGGGCTGGGGGTGCAGGGACCTGTGGGCTGGGAGTGAGGGGCAATAGCAGGGCTGGGGGGGCTCTGGCTTGGGAGTGAGGGGCAGGGGTATGGCACAGGCATATCACTGCCCCTGCCAACAATCATATATCCCCTCTCCTTCTCTACCCTTTCCCCACTTCCACCTCTCGCCTCCCCAGGTTTCCTCTTTTTTGAAACTGGAAATATGGTAACACTAGCCTAGGGTGACCACCTTTTCAAAATGGAAAGGTAGGACACATGCCTGCCTTTCCCCTCCACGACACCCCTCTACAGCACAGTCAGAGCAAAGCCAAGTGGTACCCACAAGGGGGTGGGAACAGATGCAGGCTGCCTGCTGTGGGCTTGGGGCTCTTCATCCTCTGCCCACCCCCTAGAAGCCCTATGTTGACTGTGTTGCAATGGCAAGTCACTCCTTGGCCACCTGGCACAACTCCATGCTGCCACACCTACTGTTGCATGGTGGCATGGGGTTCCCACTAGAGGCAGTGGCAACACGGAGCCTCTCTGCCCTCTCATGCTGGGTCCTCCCTGCTGGGCTGCAATGCTCCTGGGGAGCAGAGGAGCAGAGTGGAGGGCCCAAGCCCACATCCTCCGCTACCCTGCACACATTTCTGGGAGGCATGTGCATGAGGAGTCAGATGAAGCTGTTTCAAAACAAAGTGTCTCTTGTAATTTCTGTCCATGGAGCTCCCAGCTTGTCACTGTTTTGAGAATGGGAGGAGGGAAAGGGAGTGAAGAAAGATCAGTCTGGGGGGTTTTCATTCTCCCCTCCCCACCCCCTGGAGGGTGAGGCAGATGTATTGGAGTCCACTACAAAAGAGAGATTGGTATCAACTCTGGCCTTAGATGCCAGAAGTGACTATAAAAAAACTCGAAAATAGATTAACCACAGAGATTATAAAACAAGGGGCCAGCAGGGGAAATTATGCTTAGAGGCAACCAACACGGGTTCATTAGCGGTAGGTCCTGTCAGACCAACCTGGTGGCCTTCTATGACCAGGTCACAAAATCCTTAGATGTAGGGGTAGCAGTGGACATAGACTTTCTGGACTTTCAGAAGGCCTTCAACACTGTCTCTCACCCCGTTCTCATTAAGAAACTGGGGGATTGTGGTGTCGACACCTACACAGTCAAATGGGTCGCCAACTGGCTGGAGGGCCGCATCCAGAGAGCGGTGGTGGATGGGTCATTTTCGACCTGGAGGGATGTGGGCACTGGGGTTCTGCAGGGCTCAGTCCTCGGGCCCGCACTGTTCAACATCATCACCAGTGACTTGGACGAGGAGGTAAAAAGCACCCTGTTCAAATTTACTCATGACACTAAGATGTGGGGGGATGTGGGCACGTTAGAAGGGAGGAATAGGCTACAATTGGACAGGTTACAGGGGTGGGCAGATGAGAATAGGATGGGATTCAACACTGACAAGTGCAAGGTGATGTACCTGGGGAGGAAGAACCAGCACCATACCTACAGGCTGACCAGGAATAATGGTCACAACCTGGCAGAGGGTAAATTCAGATTAGACATCAGGAAGCGCTACTTCACTGTCAGGGCAGCTAGGATCTGGAACCAACTTCCAAGCGAAGTGGTGCTGGCTCCTACCCTGGGGGTCTTTAAGACAAGGCTAGACAATCACCTTGCTGGGGTCATTTGACCCCGGTACTCTTTCCTGCCATGGCAGGGGGTTGGACTTGATGATCTGCTCAGGTCCCTTCCGACCCTACTAACTATGAAACTGAAACTATTAAACAGGTATAACGTGTTATGAAAAGCACTGCTATGGTGCTGTTTAAATACTTATGTTACACCTTAAGTGGTTCTTTTTCAACTCACCCATGCAATAGTAGAAAAGACTTCATATCTCTGTACTGACGTGAAGGATGTCCTGAGAACAAGAACATGTTTCTATTGTGAGAAAATAAGGCTCAAAGATTTCCCATTTGATCTTTCCCTCCAGAAAAGATTCCATAGATTTCATAGACATTAGGGCTGGAAGGGACCTCGGGAGATCATCGAGTCCAGCCCCCTGCCCAAAGGGCAGGAAGTCAGCTGGGGTCATAGGATCCCAGCAAGATAAGCATCCAATTTACTCTTGAAGGTGTTCAATGTAGGTGCTTGAACCACCTCCTCTGGCAGACTGTTCCAGACCTTGGGGGCTCGGACAGTAAAGAAATTCTTCCTTATGTCCAGCCTGAAACGGTCTTGCAGGAGTTTGTGACCGTTCGACCTCGTCATCCCTTGGGGCGCTCTGGTGAACAGACGTTCCCCCAGATCCTGGTGGTCACCCCTGATAAACTTAGAGGTGGCCATCAGATCACCCCTGAGCCTGCGCTTTTCCAGGCTAAAGAATCCCATGTCTCTCAGCCTGTCATCGTAAGATCTGTTTTCCTGACCTCTGATCATGCGCGTGGCTCTCCTCTGGACTCTCTCAAGCTTCTCCACATCCTTTTTGAATTGTGGAGCCCAAAACTGGATGCAGTACTCCAGCTGTGGCCTCACCAAGGCCAAGTACAAGGGGAGAATGACGTCCCGGGATTTGCTCGAGAAGCATCTATGGATGCACGCCAGCATTTTGGTCGCTTTACTAGCCGCAGCATCGCATTGCAGGCTCATGTTCATCTTGTGATCAATGATGACCCCCAAGTCTTTTTCTTCTGTAGTGCTATCCAACGTAGCACTGCCGAGCCTATAAGGGTGCTGCAGGTTTTTCCTCCCAAGGTGGAGAACCTTGCATTTTTCGGTGTTAAACACCATGAGGTTCTCGTCTGCCCATTTGCTGAGCTTGTCCAGGTCAGCCTGGATCACCCGCCTATCTTCTGGCGTGGATGCTTTGCCCCAAAGTTTGGTGTCATCGGCGAACTTGGCCAGTCCACTTATAAAAGACCAGATTATTCATAAAAGTTACAATATAGAACTCAAGTAGTCTTGTTACGCAACTTGAGTGCCTTAATATCTATTAGTAATCTTCACATAAGATCAGGCATGCTTCTTGTCAATTGCATACAGTTAACATAGCTTTTTACATCAGAGGTCATGCAGCAGTCTGTGCTCAGTTTATTTGAAGTTCATTGAGTTGCAGGCCCTTGTGCCAACCAGCACTTTTTGCCTATATTATCCCATCCAGTTAGTTTCTTTCCTACAGCCTGATATACATACTAGAATTTGATTGAATCATTAAGTCTAGAAAGCTCCCACAGAATACATGTAGATACACATACACAGCAAGACATTCTATGCTGAGTATCTGAAAACACTAGCTTTGCCGTGTTTAGTGGCTTCCTAAGTCACAGTGCAGAATGCTGCAGCCCCACCACCATGTTCTTTATCAGCCAGGTGTTAAGACAACCCTCAAAAGACAGCTTTACAGCCCTCTTCTGCTATGTATGTTCTGAAAAAATCCTCCCTGGTAAGATCCAAAAGGCCCCTTTTTACCACTCCAGCCTTGGAGGGAGGATCTTAAATTAATATGAACCTTACATTTCCTTATGAGATCAAACATGGAGATTGTTAACAGATATATTCTATTAGCATATTCAAAGTAACTAGCCTGAACTATCCAATGTAATGTATATAATATATGTACTTAATATACATAATATCTTTCAGAAAGAAAGGAAGTAAGCAAGCAAGCTTGATTTATCTAATATCTCTCTCTTTCTCTATTGTCTTCTAACTTTGTTTTCTTGTTATCAAGACAATTCACATCAAATTGCTCATTTCTCTGCAATTGTCAAGTCACAAAATTATCATGACAAAGCCTAGAAGCCTGGGTGCAACAAGATTACATTAGCATTCACAAAATTACTATATAAGAATTTAGGGAATTTATATAAGTGCTCTGAGGGGGGAGGGGTGTGGGGGGCGGTGCTTTAATTAGAGTGGATCCAAGAGACATTCTACTTAAAGCACCTGGAGCATCTCGTGTATCAGAGTCCCACGCTGAAAAATGGTGGTGGGGGCACTTTAACAAAAACTCACCAAACAAGGTTTAGCTAAAGTGTCCCCACTGCCCTTTTTCAGTGTGCGGATTCTAATACACAAGAAGCTGGAGTCTTCTGGAGTGCAGTAATTACCATGCTCCAGCAGACTCAATTCCAGCATGCTATAATTACACCACTTCAAAACAATTTTGCTGCATGTGTATAGGCTTCCTTAAACTATGAAGTAATGGACTTTTATTCTGTTCTAATTATGCTTTGTCTAGCTTGCAAGCAAGCTGAGGAAGTGTGGACTGGATGAATGGACTGTAAGGTGGATAAAAAACTGGCTGGATCATCAGGTTCAAATGGCAGTAATCAATAGCTCGATATGTAGCTGTCATCTTTGTTCAATGTCATCAGTGACCTGGAAGATGGGATAGATTGCACCCTTAGAAACTTTGCAGATGACACCAAACTGGGGGGGGGTGTAGTAGATACACTGGAAGGTACAACTAGGATTCAGAGAGACCTAGACAAATTGGAGCACTGGACCAAAAGCAATCTCATGAGGTACAATAAGAACAAGTGCAAAGTCCTGCACTTAGGTCAGAACAAACCCATGCACCGGTGCAGGCTGGGGACCAACTAGATAAGCAGCACCTCTGCAGAAAAGGACCTGGGGGGTTACAGTGAACAATAAGCTGAATATGAGCCAACAGTGTGCCCTTGCTGTGGAGAAGGCTAATAATATACTGGGCTGCATTTGTAGAAGTGTTGCTAGCAGATTGAGGGAAGTGATTCTTCCCCTCTATTCAGCACTGGTGAGGCCACATCTGGGAAACTGTGTCCAGTTTTGGGCAGAAAGGATGTATACAAATTGGCTAGAGTCCAGTGGAGGGCAATGGAAATTGTTAAGGAGGCAGGGCACATGACTTATAAGGAGAGGCTGAGGAAACTGGCCTTATTTAGTCTGGAGAAGAGAAGGCTGAGAGGGGATTTAATAGCAGCCTTCAACTACCTGAAGTGGGGTTCCAAAAAGGCTGGACCTAAACTGTTCTCAGTGGTGGCAGATGACAGAACAAGGAGCCACAGTCTCAAGTTGCAGCAAGGGAAGTTAGCTTAGATATTAGGAAAACAATTCTCACAAGGCGGGTAGTAAAGCACCAGAACAGGTTGCCTAGAGAGTTGTGGAATCTCCATCTTGCAGGTTTTTAAAACCCAGCTGGACAATGCCTTGGCTGGGCTGATATAACCACCTTGGGAATGGATCCTGTTATGAGCAGAGGGTTGGGCTAGCTGACCTCCTGAGGTCCCTTCCAGCCCTAATTTTCTATGATTCTAATTCTTATTGTCAAATTTCTTCATTTGGGTGTTCCTCTCCTTACTTTTCAATGGATGTGAATCACAACTTTGTCCATATAAGGTATTCATGTAAGGCTTTCAACATAAGACTTTGAGCCAAATTCTACATAGTATAAATACAGAGGAGTTATTAAAGTCCACTTATGTTGTTAGTTCATTCTGTACAGAGATGTTTTAAGAACTGTATTGTTTGTTTTGTTTTTCATAGAAAGAATTAAAGGCAACAATTGAACAAATTGGTGTGCCCATCCCAAGCCCTACTTCTCGCTGAGTCACAGGCTCACTTCATGACCTTGAGCAAGTAATCTGATCTCTTTCTGGTTAAACTGACCATGTTGTAAAACCTCAACTAAACTAGTAAGTATAGTAGATGTATTATTTATGTTGTTCTGAAATACATCAAGTCATCATGACATGGCACAGAATGCTTTGTTCATGAGGGCATAGTGCAATTGTTGGTTCAGTGAGAGCCTAGGGCTTATAAAGGTTCTCAACGTCACCTAGAGCTCTCCCTTGCTTGGGGCCACATCCCATGGGTTGCTCAATCTTCCAGGGTTCCCACATCCTGTTGATGGTCTCAGATAGAAACAGTCCAGTGACTGAGCTTTACTGGCAATAATATTAGTGAAAATAATTTTTCAGTTACTTACATATCCCCCAAATGCATCATTTTAAATTCACATAAGCATCATTTGTGCACTTTGACCATCACAATAAAACAGAACAAGCATTCTTTCTTCTTTATTTATACTGTTGTAATATCTATGAGTCCAAGTCATTGACTGCGATTAAAACTATGGCAGTCTCTGCCCAAAAGGGCTTTGAGTGTAGGATATAAGACAACAAAAGGATACAGGCTGGTGTGAGGGGACACAAGAAATCAATCAAATAATATTGTTAAAATTGCAATTTCACATTTTTCGTGGAAAATGCAAAATCAGGCATCTTCCTTAAAAAATGACATTCTCCACAATTTTGGTTGGATTCTCTGAAAAAAAACAACAACACGGCAAGCAAGAAAAGAGTGGGAAGCCCTGCATCCTTGGAACATGGTAAGAGGGAGCTAATGAGAGGCTAAGCCTGTGACAGGCTCAAGACAGGACTCAGTACTGGGCCTGTTGGGGATGCAAAAGGGCTGCAGTGCCATTGTTGAGGCAGCCAGAAGCATGGTGCATTAAGTCCCCTGGTGTGGATAGTCTAGTTTCCTCCTTCAAGAAAACCTTCAAGCACTGTCCAGGCCCTAAGCTCCTGTACAGGGAGTCCCTCACCAATCAAAGTGGGGACCCACATGTGACTGTATTGCTGCCACCAGAGCCTGTGCTCACAAGGTGGATTCATGCAAAAATGGAATTTATTTTCTGCCTAGGGAGACTTTTTACCATCTTTAATTTTCCCTGAGCCTGAGGAAAGCCATGTGTGCCCAAAAGCTTGCAGAAATTTTTTGTGTGTGTGTGATTTCCTAGTTGGTCTAATTAAAGGTAGCATCTCTGAACCAAGAGTGTTTTGCATTTCTTTTTGTCTCAGATCAACATGGCTACCAAAAACATCAAGGTTAGCACTAAGTATGTGGACACAGCAGTGGACATAGTCTTCCTGGACTTCCAGAAGGCTTTTGACACTGTCTGTCACCCCGTTCTCATTAAGAAACTGGGGGACTGTGGTGTAGACACCCACACAGTCAAATGGGTCGCCAACTGGCTGGAGAGCCGCACCCAGAGGGTGGTAGTGGATGGGTCCTTCTCAACCTGGGAGGACATGGGCAGTGGGGTTCCGCAGGGCTCTGTCCTCGGGCCCGCACTGTTCAACATCTTCATCAGTGATTTGGATGAGGGGGTAAAAAGCACCCTGTTCAAATTTGCTGATGACACTAAGATGTGGGGGGATGTGGGCACACTAGAAGGAAGCAACAGGATACAATCAGACCTAGGCAGGTTACAAGGGTGGGCGGATGTGAATAGGATGGGTTTCAACACAGACAAGTGCAAGGTGATGCACCTGGGGAGGAACAACCAGCACCATACCTACAGGTTAGGGAACTCCCCTCTTGTCAGCATGGAGGCGGAAAAGGATCTTGGGGTCATCATTGACTCCAAGATGAACATGGGCCAGCAGTGTGGGGAGGCAGTCAGGAAGGCCAACCGTACCCTGTCATGCATCCACAGATGCATTTTAAGCAGGTCAAAAGAGGTGATCCTCCCCCTCTATGCGGCACTGGTCAGGCCACAGTTGGAGTACTGCGTCCAGTTCTGGGCGCCGCACTTCAAGAGGGATGTGGACAGCATGGAGAGGGTCCAGAGGAGGGCCACTCGCATGATCAGGGGGCAGCAGGGCAGGCCCTATGAGGAGAGGCTATGGGACCTGAACCTGTTCAGCCTCCAGAAGAGAAGGCTGAGGGGGGATCTTGTGGCCTGTTATAAACTAGTCAGGGGGGATCAGCAGGCATTGGGGGAGTCACTGTTCCCCCGAGCACCGCCAGGAGTGACCAGGAATAATGGTCACAAGCTGACAGAGGGTAGGTTTAGGTTAGACAACAGGAGGCGCTACTTCACGGTCAGGGCAGCTAGGATCTGGAACCAACTTCCAAGGGATGTGGTGCAGGCTCCTACCCTGGGGGTTTTTAAGAGGAGGTTAGATGAACACCTTGCTGGGGTCGTTTGACCCCAGAACTCTTTTCTGCCATGGCAGAGGGTCGGACTTGATGATCTGCTCCGGTCCCTTCTGACCCTAGAAACTATGAAACTATGTCTAAACTCCTTTTTACAATGTTAATAATAAATTATGGTGATGGTATTTGTTATAATTCATGGTGTGTTTAGCTTTAATTTCATAAGACATTTCAGTTTAGAGTTTAATTGAATGCTTAGATTATTTAATAATGTGTCAATGAATGGCTTCAGTGGGATTATCAGGGTAATTACTAGGGTGGTGCAAAACAGCACCATTTTGTTTCAATTGATGTTTTGATGGTTTGATGGGACTGTGTTTTGTTTTGAGTTTCATTTCATTTTGAAACCACTGTTCCACTTTGTTGTGTCGAATCTCTTTTGCTGTTTCAACGCTGTTTCAACATTTCGCCTATAGACTATAATGGGGAACCATTAAACTGCCTATAACTTTGTTAGCTCTTGACTGATTCAGATGAAACCTGCAAGGATGGTAGTAGCCCCTTCTGAGGCCATGAAGCCTGCCAAGTTTAAAAAAGATAGGTGTAGGGGTTTCTGAGAAACTGCACCTCAGGCTGCTGACAAGCAAAACTCATGACATGGGTGACACTGTGTATGTGTTAAGGCACAGTAGGGTGAAAACTGCAGGGATGCTGAGGCCACGAATCCTGCCAGCTTTCAAGAAGATAGGTGCAGAGGTTTCTGGAAAACTGTACCTCAGGCTACTGACAAGCAAAACTCATTGACATGGGTGACAGAAAGCAGGCCAGTTCCAACAGTGCTGCTTTTATGCAGTTTTTCCATCCCTCCCCCAGAGCACTGGGATCAGAAGGGACCTCAGGGAAGGATCACAGTCACTGGCCAGCTACAGAGTCAATATGAAAGCAGTCCTTCCCACGTCTTCCCTCCTCTTCCCCCTCCCTCTCCTTACTTTTTATTTCCCTGCAGGCAAGTCCAGCTTGAGTTTCGAAACTCAAAATGTTTCAAAAATTTTCTTGAAATGGCATCAGAACAAAACAGCTGGCAAAATTTCATACAGCCCTAGTCATAATGCTGCAGTTTCAGCACCTCAGCCAATCTGTGGTGAGGGGTGGGACCACCAGAGCCCCTAGCCAATCAGTGGCGGGGCAGGGGCTTCACCATGAAAAGACTGAAAATGGCAGCTCAGGTCATGATCTGGCCATGAATTTTGGACTCTTCAGCCATGGTGTAAGTAGACCCACAAATATTGGCCAGCATGGTAAGCAGTGGTCTCAGCACATCAGCAGCCTAATCACTGTCAAAATTCGTGTAGGCATGCCATAGATAAGATGGAGCAAAATGGATGAAACAGAATTATCCTTAGGTGGTACATAATGGGTTAAGTAACGGCAAGAAAATAGAGTAAGTCAGTGTCAGACAAACATGTGGTCTCAAGAGGGTTTTTCACAGGGCTCTGTTCTGGCCTGGGTCCAGTGTTGTTTAACCTTTTTATTAATGACATGAACACATAGATAGAGAATATACTGGTCAGCTTTGCAAATGACAGGATTAAAATTCAAAACTGTTTTGATAAATGCTTGTAAAGTGGCATATAGGTAGCAAAATGAAATTCAGCAAAGGCAAATTTGAGGCACTATACATGCCTGAATCACAAATACAGATTGGGGGATAACTGGCATGACTGTAGTGCTAGTGAGATGACCTGACTTTAGGGTGACTCATCAACTCACCATTAGTTAAAGCATTATATCACTGCTAAAGAGCAATCCAGTGTGGGTTAATACTGTTATAGGACAAGGAGGAACTGCTTAGGCCTTAAATAGAATACTGTGCCTAGCTTGGGACGCCATATTTTAAGGATATAGATAAACCAAAGAAGCCTAGAGTTGAGTAAATAACATGATAAATGGGTTGGAATGGAAACCACATGAGAAAGGGTTGAGAGAATTAGGTGTGTTTAATTTGGAAAAAAAGATATTAAGTAGGGACATGATAGCAATTTTCAATTGTTGAAAGATAATCATAAAGAAGATGGATAAAAATGTATTCCCTTGTTATAATGGCATGACAAGAGGCAAGGGGTTTAAAATACAGCAAGGCAGATTTAGATCACATCTCAGGAAAAAAATTCCACTGTTAAATCAGTAGGCTAACAGTTACCTAAGAAGGCTGAGGAATCTCTTTCTTTAGACAGTTTCAAGAGGGTGCTAAATAGGCATCTGTCTGGGGCAGTTTAAGAGTGGAAAATCCTGTATCTATACAAGAGTTGGACCAGGTGATCCTTGATGTCTCTAAAAACCATATGATTCAGTGATCTGTAAGCAAAAATAACTATATAGCTTTGTAGAGGTTTACAGGAGTTTTTTTCCAAGAGTTAGGGTTTTTCTAGGAAAAAACAAGAAGGTGCTTGTTTGATAACTTAAGAAAAGTGGGAAAAGGAGGCTGGTTTTAGGGCCTGATCACAGGCAGGAACTCTCAGTACTGAATGAATGACTTAATATATTAATTGTATATTCATTATATTCAGCTGTGCAACCATAACACAGCTTCAATTTCAAGCCAAATATGGTCAGTCCACATAAAGAAGGGAAATCACAAGGTGGTTTGCAGTTATTTTTACGTAGAAATAAATATCTATGTGAACCACTCAATCACTGCTCTAGTTCTGTTTATTTAAAAGATTTTTATAGGTAAGGCCAGAATGAACATTATGACCAGATAACCTGACCTCGTGCATAACACAGGCCATAGAACTACATCTAATAATTCCTGCATTAGGTGCTTTACTTGTGGTTAAAGTAGAGACAATGATTAAGAAGATATCAAAGTTGATTTAATGAATTCTTCTAACGAACATGGCCTGTAATATTCAAATTCAGAAAAATGTTAGCATTTCTCCCCTCTTACCCTTTTGAAGAAGTTAAACAGATTGAGCTTTTCACTTATACAGTATAACTTCATAATTTCAGGGCCAAGCACTTGCTGGAAATTTGAAAATGCCAGGTGGGGGCGGTGAGTGGAGCCGCAGCTCAGGATGGTGAATGGCAATGGCATCCACTGTGTGCAAGCTTCCCCCTTTGCTTTCGGGAGGGATGTGGGGAGTGGCAGCTGGTCCCACAGCAGCAGGGGAAAGTGTTGGATTTTTGATAATGCCAGATTTTTGGTACCCAGATTTATGAGGTTATACTGTACAATCATTGTGGCTCTCTTTTTGAAACCTCTCCAGTTTCTAAACAACCTTCAAATTGTGCAGAGATTACTGCAGGATATAACCTCCCAGCAGTGATGTCACCAGGACCACCTACATGGATAACATTACCTCAGTAGCCATCGCATGCAGGATTCACATCAGCCTTCTTAGCCATGTCTATTTGGTAAAATTACCATGCTCCACAGTGCCATCCTCAAACACATTGTGCTGCTCTAAGTGGACTGATTCCTAAACCAGAATCATGCATCCATTTGGGTCCATGCATCACTTTGCATGGGCTACTTAACATTGTCAAGTGACACTAGGGCTGTGTGAAACAGCACCATTTCATTTTGACTTCTGTTTCACCATTTCAAAGGGACAGTGTTTCATTTTGTCATTTTGTTTTGAAGCCGTGCTCCATTTCGTTTAATTGAAACTGTTTTGCTGTTTTGACGCGTTTTGACGTTTTACCCGTAGGTTATAATTGGGAATCACACAAATGCCTACAACTTTGTCATTTCTTGCCTGAGTCAAATGAAAACAGCAGGCATGGTAGCCCCTGCTGAGGCCATGAAGCCTGCCATATTTCAAGGAGATTGGTGCAGGGGTTTCTGGGAAACTGCACCTCAAACTGCTGACAAGCAAAACTTATGACGCGAGTTTTTCCTTTCCTTTCCTGCAGGAGCTTCTTCTCCAGTAGCTGCCAGTGAACTCTCCCTGCCAGCCCTGGGGCTTAGGTGTGCCCAGGGCCTTGCCTTCTTCTTGTCAGATGACCGGAGGGATGTCAGTTGTAGCCATGTTGGTCTAAGGACATGGCACTGGCAGACAATGTTCTTTGGGTCCATATGGTATCTTTTAGTAGACCAACTGAATAGTTAGAGAAATATATCTTAGCAATTTTGGGGTTGAAAAACCCTTTGTCAGGCTAAGGAAGCACCTGCAGTTTTTGTGTGTGCTGTTTCTGGATGGAAGGAATAGTAAAGAAGCCAGAGGCTGGCATGCAATGCAGGCAAGAAAGCCAGTCAGTGAAAATGGAAATGGAGGCCTCAGGGGGTGAGGGACAAGCTGGGGGGTGGGGGAGGGGAGGGGATGTAGCAGCCCAGGTAAAAGTGGAAAGTTACCTGTGGAATCAGGTGTCCAGCAGGTTGTAGCGTGTCCGAATTCCAATGTCTATATTGAGTCCATGAGTTTCTGTACCTACGAGGTTGATGAAGTGCAGTTCATAGACTTGTCTGTGAAAAGTGATTTATAAATTCAAACCCCCTCGCTAAATCTCCTAGCGCTGAATCTCACTAAATTCAAACCCCCTAGCACTGAATCTTGCTAACCTCATCACCAGAAGTCAACTTTCTACAGCCCAAAACTCACCAAATGGATCCAGACCCTACCATGACAAGACATGCAAAACCTGTCAACAATATCTCCAATATAGTGATATCTTCACAATACATATCTCCATCAGGGCACCAAATGCCCTGATGGAAAATACATAGGAGACACAAAGCAACAACTGTGCACCAGAATGAGTGCACACCAAAAATCTATCAAAGACAGGAACACCCAACTAACCTGTCTCCAATCTCTCAGGTCGGATCCTCAAAGGGAATTTACAAACCACTTTTCACAAACAAGCCTATGAACTGCACTTCATCAACCTCCTAGGTACAGAAACTCATGGACTCAATATTGACATTGGGATTCTGACATACTACAACCTGCTGGACATCTGACTTCCCAGGTAACTCTCCACTTTAACCTGCTACATCCCCTTCCCCTGCCACCCCAGCCTGTCCATCCCCCCCTCAGGCCTCCATTTCCATTTTCACTGACTGGCTTTCTTGCCTGCTTTGCATGCCAGGCTCTGGCTTCTTTACTATTCATTCTATCCAGGAACAGCACATATACACACTAACTGCAGGTGCTTCCTCAGCCTGACAAAGTATTTTTCAGCCCGAAAGCTAGCATCCCAGGCAGCTAAGCTAAACTCACCTGAAGCCTCAAAGACATGGTGGTTCTGGGCTTTCCCCAGCCAGGACTCTGTGTGTGTGTGGGGGGGGGGGGTGGCTGGAGGGTATGGTGCCTCCTACCTGCCTTTACTAGGGAGATCCTCAGTCCTGGCTTTCCTGGGGCTGCCGCACCACCAGCAGTCCTATCAGGCCTCCCAACCCTGGCAGGGTCATTTCAGTGGTCATGCCCAGGACCTGGGGCCTCCTCCTTCTCCACAACCCCTGTCCATACCTCCAAGTTTGTCCTGGCACAGGAGCTCAGCAGGGACATGTTCTTCTCCTGCTGGCTGGTGAGAGTGCCCTCTCCAGCCCTGAGAGCAAGGCATTAAATAGCTGTGAAACCCAAGGGTAAAAAAAAAGGAAGGAAGTATGGACAGAATGAGGTGGGTGGCACTTACTCTGTCTGCACATTGAGTTTAGGGAACCCCAGCTGTAAGAGGTTCACCTTCAGGAACACCAGCTGCTCCACCAAACCAGGATCCAAGGAGGTGCAGTGGGATGTCACTACATCCCCAGCAATGCTGAACACCCTCTCACTTGGAACACTGGTTGGTAGACAGGACAGGTGTTCCCAGGCAACCATGGCCAGATCCAGCCACAATTAGCTGTGGCTTGCCCAGTAAGCCAAGGGGTCGCACAGCAGCAACTCCACATCCTCGGTGAGATAGACAGCCACTAAGGCCTGAGCACTACCTGTCTGATGTTGGGGATTGGTGCCTCTGGACCCTACAATGGAAGCCATGTCCTTGGCCCACATTGGCAGTGCCTGTGGTGGAGGAGGAGACTGGCTGGTGGATGGCATGCTGGCACAGGACAGTGGATCCCCCACTTCCACGTCCCCCCACCTCTGCCCTTCTGCCTCCCCAACTCTCTTCACCAACACCTCCATCCACTGATCTGAAATTTTGCTGCCATATATACTGATGCTCCCCTTCACCCTTGGGTCACACATGGCTGCCAGCATGTGGACCGTACTAGACTGCAAGGGATCAAGCTTTCCTGATGCCCTCCTTCAGCTGCCTCACCAGTGCCCGCATGTCTGGAGATAGCGGCTTGTCCCAGCCAGGAACACTGATCCCCTGGAACTTCTCCATTTGGTACTAAAGTTCTCTCACTACAGGGATCACCTGGCTAAGGAGGGCATCGCCAGTGCTGAGGCTGTCAGTGGCCTCAAGGAAGGGCTTGAGAACCATCAAGATCCAGGAGATGGTATCCCACTCAGTTCCTTTAAGGGGGTAGCTGATCCCAGTCTCCCCAAGCAAGGCCATTTTATGGATGGCTTTCTGTTGCTCCACCACCCTCTTAAGCTTCAGCTATGTGGAGTTCCACTGAGTCTCCACATCCTGTATGATTTTGTGCCGTGGGATGTTCAGCTCTGCCTGTTTATCCAGCAGCATCTTGCCCCCCTTGATGTTCCAGTGGAAGTAGCCTGCCACCTTCCTGCATTTGAAAATGAGTTTCCCGGTGGTGCTGGCATCATCACCAGGAGCCCTGTCCCCCTTCAAGGCATCCCTGACAATGAGGTACAACTTGTGTGCCACGTAGCAGATGCCAACAAAGTTGGCATTATGGACCACCTTGACCATATTGGCCCCATTGCCAGTGACCATGAACCCATGGGTGAGCTTGCCTGGCCCAATGAGCCCCCCCTGCACCAAATGGTCCATGATCTTGGTTGCCGTGTTGAAGGAGGGCCCATTGATGGCCTGACTGTTTGCATCAGTGCCCTGTGTGGAAGAGGTATGCATGATCTCCACCCCAGCTGCTCCAGATGTCTGAGGTGAAGTGTAAGACTACATGCAGACTAGTCTTGTGCAGCTCCTCCCTCAAGTACTCCTTGCATGCCTCATACAGGGAGGGCACCACCATCCTGCTGAAGGTGGTGCATGTGGTGCACTTGGTATGATGGGGCCACGAGCACCATGTGTCACCTGAATCCTGGCTGCTCAACTAAGGAGAAGGGCTGGCCATCCACAGCAAGCATCTCCCCAATGATCTGGATGATCTTGCTTGCCTTTGCAACGCATCCCCCTTTCTGTCTGCCTTTCTCCCACTGTCCCAGGGTGGCCTGCCTCTGGTTTGGGGGGGGGGCACAGGCTTTGGAGCGAGAGGGGGACTTCTCTTTGGGCACACTCCTGCTGGTATCAATCTGAGGAGGAGCAAGGGCAAGGGGGTGGTGCCTGCGGAGGAGCATCAGCATCCCCATGGTGCTCATGTGTTTCATTCCCTTGCCTCAGCTGGTTTTGGCTCAGCAGTGCAGCCAGATAGCACATGTGGGATCATCTGCCAGCTCAGAATGATCCCAGACCACACTACCCACTTGCTTTTGGGGTGCAGTGCATGTGCAGATGCTGCCTTTTCCCCCTTCTCAGCAGGCAGAGGCACAGAAAGAGGAGGAGCAAATTCAGCTGAGTCACTTGCCTCCACAACCTGTACCTCAGTCTCATCTGAAGTGCCTTCTGGGGAAGGAGACCTGGCTCTAGGGGAAACTTGAGGGGTGTGGAGAACAAAATCAGATGATTCGTCCTTCTTCCTCTATGGCACTCAGACGCAGATCCAGCTCTAGCTCTTCCTCTGGCACTGGAAGGCTCTGGATGGGAAGTGAAATGGGGGTAGAGAAGATTGTCATGCTGGTGCTGCTTGTTGTCATGGCAGTGGTGGGGGTCATGTAATGGCTGGTGCTCTTCAAGGGGATGCTGACTCAGGCAGTGGCACTGCTCCCCACTCCTTGCTGCTAGTAGAACTGAAAACCTCATGCCTGCTAGTTATAGGAAAGAAGTTGCATCTCAGTTCGGTGGTGGTGGGGGATTTACAGCTCTCCCTCTACCCCCTCTTCCACCCCTCCCTGAAGGCTTGCCATCTGCCTTCAAAGCACACTTCATGGTTTGTTTCACAGTGTGTTTGGTGTGCTGGAAAATCTGTATGTTCTTCTGTAATGCAATCTGTATTTATGTACTATATGTAGATAATTGTATGCATGTATTTATGTAATAGATAAAATAAATAAATGTATGTAGTATGTATTCCTGAATATATTCTATATAGACTTTAATAGATTTTGTAGACATTAGGGCTGGAAGGGACCTCGGAAGATCATCAAGTCCAGCCCCCTGCCCAAAGGGCAGGAAGTCAGCTGGGGTCATAGGATCCCAGCAAGATAAGCATCCAATTTACACTTGAAGGTGTTCAATGTAGGTGCTTGAACCACCTCCAATGGCAGGCTGTTCCGGACCCTGGGGGCTCAGACAGTAAAGAAATTCTTCCTTATGTCCAGCCTGAAACACTCTTGTAGTAGTTTATGACCATTCGACCTCGTCATCCCTTGGGGTGCTCTGGTGAACAAACGTTCACCCAGATACTGATGATCACCCCTGATAAATTTATAGGTGGCCATCAGATCACCCCTGAGCCTATGCTTTTCCAGGCTAAATTGCCCCATGGCTCTCAGCCTGTTGTCATAAGGTCTGTTTTCCTGACCTCTGATCATGAACGTGGCTCTTTGGACTCTCTCAAGCTTCTCCACATCCTTTTTGAATTGTGGAGCCCAAAACTGGATGCAGTACTCCAGCTGCGGCCTCACCAAGGCCAAGTACAAGGCGAATGACATCCCAGAATTTGTTTGAGAAGCACCTATGGATGCAAGCCAGCGTTTCGGTCACTTTACTAGCCGTAGCATCGCATTGCAGGCTCATGTTCATCTTGTGGTCAATGATGACCCCCAAGTCGCTTTCTTCTGTAGTGCTAGCCAGCGTAGCCGAGCCTGTAAGGATGCTGCAAGTTTTTCTTCCCAAGGTGGAGAACCTTGCATTTTTCGGTGTTAACACCATCAGATTCTCGTCCAACCATTTGCTGAGCCTGTCCACGTCAGCCCGGATCACCCGCCTGTCTTCTGGTGTGGATGCTTTGCCCCAAAGTTTGGTGTCATCAGCGAACTTGGCCAGTCCACTTCTGACTCCAACGTTCACATCATTAATGAAGATGTTGAACAATATGGGTCCAAGGACAGAGCCTTGGGGGACCCCACTGGTCACAGGACACCATGATGAGTGACTTCCATCAATTACTACCCTCTGGGTCTGACCACGGAGCCGATTTTCCAGCCAGTGGATCATGGTGGACCCAAGGCCACAATTGGCCAGTTTCACCAAGAGGTAATCATGGGATACCAGATCGAAGGCTTTTTTGAAGTAAAGATATATGATATCAATCTCTTCTCACTTGTCCAAGTGATAGGTAACCTGCTCAAAAAGGAAATTAGACTGGTCAGGCAAGACCTACCTGCAACAAACCCATGCTGGCTGTCCCTTAGGATGTTGGCATCGGCCTCTTTAATAAACTTTTCTAAGATCTTCCCCAGGATAGAAGTCAGGCTGATGGGCCTATAGTTAACTGGATCTACTTTCCTCCCTTTCTTGAATATAGGCACCACTTTGGCCTTCTTCTAGTCTTTGGGCACTACACCAGAGCACTAGGAGTTTTCAAAGATCCGTGCCAGAGGCTGGGCTATGATGCTCAGCAGCTCCTTGAGTACCCTGGGGTGTCGATTGTCAGGGCCGGCTGACTTGAAGGTATCCAGCATCTCAAGGTGTTCCTTCACGAGGTCATCATTAATGGAGTAAGAGAAAACAACTTTCTTAAGTAAGAGAAAACAACTTTGACAGCTTTTTGGCTGAAAATGAGTTGATGCTGGACAGTGATGTGAAAAGTGAAATTGAGGAACACTCACTGGCACTCAAGCCTCAGTTTTGCCAGTACTTTCCTGAAATGGGAGATGAGGACAAGTGGATACGTAACCCTTTTGTAGCAAACTGCACCTTTAGGTCCTATCCACTAGCTAAAGAAGAGTAATTATTTGAGTTAGCCTGTGAGAAGGGACTGAAAACTTAAATTTAAGCAGGAACCTCTTGCTCGATTTTGGTTGAAAATAAAAAGTAGTACCCTGATCTACAGATAAGGCCATTAAAATTTTGATGCCATTCACCACCATGTACTTATGTGAAAGTGGGTTTTCAGCCTTAGTATCCACACACATGAAATACCGAAACGAAATGGATGTTGAAGGAGATCTGAGACTGAAACTGTCACCTGTCCTACCAAACTTTCACATGCTTTCTGCCAAGAAGCAAGCTCAACCATCTAATTAGAACTGATGACAAAATGGTGTGTTCACAACATTGTATTATTGTTATTGTTGATATTACTTTTATTCCCAGTGTTAACATTTTACAGTGTTAATGCACAGTAGAATTAGTCTACTGTGCATTAGTGTCACCTTTGCTACTGTGTACTTTTGCTACTGTGCATTAGCACTGGCTACTGTGCATTTATGTAGTACCTCATATTAGAGGTACTAAATTTAATGCACAATAACAAAGGTGCATCAATGCATGTGTAGACGTGCTCAGTTTGTCAGTAATTATCTACTTATGTTCACTAGCCACCCACTAGAGTTCCAAAGGGGTCCGCACCGCTATTAAATTTTTTTAAGGGTCCACTAATAAAAAAAGAGATGTTTTCATGTTACCAGAACTTTTTTACAATCTACAGTTGTTAAAGCCTTGATAACCTCGCCATAGTGAGAAACGTATATTTATTTTTTTCACATGTGGATGTTGTTGCAATTCTCCCTGCCTTTGTCAGCTTGAAATTAAACATCTGTAATGTACATGGGGTTATGCAGTGAGTCCATCCAAAAATGGAAGTTTGTAAAAAATCAGCAGCCTACTTTAAGTGGTGGATTGCATAGAAATACAATATTGCTACATGATGACATTGTTTCTCTTTTCATAGATCATTTGGAAGAAATATCCATTAACCAGGATATGAAGGAAAGAAAATAGTGGTGAAATACATCAGGAAAGGGTTCCAGTCAAAAAGGCCATGTGGAAAGGAAAAAGAGTGGGAAGATATAAAGGGTGGCTATTTGAAAATTTGGGAGAACAAAAAGACAAATTCAGAAGGAGGAAGCATGAATACAGAGAGGTAGTCACAAACTGAACTGTGCCAGAAAACAAGGAATGATTTTAAGTGAATACTTCGGATTATTGTATAAATGACCATGCTTTATTTATTTGAGGCAGAAGGCAGGGTAGATTTGCACCCTAGATTTGTACATTAACTAAATCACAGATTTACAGCATAAGCTTTTGCAAGCAGCAGCTTGTTTCATCAGATGCTGTAAAGGGACTACAGGAAGCAGAGCTTCTGCCTGACTTCAGACTAACACAGCTAATTATCTCTGTCTTCTAGTGGCTATTTCAGTCACTTACATAAATTAAATTGGTATGAGAGTTCACACAGATTAAGGAGCTGGACATTGTTTGAAAAAAATCTAATGGTCACTGGGTGCAGCAACAGGTGTGCCTTTCTGTGCAGTTGACTTATTAGCTCCTCAGTAAAGCATCACCACCATCTACATGTGCGCTGCTATTAGGGCACAGTAAATTAATTAACATCGCTATAATATAGTACTGCTGGGGACAGTGCTATCCTATGCTGAAGTACTTAAGTGCACCGAAATGCACATGAAGACCTTTTGAAGTGCTGCAAAAACATACATGGCAAACATTAATCCATTTCCCGAACTCCATACTTGCAAATTAGATACCGGGAAATACCAGCATCTAAAAACCATGCCAAAAAAAAAGGTGGCATGGCTCACATGGCAGCAGCATGCACCACCAGACTGGAGCCTGGCCAGCCAGAGGCATGGTCCAGCTGCTGGCCAGGCTCCGAGTGGCCAGCTCACTACCACTGCTACCCTGGAAGGCTCCCAGGACCCCAGGTAAGAGTGCTGGGGTCAGCTCAGGTGATGGTCTCAGCCTCCTCTACCCTACCCAGGGCAATTTGTCACATGCCAGAGCATGCATGCAGGGGTGTACCTGGGAAAAACTAGCAGCTGCACAAATATGTGCCTGGGGAAATGCATACTCATGCTAATGGGGACGCACCCACTATGTTTATCTACTAAAAGGGTATTAAGAGTGCATATTAATGAAAGACAGTCTTTTTTGAGAAGTCCTGGTTTGTGTGTCACTGTCCCCTTGAATCTGAGAAATCCAATAGCTGCTGGGGCCTATTTCTTCTCTCCTATACTTGAACGCAAATTAAACTGACTTCCAGGAGAGCTGTGTGTAATTGCTGGAGGGCAGGATTCTGGTCCATGGCCACAGCGTCACATAGCATTTGCTGAAGTTCAACATTACACTATAACATCTTACAAAATCATGGGATGTGAAGAGGACATGGCCATAAGACAAACAGTAAGTCATAGGATAACAAATACAGCATATATAGGTAAAGAGGGCCTTTATTTATTTGGATTTACCTGCATCTACACCTAGATTTCATAGACATTAGGAGCTGGAAGGGACCTCATGAGATTGAATCCAGCCCCCCTGCCATAGGCAGGAAGTCTGTTGGGGTCAAATGATCCGAGGAAGAAAAAGATCTAAACACCTTTTGAATGAGTATAGAGTAGGTGCTTGCACCACCTCCAGGGAGAGTTTGTTCCAGACCCTGGGCACATGGACTGTAAAGTAGTTTTTTCTTATGTCCAATCTAAATCAACCCTCTAGGATTTTATGGCTGTTAGACCTTGTTATCCCTTGGGAAGCCCTGGTGAACAACTATTCTCCCAGGTCCTGATGCACCCCTTTATATACTTATAGGCTGCTACCAAGTCTCCCCTGAGCCTTCTCTTCTCCAGGCTGAAGAGTCTCAAGTCCCTCAGCTTCTCCTCATAAGGCTTGCCCTCTCAGCCTTTGATTCTATGGGTTTATCCTTTGATTATATGGGTATATCCTTTGGGCTTTCCCACATCCTCTCTGAAGTGGGGGGCCAGGCTGAGTAAAGCAGGAAGATGATGGTCCTTGTTTTGCTTGAGATGCATCGGTGCAAGCCAGTGTTTGGTTTCCTTTGCCAGCCATGGTATTGCATTAGTGGCTCATGTTCATCTTGTTGTCAATCAAGTCCCCCAAGTCTCTTTCAGTCATGGTGCTAGCAAGCATAGCATTGCCAAGCCTATAAGTATGCTGCTGGTTCTTCCTCCCAAGGTGAAGCATGCTGAACTTCTCTATGTTGAAGGCCATCAGATTTTGGTCTACCTACCTTGTGAGTGTGTCCAGGTTGACCTGTATCCCCAGCCTGTCTTCCAGTGTGACTGCCTTCCCCCATAGTTTAGTGTCATCCTCAAACTTTGCCAATCCGCATCCGATGCCAGAATCCAGATCTTTAATGAAGCTGTTGAAGAGTACTGACCTGAGTACTGAGCCCTGAGGACACCACTGGTCACCTTGCACCAAGTTGATTCGCTCCCATCAACTAGTACTCTTTGGGTCCAAGCCCAGAGCCAGTTCCTCAGCCATCGGACCATGATATGGTCATGGCTGCAGCTCCCCAGCTTAACCATGAGGACATCATGGGAGATTAAGTCAAAGGCTTTCTTGAAATCCAGATATGTGACATCAACTTAGTCTCCCTTGTCCAGGCAATGTGTCACCTGGTCATAGAAAGAAATAATGTTGGTCAGGCAAGACTTGATAGTAACAAAGCCATGTTGGCTGGTATTCAGATGGTTGCCTTCCATTAGCCTGTTGCTGATGGATTGCTTGATGATTTTCTCCAAGATCTTTCCAGGGATGAACATCAGACTGACTGGCCTGTGATTCCCTGGATCTTGCTTCCTTCTTTTTCTTGAAGATTGGGACCACATTGGCCCTTTTCCAGTCTTCCGGAACCTCACCCAAGCACCATGAATTTTCAAATATCTTCAGCATAGTGTGTGCTATGATGTATGCCAGCTCCTCCAACACTCTCAGGTGCATCCCATCTGGGCCCATGGATTTATGGATGTTTTGAGGTGTTCCCTCACCTGATCTATGTCAATTGTGGGCCTGTCTCCCACTCCCTGGGTGTTTTGTCCTGTTAGACAGTGTGACCCCCTTGGGCAGGTGGAAAACTGATGCAAAGTAATCATTTAGGAGATTGACCTTTTCTTGGCCCTCAGGGGTCCAATGTTGCCTTTGTTCTTTCTCCAACTTCCCACATATCTGAAGAAGGACTTTTTGTTGTCCTTGATTCCCCTGGCTTGCCTGAGCTCAGTTTCTGCCTTGGCTTTTCTGGATCGCTTTCTACATGTGAGGGTTAGTGCTGAGTAGTCCCTCCTTGGTGATGTTTCTGATTTTCCATCTAGTGCAGGTGTCTCTTAAGATTCAGGAGGTCCAAGAGGTCCGGCAGGTCACCTCCAGATAACTTAAGTATATTAGACAATTCAAATTTAAATCTTGAAACATCTGTTTGAATCCCCTATAACCCTGGCAGTGGCACTACCCACAGCCACATCCAAATTTTTGGGATCGTGGGGTGCCAATAGGTCTCGGTCTACTCCCATTCTGTTTACAGACTGGCAGCACCGCTCATTGGTGTGCTCTCCCATGGTCCTCCCCGCACCAGACCACACACTAAATAACTATTTACAATAATAACTGAGAGATTGACAAATTTGACATCCCATAAATAACAAACAAAATATTTTTGATGAGCTCAATAATAATCTATACCAACACATAAAGAAAATACTTATCATATAACAAAAGCAATTATGTTATTAACTTTAACACTCAGGCAACTTATAGCAGGTATATACACTTAATCAACCAAGTCTCCACTAAACCACTCTGCCTGCAGCAAAGTAGCCCACTGTGGAGTGGCTGCAGTGGAGCCCTGGGGAGCTCTGCCTCAAAAGAGGGGTGGCGATGCTGGCATCTGGACAGAAGATGGGGGTGCCTGTCAGGACCTCAGGTGTGGCTGGTCCTGAGACCAGGGTTTCTTCCCTTTTTCCACTCTTTTCTGGGTGCCTGCAATCAATCACACCATTCCCCAGACACTTCCCAAGGCAGGTCCCCTGTGTTTGGCACCTGGAGTGCCCCTTCTTGGCTGTACTTTATTGAGTTCTCTGCTAGAGCTCCCACACAGCCACGATTCCCTGCTGCTGTCTCTAGCTCTCCCAAAAATCCTCCTCTAGCAACCCCTGTCCCCGATTCCCTCCAGTGACTCCCTTCATCCAGGAGTGGGAACCTGTTTGCACAACCCCTGCTCCTTTAGTAAAAGCAATCCTGGGTGCTCATTAGCTGGTGGCTCTTCTGCCCTCAGTAGGAGTTCAATCAGTCACAATTCTTTTGCCAGTTATCCTCTCAGAAGCAATTGTCCTAGTAGCAGCCCCCGCAGATGCAGCCCTTCTCAGCACAGCTTCAGCTCCCCTCTCCCCAGCTGGTCTCCCCTGTTTTTTCCTGGGTGTCCTGCCCTGGAGTTCCAGCTGTTCAAACATGTGCAAGCATTCTGTATACACAGCCTGCTGCAGAGCCTTGTCCCAAGAGTACAAACACCCCGATTGAGCTTGCAAGCCCTGAGGAAACCCTTCAGCACCTTTACATCCCACATACCCTGGCCCTCCATAACCTCATCCCACAAAAGACCACTCAACATCCTTTAACTGGTCACTGCCCAATTCCTGGGAGAAACAAGCTTTGCAGCACATCTGGGAGTTTAACAAATGTCAGTTGTAGTAGATTAAGGGCTGAATTCTAAAGCCAAGGATGTTTCACAGAGCATATTGTGCCAGAAACACCTTTGCTTGCAAAACCGTCTTATGATACCTCAGGTGCCTTTTCTGATGCAGCTTCAAGGGTATCTAACAGGAAGGAGGTAGTTTCCATTTGGTAAAATTTAACAGCTTTACATTCTGCATGAAAACATATGGGTAGCCCATACAAAAGAGAGTGCCAGTGTCTGAATAAAGCAGTGCTTGCTAAATGGCAAGCTTTATTGTGCATCAACTTCAGCATTAAGATGATCTCAAAATTTAGCCCATGTAGTGCATATTATAACAATCAGTTCTGAAAGTGGTAAAGGCATGAATAACAGCAGTAAGGTTTGTAGTGGAAAGTTCTCAGTCTTCTCACTAGCCACATGGGGGAAAAAAAATCCCATAGCCATGGCTGTTATCCAAGTATCTAGTGTAAGATGCCTACTTAAGAATGCTACTTATTCTGTTTGATTCCATACTTCGTAACCCATTTTGTTTAGTTAATCAAGACCTGAGGAGACTAGGAACAACTTCAGAGAAACCTAACCAAACTAAGTAAAATGGGCAACATGATGGTAAATAAAGGCCAATATTGATAAATGTAAAGTAATGTACATAAGAGGAAAAATAATCTACTCCTACACCTTGAAAGAGTTCTAGATTCATAGATTTCTAGAGTCACAAGGGACCTGGTAGATCATCAGGTCCAACCCCCTGCACCAGTTAGGAAAGAGCTCTGGGGCTAAGTAACCCCACCCAGATGCCTGTCTAATCTCCTCTTGAACACCTCTAGGGTAGGGGAAAGCACCACCTCCCTTGGAATCCCATTCCATATTTTGGCAACCCTTACCATAAATAATTTCTTCCTTACATCCATTCTTAATCTATTCTCTTCAGTTTGTGGCCATTATTTTGGGTAACCCTGGGGGGTGCAGTTAGCCTTGCTTATTACCTTGTCACATTGGCAACTCATGTTCATTTTTGCATCAACCAGGACTCCGAGATCTCTTTTCACTGCTGTGGTGCTCTGAATGGTACCCCCAATCTACAGGTGTGTTGGAAATTCTTTCTCCCCAGGTACAACACCGTGCATTTATCCTTGTTGAATTGCATCCTATTCTGATCTGCCTACTTCCCCAGTCTGTCTAAATTAATTGTGTCAGCTGAGAAGAGGGATCTAGGCATCATTGTAGACCAGTGTTTCTCAACCTTGTTAAACTTGAGGCACCCATCAGAAAATGCAATTTTTCCATTGCAGAGAACCCATATTACAGTAGATGAAGATTTTTTTAACACTGATTCTTATTTGTGAAATCTCAATTTATTTTGTGAATCTTGTTTGCAGACCTAACAGTGCTAACATTGTGTGGCACCCTGCAGCACCTTGCTATGGCTATGGCACCCTGGTTGAAAAAAAATCACAGCTGCAGGCATTTAAATGAAGACAATATATAGCTGCGGTGAGATCAATCTGGATGGAGAATAATATGGACAATGTTCTGACACCATCATATATAACCCCAGAGTGCTGGTTTACTGGGAGAACTGTGCGAAGTACTGGTCTTGGTATCTCCCAAGAAATGTCAGAAACTGAGGTGGTGTTCAGAGAAACGTGGCAGGAAGGAAAACCTCTTATCTGAAGAAAGATTGAAACAAGGTAATTTTACCTTAGCAAGGAAAAAAATAAGAGAAGATAGAATTTGACAAAAGTATATAAAATGGTTAAGAGATGACAGATATAGAAATACCTGTTTTACTTTTGTCATAACATAAGAAATAGAGGGGATTCAGTGAAATACAAAAGGACTGGACACTCATATGCCTAACAAGAACGTTCAGAGACTTTCTGGTACTCAAACATTCCAGGGAACATTAAACTTTTTGCTCCAGAGCTTAGTTACACTTCTAATTAGTACAGACTAGGTTGAAATCTGATGTGGAGGACAAATTACCTTACACTTGCTACTGCAGTTCTTATATCTTCCTCTGAAGGACCTAGTGTTGGGTCATGATGACTGTGAATTAGACGAAGCAAAGATTGAATCTAGTATGATGAGTCTTATGTTTCTTATTTAAACTAAGGGCCAGGTTTTAAATGTAGTTAGGGCCCTAATGTCCTAATAGGTGCCTAATGGGATTTTCAAAAGCATCGAAGGCCAGATCCAAGAAAGGACCTAGGTATCTAAGTTGTACATTAGGTAGAATTTAGGCACATGAGTATGACTGAGTGATCCACAAACTCCACTTCATCCCTGACCACTTGGGAATCTGACAGGTGTTAGGCACCTTAGCTTTCTGGCAAAAATACTACTTAGAAGACTAATGTTCCATTGCTATGCTTAACAGGAACTGCTATTATCTGAGATGAGCATTTAGGTGTTTTAATTGGGGATTCATAACCTAAGCAAAATACACCCAGAATGGGCCTGATTCAGTAGGCATGTCTAAAAATGCCTAGCCCCAACTGGCAACATTGAGTACCTATGACTACTTCATGGAAAAGCATAGAGCCAATGGGATCTGTGCTAGATTTCTTTTGTCCAGCAGCCTACTGATTAGAAATTCACTTAGGAACTGGGAGACCTGAGTTCCTGGCCATTCTCAGCCAGAAGGCATTCCAATCAACATCTCTCATTTCATAGACATTCAGGTTGGAAGGGACCCCGAAGGATCATCGAGTCTAGCCCCCTGCCCCAGGTGCAGGAAGTCAGCAGGGATCATAGGATCTCAGCAAGATAAGCATCCAAATGTGTCTTGAAGGCATTCAAAGTGGGTGCTTCAACCACTTCCAGTGGCAGTCTATTCCAAACCTTGGGGGCTCAGACAGTAAAGAAATTCTTCCTTCTTTCCAGCCTGAATCGGCTGTGGTGAAGTTTGTGACCGTTCAATCTCATCATCCCTTGGGGCACTCTGGTGAACAGACGTTCCCCCAGATCCTGATGAGCACCCCGATAAACCTGTAGGTGGCCACCAGATCACCCCTGAGCCTGTGCTTTTCCGGGCAAAAGAGTCCCATGGCTCTCAGCCTGTCATCGTAAGGTCTGCTTTCCTGACCTCTGATCATGCATGTGATTCTCTTCTGCACTCTCTCAAGCTTCTCCACATCCTTTTTGAATTGTGGAGCCCAAAACTGGACGCAGTACTCCAGCTGTGGCCTCACCAAGGCTGAGTACAATGGGAGAATGATGTCCTGGGATTTGCTTGACAAGCATCTATGGATGCAAGCCAGCATATTGCTCGTTTACTAGCCGCAGCATCGCATTGAAGGCTCAAGTTCATCTTGTGGTCAATCATGACCCCCAAGTTCCTTTCATCTGAAGTGCTAACCAGTATAGCACTGCTGAGCCTATAAGCATGCTGCAGGTTTTTCCTTGCAAAGTTCGCCACCCTGGATTTTCTGGTGTTGAACACCATCAGGTTCTCGTCTGCCCATTTCATAAGCCTGTCAAGATCTGACTGGATCGCCTTCCTGTACTCAGGTGTGGATGCTTTACCCCAGAGTTTGGTGTTCTCAGTGAACTTGGCCAGCCCACTTCTGACACCAATGCCTACATCATTGATGAAGATGTTAAGAAGTATAGGCCCTAGGACAGAGCCTTGAGGGAACCCACTGGTCACAGCGTACCATGACAATTGACTTCCATCAACCACCACCCTCCATGTCCAACCACAGAGCCAATTCCCTAGCCAGCAGATCATGGTGTGGTCGAGGCTGCAATTAGCCAGTTTTGCCAAGAGGTGATCATGGATGTGGCAGGGCACTGTTTGTGCCTGCCACTTTAAGGGCCTGGAGCCGGCAGCTGCCAGGTGCCTGATGAGGGCAGCCATTTTGAACTGAGGGCTGCCCATATAAACAGGGCAGTTCTGCTGCAAGAGGCCAGGCAACAACATCGCCTGGTCAGAGGGCTGCTGGTATCATCTGGAGGTAAGGGAGGAACTGTAGGGGATGGTAAGGAGGCTCCTGGTCCTTGGTATGACCTAAAACTGCACCTGCCAGGAGTGGATGGCCTGGTGGGGCTCTCAGTGACACGGGAGCCCCCAGGAAATACCAGACCAGTTACCACCCCGGTGAAAGGCCTTAACCCCTAGACCCCACAAGCAGGTAAGTTACCCCTTGTTCAGAGGGTCTGGAAGGTGGACCCCAGAGGAAGAGTGTGAGGCCATGGACTCATGAACCTGTCTGGTCACGACAGGTTCCCCCAACTGGTCAATGCTGGGGCCGGGGCCAGGACCAGAAGGGTCGAAGGGCCAGGGGCCCACCACAAGGAACAACCAAGAGCTGAGGGCCTGGGGTTCCAGCTGACCTGGAGGTGGGCCAGGGCTAGTAGCCCAAGGTCCCGGGGGGGACCACACTCATGACGGGGAAGCAGCTCAGGGAGCCATGTTGCCGAGAATGAAGGTGGATCAGGGCGCCTGAATGGAGGGTTCGTAGACAGGTTCAATAGTAGGATTCTGGGGCCCAGCATGGGGCTGGTGATGCTGAGAATATCTAAATGCCATCTGCAAGGCTTGGGCTGCAGTGTAGGGAAGGAATGGAGCTGCAGAAAGCGCCCCCTGGGATTGGGGAAGGAAATGGGCAGCCTCCCGCTTATAAACATCTATTAATCAATTAACAACAAGGCATGGCAGGTGAGAATGTGGGCAGTTAGCCCAGAAACAGGTGGGCAGGCCACAGTTAAATCAGCCCTGAGAAGGCCCCCTGTTACAATGGGATACCAGGTCGAAGTCTTTTTTAAAGTCAAGATGTATGCCATCAATCTCTTCCCCCGTGTCCAGGTGATAGGTCACCTGGTCATAAAAGGAAATAAGATTGATCAAGCAAGACCTACCTGCAACAAACCTGTGCTGGGTATCCCTGAGGATATTGCCATCAGTTAGTCTGTTAAGGATGGCCTCTCTGATAATCTTTTCCAAGACCTTCCCCAGGATAGAGGTCAGGCTGATAGGCCTGTAGTTTGCCAGATCTACTTTCCTCCCTTTTTTGAAGATAGGCACCACATTGGCCTTCTTCCAATCTTCAGGCACTTCACCAGAGCACCAGGAGTTCTCAAAGACCTGTGCCAGGGGCTGAGCTATGATGCTAGCCAGCTCCTTGAGTACCCTTGGGTGTAAACCGTCAGGGCCAGCTGACTTGAAGGTATCCAGCCTGTCAAGATGTTCCTTCATGAGGCGAGCTTCGATGGAGGGCAAGGAATCTCCCTCACCCAGGCCTCCCTGACCCACAGTGGGCAGGGGTGTCCCATAGGACTGGTGAAAAACTGACACAAAGTACCCATTTAGCAAGTTCACTTTTTCCTGGGCATCAGTTGTCAGTTGCCCCATCTGGTTTAGCAGGGGTCCAATGTTGCCCTTGCTTTTCCTCCAGCTCCCCACATATCTAAAAAAGGACTTTTTATTGTCCTTGGTATTTGTAGCTAGCTAGAGTTCCATCGCAGCCTTGGCTTTCCTCCGAGATGGGATAGACTTTGCAAGCCTCCTTAGCTTGTCAAAGTCAGCTTTCCTGAAGTCAAGGACTTCATAGTTTCATAGTTTCATAGTAGCTAGAGTCGGAAGGGACCTAGGTAGATCATCTAGTCCGACCCCCTGCCTTGGCAGGAAAGAGCACCGGGGTCAGATGACCCCGGCAAGGTGCTCATCTAACTTCCTTTTAAAAATCCCCAGGCTAGGAGCCTGCACCACTTCCCCTGGAAGCTGGTTCCAGGCCCTAGCCGCCCTGACTGTGAAGTAGCGCCTCCTAATATCTAATCTAAACTTACCCTCCGCCAGCTTGTGACCGTTATTCCTGGTCACTCCTGGCAGCGCACGGGGGAACAGGGACTCCCCCAATACCTGCTGATCCCCCCTGACCAGTTTGTAGCAGGCCACAAGGTCCCCCCTTAACCTTCTCTTGTGGAGGCTAAACAGGTTCAGGTCCCGTAGCCTCTCCTCATAAGGCTTGCCCTGCTGACCCTTGATCATACGAGTGGCCCTCCTCTGAACTCTTTCCATATTGTCCACGTCCCTCTTGAAGTGTGGCGCCCAGAACTGGACGCAGTACTCCAGCTGCGGACTGACCAGTGCCGCATAGAGGGGGAGGATCACCTCCCTGGACCTGCTCGAGATGCATCTGTGGATGCATGACAGGGTACGGTTCTGTATTACTGACTGACTTGCCAGCTTTATGGTGGATGGTGAAGGTGATCAGGTTGTGGTGACTGTCACCCAGCTTCCCTTCAATTAATAGGTCACAATTAGGTCATCCCTAGTTGCCAGTACAAGGTCAAGCAGCACTTTACTTCTCAGTGGCCCATAGACTTCCTGTGTCAGATAGAGGTCATCCACGCATGAAAGAAAGCTTTGCAACTGCTCAGATTTGGCTGAGTGCTCCTCCCACAAGATGTCAGTGTAGTTGAAGTCTCCCATGACAACCATGCAGTGGAAGCGCGCGGCCTCAGCCAATTCCCTGGCAAACTCCTGGTCAAGGCCTTGACCCTGGGTAGGGGTCTATAGTAGACACCCACCATAGTATCCCCTGTGCCACGTTCCCCACTGATTGTAACTCAGAGGGTTTCAAGTCATCCACCATGGGTGCCACTGTCAGCTTGCAGGGATGCATAGCTTTCCTTGACATAGAAAGCTACACTTCCGCCCCTTTTGTCCACTCAATCCCTCCCATACAGTGCATAGCCATCAATACCTGTGGCCCAGTCATGGATGGAGTCCCACCAGCTCTCCGTTATCCCTATGACATCATAGTTATTTGCATTTAGCAGGAGGACAAGTTCCTCCTTTTTATTCCCCAAGCTCCTGGCATTTGTGTATAGGCACACATGTGTCCCCTTGGGGATCCTAGCATCGCCTACAGTTCATTCCAGGGCTGGGACAGGGGTGGGCTGCCTTAAGTGCTTTGGCCTGCTGGCTTTGCAAGGGTTGCTCAGCAGGCCAGCAGTGGTGGTTGTCCCCTCTCCTCTGGTGGGCTTAGTTTAAAGACCAGTGGAGCAAGTCAACCAGTCTGGCTGAGAAGAGCCTCCTCTCCAGCAGAGAGAGGTGGAGGTCGTCCCTTCCCAGCAGCTCACTGCCTCTCTTGCCAAAGAACGGGCTGTGGTCATGAAGCCAAAGCCTTCCCTATGACACCAGCACCACAGTCTTTGGTTAACTACCTAGATCCTCCTTTCCCTCCTCAGCCCATAGCCCAAGAATGGGAGGATCAAAGAGACCACTAATCACCAGACTACTGGCTGTTTCAACAGGCAGAAAGGAATGCAAAACATACATGAAGCCAAGGCAAAAAATAAATAAGAGGGAGTCTTACTCTATAACTGGGTGAAGAGGGACAGAGCCCTAAATTCCAGTCTCTGCTGCTAGGCCTGCTTATGTATTTTATCCATAGTTTCATAGTTTCTAGGGTCGGAAGGGACTTGAACCAAGTATCAAGTCCAACCCCTGTTCTGGGCAGGAACGAGTGCTGGGATCATAATACCCCAGCCTCTATCCAACCTCCTCTTGCAGACCCCCAATGTAGGGGAGAGCACCACCTCCCATGGGAGCCCATTGCAGAGCCTGGCAGCTCTAGCCATAAAGTAATGCCTCCTGATATCAAGCCTGAACCTACTCTAAATCAATTTGTGGCCATTATTCCTTGTTATCCCAGGTGGTGCCTGGGGGAACAGAGCCTTATCTATTTTCTGCTGGTCCCCCCTGGTGAGTTTATAGATCCCCTTTCAGTCTTCTCTTGTGGAGGCCTTTCTTCTATCTTCGTAGGGCCAGGTCTGCTGCTCCCTGACCATGTGAGTGGCCCTCCTCTGGACCCTCTCAAGGTTAGCCACATCCCTGGCAAAACTGGATGCAGTACTCCAACTGAGGCCTGACCAGCGTTGCATAGAGGGGAAGGATCACCCCTCTGGACCTGCTTGTGATGCATCTATAGATGCACGACAAGGTGTGGTTAGCCTTACTGACTCTCAAATGCAAAATATGCCCAGGAGCAGGAACTGGAGCCTAGATTTCTTTCCCACCCACCTGACAAAAGCATACTAGTCACCTCTTCATGAAACAACAAGTCTAGGCAGGAGTTTAAGGCTGTGAAACCAAGTCTTCCCATTAAAGTAACTTTAGTGCCTAGCCTGCATCTCTGGTTCTATTCCTGGACCTGAGCCCTTAAAAGTTAGATGCAGAAACATTCCACATTGCCACACCTAAATGTTTTTCTGTATCTGGCCTTCAATGTATAACTTTAAGTGCATATATGAATCTAGCCAACCAGGCTGTACTGAATACATATTAATTTAGTTGGAGTTATTAATTAATACTTTCTCTCTTAGAGTAGGGGTCAAGCTTGTCCAGCCCAGAGGGCTGGATGAATGTCATTAGGCCAGACTTCAGGTGATCTAGTGAAGCACTGCATGCAGCCTATACAGTGGACCCCCTGTTCTGCATATGTCCAGACAGCATGCTGCAAATACCACACTTCCTGTGCTGGTCCTGCATACTGTGTGCACAACAAGCACTGGAGCCAGCCCTGAGCACTGGCTCTGGCATGGCCAGTCCAGACCAGCCCCAGAACCAGTATGCAGGGCCAGTCATGTGCAGTGCTGCACGCAGCCCACACCCTGGACCAGCCACCTGTGGTGCATGCAGAGCCATGCAGCATGTAAAGTTGGGGCTGGCACTAGCATGTGGAGTCAGTCTGGAGACCCACGGGTTATATCACATGGCTCCAAGACCTCGATGTAGCTCACAGGCCATATATTGGACTCCCTTGGCTTAGAGCCTCTCTTGTCTCATTTATACCAAATTATGCCTAATTGTTGCATATGAAAAGGAAGATAAATGAGTCTTGTAGGACAAGTGATGCAAATAATTTGACAAATACCAGGTATCTGATGGGATGACCTGTATAATGAGCAAAACTATGGCTGGCAGTAAAAGACAGTACAACAGGGGTGGGCAAAGTACAGCCCACCAGGCCAAACTATCCAGCCCACAAGGCCCTTATAAATATTAATTTTCTAAATTTTTTTCTGCCCCTGGCTGCCCGTCATATGGCCTCCATGGCTTGCCAAAACTCAGTAAGCAGCCCTCTGCCTGAAATAATTGGTTTCCCCTGCAGTACAAGGACCCACTTTCCCATCCTACGCCTAAACACATCCAAGCTGAGATTATTAAAATAAAAATGTAGTGTTTTTTGAGCACTAAGGTGTTTAGCATCCTGCCTTGCACCAAATGGCCCCTGTACGACTATTAGCACCCAAAGACAGGCACAATGGGTGTGGCAACTGATAGCAGATTTAATTGCTCCTGCTCTATATGCTTTCATATTTCTCTCTACCCTATGAATTCTGAATTAATCTATCTCATGTGTGAGGTGTGAGGAATGCCTTGGGACAGCACTGTTTGGGTATTGCAGCTTTGCATCTCAGCTAATGCCTCAAAGGGCACAATTTAATTCTCTGCAAATCTATGTTGACCCTCCTTCAATTTAAGATGGTAGCATAGCTAGTTAATAAATGCCAATCTAATGAGCAAGACAGCCAATAGCACTGATGTCAGGACCCTGACACCTGAGAGCATTTCATTTTTACACAACAGAGCAAAGTATAGTTGATGAGATAAAAACTGCTGTCAGGTTTTAACAGTTTCTTATGGGCAAAAGTTAGATCTCCCTGTGTCTTACCTTCATGTCTTATGCATTCTCTGGCAATAGCAGGTTTAGGGCAACGATTTTAATTTGGATGCGGATGTGAACAAATGGGATGACCACATGGACTTTATTCTGCGTTTATTGCAAGAACAAAACAAAGTATTAGCTGGCATTTGAACTTGAAACATGCAATCATGTATAGGCACTGGAAAGAAACCAGACAGCTGTAAAAAAACACAACCATAAAACCTTAAAGAACAATAGAGCCATTAAGGATTTAGTCATGCGCCCTGGGGATTCATTTAATGTTTTGATTTTTTTCATTATATTAAAGGAGAAAAAGTGTCCCTTAGGGCCCCATCATGGGATGGGGTCCCTAAGGAGGGCCGTGTTACCCCTAAGGCCCCTTGACCATGCCAATTCGGCCCGATGGGCACCTTCTATTCTCGCCTGCCACATCTTGATACATTTTTGTAATATAAGGAGGCTGCCTTCACATCCTGTTGGACAGTCTTGATGGATTTCCCTAAACCCTGTGGGTCCCATTTCAAAATGGTATTTCAGGGCACCCTAGCCTTATGGGCTATATGCGTGGCTCCAACCTCCCCTTTACCATGCCCCAAGCCTTGCAGATGGTACCTACATTGTCTGGTCTAGGCCTTGTTGTAATTTGGCTCCCTTGTCCTCCCTGGGCTCTCCACAGCCCTGTCTCACTCTGCACAGCAGTGCAAAGTGCCATGCCCTCTCTGGTGCTGGGGTCTGTGCACCCCAAATGCCACACCCTTTCTGGCACCAGGGTCCCCATGCTGCCATGGGCCCCCAGTAAGGGCTCCTCCTTCCCCAAATAGCCTCACCCAAACCACCGGTCTTATACACAGTAAACAAAACACAAGCACCTGGGCTATAACATAACACAAAAGGTCAGGGTGTGCTCTGACCCTTTAAAAGGATCAGGTTTCATCCCTGGCACTAAGTGTCTAACAGGCAAAGGTACCCGTGGAGCTCATGGAACCCCCTTAGCCCTAGGTGCAGCATACCAGGTAGTTGCAGCATCACTGGGTGCTTCCTCCCTGGAGGCTCCTTCCCCTCTGGCTGCTAGTGGGGAACTGCATTCCTGGTCTCAGCCCTGGGGTTTATATATAAGCCAGAACCTGTCCCTTCTGGTCAGCTGACCACTGGCAGATGTGGGCCAACTAACTCTTCTGTCTGCCCTGGTAACCAGCAGCTGGGGCTCCCCACTCACTGCTAGGGCTCTCTCCGTAGCAGTTTCAGCTCTTTAAAGGAGCAGGGCACCTAAATGCTCTGCAACACGCCCCACTACACATGCAGGTAAAAGTGCGATGGGATCTAATGTGTAATTCACATAATGGCACTTCCTGCTATGCCACATCCTGCCAATCACAGAGGAGGCATGACTGTGGAATCACAAATGAGATCCCATTACACCTTATTGCCAGCACCATCAAGAAGCAAGCTTTTACAGCTGGGTGCTCTCTCAGTTGACAGGGCTCCCGGTTGCAGGGGCACCCCACATACTCCATGGCTGGGAGACCAGAGCTGATGTGATCTCCCAGTCATGGGGTCATTCCAAGAAACCCCATGGTTGCGAGCCCTGTTAGCTGGGAGATCCCAGGATCAGAGGTGCATATGGGCAGCCCCAGCTAGGAGCTGCGATCAGCTGATGGGGCTGCCAGCCACAAGGTCCCCTGGCCACACATTCAGTTAATGGTGTGATAGGAAGAAGTTACAAAGTTATTATACTTACTTTGTGGAATAACTTTGTAGCTTATTCCTCTTTTTCTCACACCATTACTTGATTGAACAGGTGGCCCGGTAACCACATAGGGTGCTTATACACATGCTTCAAGATTGGCGGGGGGGGGGAGCGCTTTAATTAGAGAAGCTCCAAGAGCCATGCTAATTAAAGTGCCCAGAGCATTTCACGTATCAGCGTCCCCATGCTGAAAAATGGTGGCAGGGTGCTTTATCTAAAGCTTGTTGAGTGAGCTTAAGTTAAACCACCCCTTCCAGAATTTTTTCAGTGAGGGGACTCTAATACACAAGAAGCTGGAGTCTGCTGGAACGCAGTAATTACCATGTGCCAGCAGGCTCAATTACAGTGCACTGGAGCAGCCTCACTGCACCTATATAGGTGACATTAAGGTTGGGGCTTGGGTAGTGCAGGCACTAAGGGGCAAAATTGACTGCACAGAGCTCACAAGTTCAAGGCAGCAGAAGTTCATAGCAGAAGTGCTCACAGCACAGTCATTGTCAGATTCCAACAAATCTACAAATTCTACTAAATACCTTGTCACGAGAACATGAAAAGGAAGGACCACTTAAGGCATGGTTAACTTGTTAATTTAGGTCTTAAGTGTAACATGTAGATGGGACCTTAGCAATGGCTGTGAACTGAAGGACATGTACATTATAAGAAAGAGTCCAAATGAAGTTGGTAAGTAAAAACCCTCGTAACATGCAGATAAGCCTCAAGACAACTGTCAGAGATTATTAGCACTGGCATGTCTGAAGCCTAAGTAGTATGACCATCTGTATGACTATCCTGCAGCACATAAACATCTGAAGTCATGCAGGAACTTCCTTACCAGCACCCAACCTCTCAATGCCACACCTAAGGAGACACAACTACAGATGTGGAACAAGAGGCTGAAGAAAATACCTAATAGTGAAAAAATGGCTTGTCTTGAGAAAAAGCAGCTGAGTCTTTACCACCAGGGGTTGACAAACCAATACAAAGGTGATGATGTCTCAACTGCACGCATACTGGAATTGGATGCTCCAAGGAACTGGAATCTGCCCCACAGCTGGCTGGGCTGAATGGGCAAAATTTTTGGCCGTAGTCACTGTCTACACGTGAGTTTGATTGTACATAATTGACTAAGTGAATTAGTTTACTGCACCTAATACTGACTCATGTGTAAATGGTGACACTTCATTGCAAAGCTAAGTAGTCTACTCCACAGTAAAGCGCATGTATAGATGCTCCCAGTCTTATCTTGCTAACTGCCCTTCCTGGTAGGTGAGCCAGCTTGCAATTGTTTGTGTCAAAGGATGTAGAATCTGTGTGCATTATTATTTAGGACAATAGAAGGCCTTTCCTCATTTGCTTCACTGTTACATAACCAATCGCCTATGAAAAAAAGAGATTATAAGCATTAACAGTCCCCATCACAAACTATTCTAATATTTAAACCAGATGAGGCAGAACTGCAACACACAAAAGGCTTTTCTATAATGAATTAAACAAACACAGAGGGAAAACAGAACAATCCAATGTCAGTAAATCGTTGATGTTTCAGGCTTCACAAAAGATATACAGAATCAAACAAAAGTAGGGCTGGAAGGGACCTCTGGAGGTCATCTAGTCCAACCCTGTCATTATAGTTTTAGTTCAACTTCTTAAGTTGGAACTGAGCCACATGCAAACCAATCAGAACTTTGGAAACAAGAAGTTCCAAGCTGAGATCCATATATGTGTCACTTTTTAAAATATTATTTTGGTTTAAGCTCTTTTTATTTTGAAACTCCTTAAATAAATACTAGGGCTATCAAATGATTTGAAATTTGATTGTAATTAGTTGCACAATTAAAAAAAGCCACAGTTAATTGTAATTTTAATTTCACAGCTAAAAACTCAAAATTATGTGCAGAAAAACTCAAAATTATACAAAATTATGCAGGTACTTTGTATGGTTGGGGGTGAGTGTGGGGTGTGTGTGTGGTGGGGGGGAATTTGTGAAGGTCTGGGGGGCTGTGTGTGAGTGTGAGGGTTTTGGAGGCTCACATCCTCTCATGACCTGGCAAGGTGTGGATGAGGACTGAGGGGCAGACACACATACATATACACACACACACAGAGCACCCAGCAGGTAGGCCTGGGGAGAGAAGAGGTGTGGGGAAAGGAAGGAGTGCCAGGGGGGAGGGCAGATCAAGGGCCCCATGGTGAAGAAGGGAGTGGGGCAGAGGCAGGCATAGGGGTTGTGGGACAGAGCCATGGGTGGCTAATCCAGGGGCATGGGGGGGAACAGCAGCAGGGAGCAGAGCGCCAGCCCTCTGCTGGTAGCACATCCTTGCCCTGTGCACAAATTTGGGGGGCACGTGCCCCCCATACCTTCCCCAGGGGTGCACACAGCAGCAGGCACCCCCCCCCATGCTACCTGGACAAGCTGCTCATGGCTCCATCCAGTGCCCCACTCTGATACAGCCCCAGGTCCCATTCACCCCAGTCCCTGCCCCTGTTCCACGCCCTCCCTCACAGTGGGGGCCTCAATCTGCCCCACTGCTCCCCACCCTCTACTGCTCTACACACTGCCGGGCTGTATTCCTGGCCACAATGCAAGAACAAATTAACGCATTTATTGCACATGTCAATTGAAATTAATTGACAGGCCTAATATGCACAGAAAATGTTGGAGTTCAACAATACAAGTCTTCAGTCCTGTATATGGCAAAGAAACCAGCATTTATTGTGGAATGAAAAAAATATTTGGCAAGTTTAACCACTATTCGTGGTTCACTTCTATAAGAAGGAGGAATTGCTATTGGAGTCAGATATTTCTGATGCAATTTTTTTAAGCACAGGAAATGACAACTGGCTCCTGTTTTCCTGCACACAGTAGGAATCAAAACAACAGGCAGCGACTTTGTACATAGACATAACCCTCTGCATTCAATACCTGCCAACACAAGACTGTGCATTACCTTTGGGTTGGCCTTGCACATGTCCTTAGCATGTGGTTACCTATTGTTTCAGCTATCTTACTCCTCAAAAGGAGCTTAACTGCTACTTACACTTATTCTGAATGAAACTGTGTGATGAGGCTTTACTCAACCTCCAACATGACACTTGTTTTGTACAACCATTATGAAGCAACTGGATGGCTTGAATTAATCCTGTCAAGGATTCTAAAGCAGTCCCCTCAGGCAGGAACTATTTTAAATTTGAGTTTTATTAACATACAAATTGAAACAAGTAGAGGGCCCAAATATGAAGTTAATGTGAGCTGAATGCATATACCATGTTGGAAGAGACAAATTAACTTCTGCATGATCAGGCAGAATGAGTCCAGCAAACAAAGGAGCTATTGACATCAATGGGAGTTTTGCACGAATAGGGATGGTAGAATGAGGATCTAAATCTGTAAAGCCCCCAAAGCCCCCAAACAAAAATGATAAAATCTCAGGCGCCAGGCAGCTTCTGAATTTCCCTGAAGAGTTTTGAGCTCTGTGCCAACATGAACTCACTATACACTACAAACTTGCAAGTGTTAGACAGTGTCAACAAAATGATGGCCCCTTTTTTGGAATTAAATTTAACTCCAGTTATATTCAAATCCTACCTTTTCATATTAAAGGGTTAACTTTAAAACACCACATTTACCCAAATATCAGCTTCAACAAGAAATCAAGCTTAAAAATTACATATATAGAAACAAGATTTCTTAAAATAATTCAGTGAATGACAAAAGAATAGGACCCAAACTAAACTCCTCAGCTTACCTTTTTCAACTCAACTCTTTCTGTTTCAGGGGCCACATCTACATGTCCTATTAATTTGCATTAGGCTTATTGCAGGCATGGCTGGTGAACTCAGACTGGTGAGGCGGTGGAGCATCTCCCAGGAGTGGGGGAAGCAGGGTTTGCAGCTGGCCGGGAGCTGGGGGGAGCAGAGGGGGTGGGGAATTCAGCCTCCCTGCTACTGGCTGGAGTGCATGGCCAGCTGCAAAACCCCCTCCTCCCTGGCAGGCTGCAAAACCCACCTTGTTACCGGCTGCTGCAAACCTTTCCTCCCCCCGCTCTCAAGCTGCACCTGGCTTACTGTGCAGTAAAAAACTGTGTAGTAAGCCTTCCCTGGAAGCACATCTACATGTGCTCCCTGTTGGGAGCAGATTTGCTCCCAGTCAGAGCAACCCAACACAGGGCTGCTACTGCCCTGTTCTGCCCCCCTGCAGCAGGCAGGAGAAGCTCCAGTCTCCAGGTTCGAGGGCTGGCAAGGGGCACAGGGCCAAGAGGATTCTGTCAGCTGCAGTGGCAACTGTGTCCCCATGCACATTGGGAGGGAACCTGATGTGCATCAGACCAGGAGACAGCTGCCCCTGCAGCAGACAGCTCTCCTGACTCCCTGTCCATCAGGACAGACAGCTGCTGGCAGGGGGTTCACTGGGAGCTGTCCTAGGTGTGGGGCAGCTACCAGCGAGCCTGCTGCTGGGTGCGGGGTGCATAGGGCTTGCCAGCACATGGCCTGCTTGGGTTCCCAGCCCGCTTGCCCCCTGGGGCAGCTCTGTGCAGTGTGGAGCTGGCTGCTCCAGTGGGGTGGGCAAGGCTAGAAATCCATCCCTCACTTTCACCCCTGAGCAGCCAGCTCCATGCTAGGAGAGGCCTGCGGGAACATCTCTCCCAGCCATGTTGGGATTGGGAGGGTCCCAATCCCCAAGTGGCTGCTAGGCAGTATCCCCACTAGGTGGGGATGCCTTTCCCAGCCATAGGGAGATCTGTCCTGACCCAATCCCTATATGTCTGAGACACAGCAATCCCAACTGGTGGGACAGCTCTCCCAGCCACGTGGGGATCAGGATGGCCCTGATCCCCAAGTGGTGGAACCTTAGTCAGGCAGCAGTTGGGCCTCCTGATTCCTCAGCTGACCAAGACCAAATTGCTCCCGGTCAGCATCTACACCTGCACTATTCTGCAGTTGGTAATGTGGAGCTAATCTACTACCTATTTATGGGTAGTAGAAAACCCTGCATTAGCCTAATGAACTGATTAGTAGCTGCTGCACATGGTTACATGGTGACACTTTACTGTGCAGTAGATTAGTGTACTGCACAATAAAGCTTCCCATGTAGACATGCCAAAGGACTTGTAAGGGTTCCTTCACACTTTAACATCCTAGTCCTGCTCATGATCCACAGGGCTGCCAGTGACAGGCCTTAGAAAGGCTGTTAGTCTCCCTACCTTGTGGGGTGGAGGAGAAAGATTCTCCTTTCTTGCTGTTTTTCAGCTGTCTTTTATCTCATGCTTGATGGGGTTTCTGGATTTGTTCCCTCAGTGGTTCCTTCCTCCTAACTGCTGCTGAAAAGTAATTTCTAGGACAAGAGCTGTCCCTGGTCCCACTGGCAGCTACCCCACCTGCGGGGGCTACAGCCTTTCATCCCATCTGCTGCTAGTCAGCTGCTTGGCAAATGACAAGATTCTGTCCAGTTTGTGCCTCTTATTGTTTATACGCCTTTTCACAGACCTCCTCCCTCCAAAAGCTAGTGAGAGAGTCCTTCAGCTGTAGCTTGACAGGGAATCATTTAGGCAATGGACTCAAAACCCCCACAAAGACTTGGAATAAGTCCACATTTCTGTGATGCCATCCCACCTGGTGCTCCACTGAGAAGTACTGTTGTCAGCTGAAGTTCAGCTGCATAATCCTTGTGAGTAGTATCTTTCATGTCATTTAGCTATTTTAGCTGCTATGGTTGGGCACCTGTCAGAATTTGTACCTGAAAAGATTATACCCAAGGACTTGAATGTTCCTTTTGCTAGCTAGGCGTCCTTCCTTTACTATATAATCATTGCAGGGAATTAGCTTGTGGCAGAGATACAGCACAGGACAGTATTCCCCTTTATGCTCCTGAGACAGACTGCACCTAGAGTGATGTCTGTTTGGAGCTAGAAAGCTTTCTCCCACATGTTCTGACCAAGAGAAATCTGCCAATTGCCTTGAGTCACATCTATCCTGGCTTAATTTCTCTAGAAGTTCAAAACAGGACTTGAGATAGGCATTGAATTTGGAGGGGGGTTGAGCTTTACACAAAAGCTGAACAACTCTTCAGGTTTGAGAACTATCCTAATGAAACTTCACCCCTCACTTGGCAAATCACGCAACAATCCCGTTTCTTCACATTCTCCATTTCTTCCATAACTACATCCAACATTTTTTTGGGAAGTAGTCACTACAAGACCTCACACACCTGTCTAAATTCAGTGTCTAAGTGATGGAACAGTAGCTCCATTTGAACAGTAGTTCTGAAAAAAATGCCTACCTCAGTCTTTCAAATTGGATATCTATTTCTGATGCTTAGGGCTTAGGTGCTCTCACAATGGGACAATAAGTTCTAGGATGATGTAATTTATTTGCTCTTCTTCTTATATACTTCATAGATTTCCCCCATACCTCCTTTCCAAAAGAAGACCTTGCCATTTGGCTAATAGCTGGGACTTGATATTTCTGCCCATTGCTAAGACCCCATATGTAGATTAATATTTTCATTTTCTAGGTTCAAACTCTCAACTGGCGTAGGCCTTGTAGTTCTTCTCTTAGACCAGTTGAGCTCTGGGGAGATTCTGGCTCATGAAAAACCCCAATACTTTCAAAATGTCCCTCACATAATAATGTAATGCACCACAATGAGCATTATGTTTATCTATTCTTCCCAGCCTTCTCACTAGGTGAAGGAGAGAAGGATGTCCCTAGACTGGTGACCATACAGGAGCTGAAAAGAGTGAAAAACCCACTGAGGCATTCTCTTCCAGAGAACAGAATTTTATAATGCTGAAGGTCCAAAACACTTTATCATCCTCTTCAGAGTCTGATTGGCTAAAAGCTTCAGTCTGTGGGTTTGCAAATGGTAGGCTAAAGTCAGAAAGGCATACTTATTTTGGCCAGCTACCCATAGAGGATGTCTCTTGGTCTGTTAAAGTTTCCCAGAGCAGCTGTTCTCTGTGGACTATGGTTGCCCAGTGGATAGCCCCAGGAAGCAGCAGGTAGAATCAAGGGTGATTGATGCCTCCTGAGTCTGGGGGGGCACCAAATCGCCAATGAGGGGGGGAGTTCCCCAGCGGCCAATTGCCGACCAGGGTTGGGGGTTCCCCAGTGGCTGATTGCCAACCGGGGGGGGTCCCCCAGTGGCCAATCACCAAGCCAGCATCGAAACCAGAAGTGCACTTCTGGTTTTGTGGCTGACGCTTCCAGGGGGTGCACGGCCAATCTCAGGGGGTGCACGTGCACCCACTATGTGTCACCAATGTGTAGAAGTATTCACAGGCTAGTATGTACTGATACCTTGCAAAATATTTTTTTGAGGGGTTCTTTACCCAGATTACAGGTAAACTTGCAGGCTGGCTCCTGATAAAAGAGAAAGAGACAAATCTACAGCCTGACCTTTTATTGCTTACATCCCAAAACACAAAAAACAAACACAACTCAAAATGTATCTGGTTACCTGTGGCAGCACAACATAGATTCTTACCAATGCTGGCTGGGAAGACTGGAGAGGTGGGAGGAGGGTGGCATGCAGGCAGACAGCAGGTCTTCTCACATTTTCTGCTTTCTCCAGATCTTCCTCCAGTCTATACCTAATATTTATACATGGCTTATCCTAATATTCTAATAAATGGTCTCTACTTGTTTTTATTTAAATGCATTTGTTTCACTATAATTGTACGGACTGGACTAAAGCAGAGCTTTTGTGGACTTGGAAGATGTCAGTTAGTTGGGATTTCTGCCCTTGAGAAAGTAAAGTGAGGGCTTCTTATCTCCTTCTTCACCACCATAGAATGCTGCTTGCCATGGTCCAGTTTCCTTTTCACCTTTGTTTACGGTCTTCACTGGTAAAACTGCTTTGTTTTTACAACTTAACTAAGAAACTTAACAAAAATACATCTATTATAGCAAACTGGAATCTAACACATTTGGTTACATCAATCACTACTATTAACATTTTAAGATAATGTTCTGATACTTGGTTTATTTAATTTAAGGTCTTACTTTACAATGTCTCCTTTTAGTATTCTGAGGAGGAACAGAGGGGCCCATCTGTCGACCTGATCCCATGACACGTGAGGTTTCCTTTCTACCCAGATCTTGGATTTGGGATGTGACAGAGATGATCCCGAACCTTATCCAGCCCACTGATTATTACCCCATGGTCTTAATCCATGTGGGCACTAACAATGCGGCCAGGAACAGTCCAGATCAGAACTGGTGTTACGAGATGGGCTTTGGCTTTCTGGACCATAACTACAGGCCTCCACACCAGGAAGGCGAGGTAGACAGGGATTGGTTAGCAGGGTACTAGGAAACAAGAGCCTAGATGCTTTGGGGGTCCAGGACGGGTGGTCATTCTTCCAGGATACCATTGTTTGGGCTCAGAGTAAGACAATCCCATGGCAGAGAAAAGGGGGCAAAGGGGCCAGGAAGCCCCTTTGGCTAACTAGGTTCATCCAGGATACCTTAAGGGAAAAAAAGTAGGATACAGGAAGTGGAAGCATGGAGTAGCTAGCAAGGAGGAGTACCATTCCTTGGCCCGCATCTGTAGGAAGTTACTCAGGAAGGCCAAGGCAGCTCTAGAACTCAGGCTAGTGGCAGGGATTAAGGACAATCAAAAGTCCTTTTTTAGGTATGTTGGGAGCAAAAAGAGGGTGCAGGGTAGCATAGGACCCCTACAGAACAGGCAGGGGGGCAGGGACAAGGCAGAACTCTTCAGTGAATTTTTTGCCTCTGTCTTTTTAAATAGGAATCTAGACAAACCCTCAATATGTATCATGGACCTCAACAAAGGGAGCATCAGCTGACCAACGGTAAATGACAACACAGTAAAAGGACACTTGGAGGGGCTGGACATGTTCAAATCACTAGGACCAGAGGGACTCTACCCATGAGTAATTAAGGAATTAGCAAGTGTCATAGCTGAACCACTAGCAAGGGTATATGAGTACTCATGGTGCTTGGGTCAGGTCCCAGAGGATTAGAAGAGGGCCAATGTCGTCCCAATCTTTAAGAAGGGGAGAAAGGAGGATCCAGGAAACTATAGACCGGTCACCCTTACCTCTATCCCAGGAAAAATCCTAGAAAAAATTATCAAGGAACACATCTGTGGGAGCCTACTGGCTAATATGATGCAGAGGGGTAACCAACATGAAACCCACGTCCTGCCTGACTAACCTAGTTTCTTTTTACAACAAGGCCACCAAATGTTTAGATGCAGGAGTTGAGGTGGATGTCATCTATCTGGTCTTCAAGAAGGCCTTTGACATGGTATCCCATACAATCCTTATTAATAAACTGAGGAGATTTGCCTTGGATGATTATATGGTAGAATGGGTAGCACACTGGCTATGGGGTTACACTCAGAGGGTGGTGGTGGATGGCTCAGCGTCAACCTGGAAGGATGTGTGCAGAGGAGTGCTTCAGGGCTCAGTTCTGGGGCCGGTGCTGTTCAGCATCTTCATCAGTGATCTTGACAAGGGGGTGGGAAGCACCCTGTCCAAATTCATGGATGACACAAAAATATGTGGTGAAGCTAACACCTGGAGAGGAGGAACCAGATCCAGGCTGACCTTGACAGGTTAGGGAAGTGGGCAGAGAGCAACAGGATGCAATTCAATAAGGACAAGTGCAAGGTGCTACATCTAGGGAGAAAAATCTGCCAACATACCTATAGGCTGGGGGGTGACCTTCTCAGCACCACTGAGGCAGAAAGAGATCTTGGAGTGACTGTTGACTCCAGGATGAACGTGACTCGTCAATGTGATGAAGCAGTCAGCAGAGCTAATCACACCTTGTCGTGCATCCATAGGTGCTTCACAAATAGGTCCAGGGAGGTGATTCTCCCTCTCTACGCGGCACTGATCAGGCTGCAGCTGGAGTACTGTGTCCAGTTCTGGACACTGCAGTTCAAGCAGGATGCGGACAACCTGGAAAGGGTCCAAAGAAGACCCACTTGTCTGATGGGGCCTGCAGGGATGGCGCTATGATGAGGAAAGGCTAAGGGATCTTAACCTCGTAAGCCTCTCCAAGAAGGGTGAGAGGAGACCTTGTGGCGGTGTACAAATTCATAAGGGGAGAGCAACATGAAGTAGGTGATGATCTGTTTACCAGGGCACCCCCTGGAACAATAAGGAACAATGGCCATAAGCTATTGGAGAGTAGGTTTAGACTGGACATTAGAAAAAGTTCTTCATGGTCAGGGTTGTCAGGATCTGGAATGAGCTTCCAAGGAAGGTGGTGCTCACCCCATCCTTGGGGGTCTTCAAGAGGAGACTGGACAGGCACCTGGCTGGGATCACATAATCCCAGGTTTGGTGACCCTTTTCTTGCCTACCAGGGGCAAGGGGTCAGACTAGATGGCACACTGAGGTCCTTTCCGACTCTAGAATCTATGAATCTATTTATGGATATATATCAGAGACTTGTGCTCTGTTTAACTGGATCTCATTACTGGTTTAGCTGGATATGCTGGTTGCTTCCTTTACTTTGCTGACCAAGCTGATTGTCATATCTGCCAAGGTTCATTCTATGGTCACTCAGTAACAGGCTTTTTGATTTAGCTACACTTCTGCAGCTTGGCATGGGCCCCTTGATAATGGCCAAGGCTGGTAACAATTCCTTCTAGAGCTATGGCAGTCTACTGAAAAGTAGTTCTACTAGAGAGTGGTGAGCAGAAAGCAGGGGTCTCTGATATATGTGTAAATCTTGGTTCAGAAAAAGCAGGTCAATAAGTAAAAAACCCTTTCCCGTCCCCTAAGGGCCCTGCCTGCCAGTATCTCTTGGGCCTATTTTAAGAATTTTCTCCAGAGCTTGTGTGGCACCATGGTTTGAGTGCTCTCCCTCTAACTCTCCTTTTGCCACGCAGTACAAAAAGTTCCTCCAGAACTCATTGTCAGAGAGGCAATCTGGAAATGAATAAGTGGTCTGGCCATACTTAAGCAGACAATAAACCTTTGCCAGGCAACCACAAAGAAGGGACCTCCTTCTTAGCCTTTCTGCTAACAGCTCTACCCTAACAGACCCTACCTTACCCTAACTTTTATTCCAGTTGTTGCCAACCAATTATGTAGCCACAGCTGTGAAAACAGCTGTTCTGTCCATTAACAACCTTGTAGCTATTTACCACTCCCCCTGCCTCCGGGGTTTATATATCCTGTCAAAGCACCAGGGTTTTATAGACAGCTATAAACCCTGCATAGCTTTCATGGACTGTTCAAAGCAGAGGAGAGAAAACAGAAGTATGTTGCTCCCTCATATCTCCTTCCTACCCTGGAACCTGTCCCACGCAGGCCTTTTGGCTGCTTATACATGTGCTTGGGGATGGGGAGAAGGTGGACATTTTAATTGGAGCCATCCCCAGGGAGCCTCATTGTCACATGTATTAAGCCTCCACATATTTAAAAAAGGCCGTGGGACTCTATATAAAGCTCATTTGACAGGGTTTAACTAAAGTGCCCTCACAGATATTTAAAAATGCCTGGGGACTTACTATGTGTGATGGTGCGGTGATGCTGGAGCATTTTAATTAGAACATGAAGCAGGCTTGATTAATCAAATTTTTTCCAACGAGTTCTAATTAGAATGAGAACCAGCACGTGTACAGGCAGCCTTTGTTCTTTGTTACAGAATCAGAGACCACAGAACTGGCCAAAAACTTCAATATTTCCCACCATACCCTAACACTATCAAACTAATAGTCAAGGACAAGCCTAGTCCAGAAAAAAACAGAAAAGGAAAGAATGTTATGATGGATTTGAGTCACAATGGTCTGCAGAGAGTGTTATGCTCTGCAGAGTTACACTCAATGACATTTATACCATGAGTGATTGTATCTCAAGGCAATGCATTTGATTGTATTGACTTGCTTTACCACTTTATCATGACTGCTCTGTAGAGCCTGTGCTCCAAGGAATACAAGTGGCCATCTGTCAATCTCTGGGGAGGGGATGGGCAGGACTTCTGGGGCCCCTCTTCCAGTCAGAAGCATAGAGGGGCCCACTACACTCCACCGTGAAAATGGTGGTCAGCGTTATGCCAGGACCATGAAACCCAGAAGCAGCCACCATGAATTAGGTAAGTCCCTACACATGACTAGCGGAAAGGTATAACAATTGCCCTCCTTCTGTCTCCCTCTCTGAATATAGGGAGATGAGACAGACTCTTTTTGGAAGTACCATGACCTGTTACTATTATAAAAGCAGAGTCCATGTAAATGTGTGACTATCCTAATACATATCAAAAAAGTACAATACATTTCCTAGGGTTTAGTGTTCAGTACTATTTTGTTTCTTTCTTTATTGATGAACCATATCTTGTGGGTATCGTATAAGAATAGAAGCTTTAAGAAGGGCCAAGATACAGAAGAGTACAGGCAAACTGGCAAACTGGGATGAAAAGGGGAGTCAGTGTGAGAGAAAAAAAAGGATTGGCAGGATTGAAAGAACTTAACGGGATATGAGCAGTCGTCACTGGTAGAACAGATTAATAGACAATTCTGAGATTTGCTAATATGATAGCAAATTAAAAGTACAGCTAAATGGAATTTCCCTGTCCTATATCATGCCTGTTGGGTGGAACCAGTAAAATTATATAATCAAAAAAACCAAAATATTTTTGTTATATGTGGCAATGGCTTCCCCAGGTCTAAAAATAAGAGTACAAATCAGGAAGGCCTGTGACATATCTGCACTCATCAGATCTTACAAGGAAATCATGAAATTCCATATTGAACTAAATAAGCATGACACAACCTGTGATCCATTAAATAGGAAATTAGAAATACAAGTTCTTTGCTGAATGAACATGTTGATCCAAATCAATAATGTAAAGAAAATGTAGCTCATCTCTCCTAGAAACGGATTTGCACTTTATACACTAAAATGCAACAAAAAAGGAACAAAAGGTTTTCTTTCACAGTCCCAAAACCTTGAATGAAAATACTGATCTTGACAGTAATATCATACTAAGATAAACCAAAACGCTGGTGAGCTTAATGGAGATACAACTGTAAAACTATTATGGCAGAAGAAATAGACCTTTTCTCTATGGCCTGGCCCAAACCCACTGAGATATGGGCTTCAGTTCAAGCCCTAAGGCTGAGTCCCTCAAAGATGTTTAGATGCATCCTTCCTATGCATGCGCAGGAATCTATCTCCCATTAAAATCAGATACCTGGCCTAAAGGCCATATCCCATTTGGCACTTAGACTCAAATCCAGTTCTACTTCCTAAAAGATGACTCTAAATCCCTGGATTTATAGTATTTTGGGTGGGGGTATTCTCCATGCCTCTTAATGAAGCTGAGCCATTGGCCAACCAGGATTGTAAAAGTAATGACACCAGTAGAACAAGAGAGAGATTCCTCTGTGGCCTAATGAGATGCATGCTCAGTATTGCTTCTAATATACTGAGAAGGGTTTATCTCTCAGGGTGAGTCCAAGTTCTCTCAGGAAGTGGTATAGACATAGCATTAGGTATCTAAATCCTGCTTAAGGCTACAAACAGATGTTGTCAACTGTTGGTATAGTGGATCCAATAGATGGGCAAAGACAGATGTCACCTACGCCATTGTCCAACAAGATTGAGCCCCTCCTGCTTCCATGGCTTTAGGGGCCTGATCATGCAGAAAAAAGCCTCAACATGGACCTCTTCTACATTTCTTCTGTGTATTTAAACAATCTCTGCAATGGTGGGACATTGACAGCCCTTGTGGCCCTGCTTTACCTGTGGCAGGTTAGGGGGCTCTTGGTGTTTTAGGGCAATATGCTTTGTAGCTGTGCAACAGGGTTGATTTGTGTAGTTTTAGGAACAGGATAGATAAGTATTCATATGGGCCAGTTTGGAAATGAATGATTCTGTCTTGAACACAGGTTTGGACTAAATGGTCTCCTGAGGTCCCTTCTAGCCCTACTTTTCTATGATTCTATGAACTGTAAGACATTATAACTGTACTGAGCTTTTACTGTTTCCTATTCATACTTTTAAGGATACATCCTGCTTTTGAAAACCACATCTAATTCCCAGAAATTCAGTGAGAAGTGTACACATAGTTCCAATGATAGGATTTAGTTCTGAGTGCTTACTAAAGATCTGGTGAGGAGTGGTGATAGGCTGAAGGTGCAGTGGGGTCAAGGAGGGTCATGATATTGTTACATATACTGACTGAGGAATTTGTGAAGCAAAGGGCATGTCTACATGTGCATTTACCCTGGCATTTACTGAGCAGTAAGCAGGAATAAGCTGGTCTTTACACTTGCAGGCATTAAGGTACATTAATGCTGTTAATCCCAATACTGTTAAATTAGTCTTAAATCAGTTTACACAGACAGTGTTACTGTGTAGTAAGGTGTCTACACATGCATTACTGCACAGTAACTAATAGGGTGTAAATTTGATACCTGCATAATGCAGATATCAAATTTATGTGCAAGTTGCATAAGTCACCATATTTACTGCACATTATGGGCATGTACATGGAGAAATGTGCCCATATTGAGCAGTAATTTTGGTTACTGTGCAGTAAATGCACATGTGTAGACATGCCAACTATGACCACAGTAGGTAATTCTAGGTCATCTTCTACTCAGATTTAAGAATCCTTAAACTCCTAAATTACAAAGAACCAAGCTTAATGCAAAATGTTTCTGGTAAAAAAAATTAATAGTTAAGTGTTTCCCCCCAAATAACTTGGCCTTTTTTCTCCATAATGGAAGATGTAGTACATCTCAATAGTGGGCAAAATATTCACTATCAAGATGTGACTTCTTGACAACAGACATTGCCAACACCTTCCTGAGGACACCTGGAGCCCCACTATCTCAATGGAAAGCAATATCTACCACTAGCTTTAATCAGCTCTGATGGATACAAGTGGTGTTTGTAAGATGTTACCTGGCAACAGGCAAATTCAATCGTAGAAGACAATGAATTGTCCTAGGGATATATTGTTCTGAAATGTTTTAAGTAGCTCAGTCTATGTGAACCTTTTCCCCACAGAATAGTGTAAAAATGTCTTAGAGAGACAAATAGCACTTTTATAAACACTCAAAGTAATTCTACTGTGTAAGATTTTGCTGGTGGTTAATGGAGGTAAATAAATCTTTATTTCCTCTGTACCAACAACCAAACCATAAGATGTAAAATACTTATGATTTCTAAAGTGTTCTTATTTTTGCCTATTATATTTGGTATGGTACTTAGTAAAGGAAAGTATTAGGTAACAGTAATCTCATTCAGGATTTTAATCTGAACACAGACCTACCATCATGAAATGCGTACACATTCTGTAAGCATGAAGTAATTGAATTTAGATATAATATACCTGCAAAATACTGACTTTCAGCTTTTTTGGAGCTATACAAAGGACAAAACAAGTTGTTATTGAATTTCTAATAGTTTTTACGGCAAGACTGTGAATCTCTTATGAACATGGAACTGACCTGCATATCTATATATTTTGGTCCCATAACAGAGTTCACCACATGCTGTTCTGCTCTACAAACATCACTGAGAACAAAGAATTGAATCTCACTAGGAAAAATGTTTCTACCTACCCTGAGAAACAGTTTAATTGATACAACTATGAAAACAGGTCTTGTTCCTTTTAAGCACAAAAAATGTTATTTTTGCATTAGGACTTTTAGAGAGTTTCTCTTTTAAATTGCTTGGCTTTTCCAACAAATAATTTATTTTTCATCATCATCAAAGTATTAGGTCTTACTAATTTGTTTTTATTTTAAAAATTGACTATTTTCCTTTATTTCAACTTTTAAAATATGTCACAGATATCTAATGCACTGCTAAAACTGGTCTTTTGTATACTGTAGACAAAAAATGTTAAGACAATCTTTTTGGGGGGAATGCTGACTTACGATTTTTGAATGGTGTGTGTTGGCAATACTGTCAGCAGCTCCCATGTTTGTTATGCTGACAAAGTGAGGTACCTGGGAAATTTTATATTATCTACTTTTTCTCTTCTATGGTATTTCATAGATTTCATAGAGTTCATAGACATTAGAGCTGGAAGGGACCTCGGGAGATCATCGAGTCCAGCCCCCTGCCCAAAGGGCAGGAAGTCAGCTGGAGTCATAGGATCCCAGCAAGATAAGCATCCAATTTACTCTTGAAGGTGTTCAATGTAGGTGCTTGAACCACCTCCGCTGGCAGACTGTTCCAGACCTTGGGGGCTCGGACAGTAAAGAAATTCTTCCTTATGTCCAGCCTGAAATGGTCTTGCAGGAGTTTGTGACCGTTCGACCTCATCATCCCTTGGGGCGCTCTGGTGAACAAACGTTCCCCCAGATCCTGGTGGTCACCCCTGATAAACTTAGAGGTGGCCATCAGATCACCCCTGAGCCTGCGCTTTTCCAGGCTAAAGAGTCCCATGGCTCTCAGCCTGTCATTGTAAGATCTGTTTTCCTGACCTCTGATCATGCGCGTGGCTCTCCTCTGGACTCTCTCAAGCTTCTCCACATCCTTTTTGAATTGTGGAGCCCAAAACTGGACGCAGTACTCCAGCTGTGGCCTCACCAAGGCCGAGTACAAGGGGAGAATGACGTCCCGGGATTTGCTCGAGAAGCATCTATGCATGCACGCCAGCATTTTGGTCGCTTTACTAGCCGCAGCATCACATTGCAGGCTCATGTTCATCTTGTGGTCAATGATGACCCCCAAGTCTCTTTCTTCTGTAGTGCTAACCAACGTAGCACTGCCAAGCCTATAAGGGTGCTGCAGGTTTTTCCTCCCAAGGTGGAGAACCTTGCATTTATCGGTGTTAAACACCATGAGGTTCTCGTCTGCCCATTTGCTGAGCTTGTCCAGGTCAGCCTGGATCACCCGCCTATCTTCTGGCGTGGATGCTTTGCCCCAAAGTTTGGTGTCATCGGCGAACTTGGCCAGTCCACTCCTGACTCCAATGTCCACATCGTTAATGAAGATGTTGAACAGTATGGGTCCCAGGACAGAGCCTTGAGGGACCCCACTGGTCACAGGGCACCATGATGAGTGACTGCCATCAATCACAACCCTCTGGGTCCGATCACGAAGCCAATTTCCCAGCCAGCGGATCGTGGTGGAGCCAAGGCCACAACTGGGCAGTTTGGCCAAGAGGTGATCATGGGATACCAGATCAAAAGCTTTTTTGAAGTCAAGATATATGACATCAATCTCTTCTCCCTTGTCCAGGTGATAGGTCACCTGGTCATAGAAGGAAATGAGATTGGTCAAACAAGACCTACCTGCAACAAACCCATGCTGGCTGTCCCTTAGAATGTTAGCCTGGGCCAGTCCCTCAAGGATGGCCTCCTTAATAAACTTTTCTAAGATCTTCCCCAGGATAGAAGTCAGGCTAATGGGCCTGTAGTTAGCTGGATCCACTCTCCTCCCTTTCTTGAAGATCGGCACCACATTGGCCTTCTTCCAGTCTTCAGGCACTACACCAGAGCGCCAGGAGTTTTCAAAGATCTGTGCCAGGGGCTGGGCTATGACGCTCGCCAGCTCCTTGAGTACTCTGGGGTGCAGACTGTCAGGGCCAGCTGACTTGAAGGTATCCAGCTTCTCAAAGTGTTCCTTCACAAGGTCAGCATTGATGGAGGGTAGGGGATCCCCCTCACCCAGATTTCCCTCTCCCATAGCAGGCATGGGCATCCCATGTGACTGATGAAAGACTGATGCAAAGTACCTATTTAATAGGTTGGCTTTTTCGTGGGCGTCAGTTGTCAGTATGATTAATTCTTCTTATTTTTCTCTTTTAAAATACTATTGTTTAGCTTTTTTCATTTTGCTTTGGTTTGGAGGTTCTTTTTGGGGGAAACAGTAGTTGAGGAAAGATATGAAAAGCCAGTAGTTATTTGGCCAGAAGCATAAATGAAACAAGCCAGTTATTTTTATTGACCAAACCAAGTGTAAAGTGAAAAAAAATACAATTTGAGAAAGACAATTAAAAATTACAACTGCATTCACTCCTTTCATCCCCCAAACCAAATATCTCCCTCTCTAAATTCAGGTTTGCAATGTGATGCTCTTACAGGAATGCTCTGATTTCAGCTTCTTAGGAGAGAGAGTAACGCAGAAAGATTTTAAACTATATTACCAGATAAATCTTGGATTAAAGAAGTGCTTAGTTTATGGTCTGTTTGGACTCTGCCTATATTTCTAAAGTTCACATTGGTAAGTTCAAGCATAGTACATTTCTCAGGAAGGGGTTAAGTCAAGTGAAGTCAGTCCCGAGGCCATGCCAAACATTGGGACACCTTTGATATAGAAATAACTTTCCTCCATTCTTCCCAGGCTTTTGCAATCCTTGTACAATCAGTAAGTTTTAATCCCATACAGTCTTTGATGTTGGTAGTCTATCTTGTCCTAGGTCTTCCTCTTCTTCTTTGTCCATCCACAGCACCCTCTAGGATGGTATTGGTAAGAGCACTGGGCCTTCTGGTTATATGTCCAAAACACTGGATCTTTCTTATTCTTATGATTTTGAGTAAGGGTTTGTATTTGCTGACTTCTTGTCTGATTTCATCTTTCACAGATTCATTTGTTCTGTGTGCCATGTAGGGTCTTCTGAAGCACCACATTTCAAAGGTCTCAATTCGCTTTTCCAGTGCCCTAGTGAGAGTCCAGTTATGGCAGCCACAGAGAGCTGTTGAAATGACAACAACGTATAGTACATGGAGTTTCATTTTCATTTTGATGTTACTGCTAGTCCAGATTTTCTTCAGCTATGGCTATTCTTGCTTTACTAATGTAACATCTTTTGCGATGGGTTCTCAAAGGTGTTTAAAGTGTGTTACTTTTTCTAGATTCTCATTACTAATTTTTACTGATGCATCATCATTATTACTGGCTGATGTCATCATTACTTTGCTCTTCTCCACACCAATTTCCATTCCATATCTCTCTGTAGCCTTATGCAGCCTTTCTGTTATTTTCGTAAGCTCTTCTGCAGTTCCAGCTATTAGATCCATGTCATCAGCAAAATGAAGGTTGTTAATTTCTTGTCCTCCAACTGACACTGTTCCAGTGAAGTTCTCTAAGGCATCTCACATGATTTGTTCCAAGTATAAATTAAATAAGCATGGTGAGAGAAGACAGCCTTGGTGTAGTCCTACTAATGTTGCATACCACGCCAGAACGTTATTGTCAAGCAGGACTACACTACTTGTATTGTTGTAGAGTTCTTCTGTAAGACTTATGAAAGTGGCACTGATATTATGCTTCTTCATTGTCAGCCATAGTGCTTTTCACCCAGGGCCAGGATTTCTAGCAAAAGGAAGCTTTTCCCTGGGAATGTGTGGTAAAGTATTAAGGTCTTTGAATTAGGGATTTGGAGGGGAGAGAGAGGGTTTGTTTTTTTTTAATTAAAAAAAAAAATCACATTAATTGCTCAACTCTCCCGGTTTCCCAAACAATTTTACAATGTTTGCAGTGTGTTTGGAGATTCTACTTTTATTTGTGTGGAAATAAAGAATATAATATACAATATAATATTGATGTGCATTTTAAATAATGTTCTATTTTATGTTATGCATGAATCAACAGTTCTGCATGGAATGGTGTTAGTCTTCAGATGCTGCAGTTTATTCACATATCAGTGCCCAAAGAAGTAGAAAACTATATCCAAATGCTGTCAAACCGCATTTATAGTAAAAGATATCCAAGAAACTCTTGTTGCTTGTCCCTGCTATTATGCTAAGCATTGTGTTACACATAAACATGGTTAAAGTCTCCATCACCTGAACTAATTATGCAGTGAAGCTTCTTGATTTTGTGTTGTACACGCATTCCAGGCTAGAAGTAGAATAGGCATAGGCACAAATAGTGTAGGTTCAGAGGAATGAATAAGGGTCTTGAGATAATGAAGGGTAGATCAAGGTGTAAGTGCTTAGAAAACCAGGTAAAATTAAATCTTGAATCCCAAGACAAAGGGTAACATTGGAGGTCAACAAAAAGAGACAAAATGCCAAATAGCACTTTACATTAAATTAGGTCTTCCCTGTTTGTGAATAATGTTCTCAGTAGTTTAGCTTGCTGGAAATGGTGTATGCTTACAGTCAGTGAAACTGAGCAATAGAGTAAAAGGAGCAGGGGTCAATTCAAACATAACCCATTCAGAAAAGTACAAGTCAACTCTGAATTTAAAATGAACCTTCTCTCCCTCTCCCCTGCCTTCCTCCTTCCCCTTCCTCCTCCCCACAAAGATGAGGTGGAAGGACAGGAGCGAGGTGGAGACAAGCAGCAGCTGCAGCTTAGATCCCAACCCTGGTTTGGGGCTGCACCCGCAGCTGCACCCACAGCCAGAACCACAGCAGCCATCTGCCCCCAACACCACCTTGTTGTTGAATCCAAGATGAAGGGCTTTTTCTCTCATGTTAAACATGGAAAAAAGATGTTTAAAGGAGACTTCCAACAAAAATCCAATTTTCAGATCCTGGTCTTCTGACTGCAGAATGGTTCATAAGAGGTCATGGGGCTTTGCGGTTTTTTTTAATAAAATTATATTTTTTTGGTCACCTAAGAACGACTCTGTTTTTGTAACAGGGGACCTTCTTGGGGCCGATTTGCCTGTGGCCCACCCACCTGTTTCTGGGCCAACCACCTGCCTTTCTCTCCTGCCATGCCTTGTTGTTATCTAAATAACTATCTTAATTAGGCGGGAGGCTGACCATTTTCTTTTCCGATGCCGGGGGCGCTATCTGCGGCTCTGTTCCTCCCCTACACCATAGCCCAAGCCTCGCAGATGGTATCCACTGATGTTAATCTCACTGGCCCCACGCTGGGCCCCAGAATCCTCCAGCTAAGACCCCAACTGGATCCCTCACTCAGGTGGCCTACCCCACCCTTATTCAGGGCTGCTTAGATCCCTAAAACTATTTTCCCTCTTGGGCATGGTCCCCCTGGGACCTTTGCCATGCAGCCCCTGGCCTCGCCTCCAAAGCCAGGCCCTCAGCTCTGGGCACCCTCATGGTGGGCCCTTTTGACCAAGGTCAAAAGGGTCCCTGGCCCTTTTGACCATTCTAGTCCTGGCCCCAGCACTAACCAGTCAAGGGTACTCTACATCAGGCCTCTAAGCCTTTAGCCCCACTCTCTCTCTTGGGTCTGCCCTCTGGACCCTACTAGCAGGTGACCCACCTGGTTGTGGGAGCTGGGGTTATTAAGGCACCCTGACCCACCTTTCACCAGGCTGGTAACTGGCCTGGCACTTTCTGGGGGCTCCCACACTACTGAGAGACTCACCAGGCCACCTACTTCTTGTAGGATGCAGTTTTAGGTCATGCCCCATACCAGGAGCCTCCTAGCCATCCCCTACAGCTCCTCCCTTACCTCCAAAGGTGATACGTGTAGCCTTGCAGCCAGGTGATGTTACTGCCTGGCCTGCCAGTAGGGGACTGATCTGTTTATATGGGCAGCCAGGGATCTAAAATGGCTGCCGCAATCAAGCACCTGCTGGCTGCTTGGCTCAGGTCTTAAAGTGGAAGGCACAAACAGTGCCCTGCCACAACTTCTGATATCCAATAGCAAGAAAATAATCATTCTCAATTGGTGATGCGCTGAAAAAAAAATGTAGCTTAGAATGTGGAAGTTTCAGAAAGATATGAGCAACCAAAATAAAGTGTTATTATGGACATATTTTGTAACCTGAGTTATAGTAGTTGCAGTTTTTCCTGAGATAAAGTAGCTTTATATAGTCTCATTATCTTTTCATCTAACAAGATAGCCCACATCAATAAGAAAATCATAGAGAACTGTATTTAAAAGGATGTTAAATATTTGAAATATTAATATTTTTAAATTATTGTTTATGTAATTTGTGTTTATCTGGAACTTACTCTAGGTTCTAGGCATCTCATATTATCTAAGAAATACAGTTAAAGAATGTTTGCTATTACAGTTGGTCAGCTACTCAAGGATCCTGTAACAAATCCAAAATTAATCCATTACCTACCACATTACCATTTAAAATACCCTGCTAATACCCAAAACCCAAACTCTACCCTTGTACTGAGTACAAATACTAATTCTTTTATATATCTACCTTTTTTCCCCAAAGCCTGCATCAAAATAGCTGACTAGAGTACAACCACATAAGCAAACTGATTTCCAAGGGACTGAAATATTAGATCCTTTGCCTTCTTGAATCTTCAGTTTGATTTTTAAACAACAGCTTTTTTTCCTCTCTTTCTTAAAAGGACAGTCTTCTCAAAAATAAGTAATCCTTTTCTCAATATTTAGTTCTGTTTCTTTACCTTCATTTAGAAAAAAAATGGAGCTCAGGTTCCTTTTTATTGTTTTATTGTCACGTGTATTAACACCGTGGGGCTGAGGGAGATCCACGGCGGTTTGGCAGGATGCTGCCAAACCCTCCCAGACCCTACCAATCCCTGTGCAGATGCTTAATCCCTTTACTCCCCCCCCCCGCAAGACCTCTCTTGTCCCTCTGATCCCTTCACGTCCCCCCTGATAGCCCCCTGATCCCTTAGATCAAGTGGTCCTTTTGTAGGCCAGGTGTACATGAGTTTGTACTCCCCTCTTCAACTGAGGGAATTATTGGCAGGGTAGTGTGCTGTGGAGGGACACAACAGCCCAGTGGCTGCCTCTGTCCACTATAGAGTCAGGCCCAGTCAATCAATTACTTAACTATATACAAATTTATTATTACAACAAAACCATTAAAGGGTAAGGGCATAGATTATATATATATGTACAAATTTACAAAACAATAAGCCCTATACCATATATATATATATATATATATACACACACACACACACACTCTTATTACTCAAAAATACAAATGAACAATAGAACAACCCAGAACAAAGGATATTGATCAGGCAACCTTATAACTCTACTAATATACAAATTATTAGTTCAACTTATTCACATAAACTATAAGGCACAGTCTACAAATATAACCAGCAATCCTTAGATGACCTGGGTGCCCTCCAGGGCAGGGGCCCCACTCCCAAGGTACCACTACAGGAAAGGAGGTGAGGGGAAGGAAAAGGAGAGGGGGACCCCAAAGACTCCTAAGCTTCTACCCCCATCACCCAGGAGCGGCTCACATGGTGCCCCTTCACAACCCTGGGTTCCCTTCCCTGGGGGACCCTCTCTCCAGGGTAACTTTTTATTCCACCATCCCAGAGGGTTGCTTCCCATTCTCCAGGTTGAGCTTTCCTGCCAGCTGAGTCTGCTGCCACTGGCCTGGCTTAGGGCCACATACACCGCTGTGTGTAGTGGGCACTTCACCTTGTATTAGGGGTTGGAGGCCCAGGCAGCTTTGTGCAGTACCGGGACTCAGTCTGCTCCCAGACCCTCTAAGTAGTGTCGTCTGCACTGAGCTACTGCCCTGTGTTGCCTATCAGCTCTGTGTTCCTGAGGGAGCCCTGGCACCCAGCTTGCTGGACTTACAAAGGACCTTTTCTATTCTTCATCCCCTCCCCCCCCACACACCTCATCTAACCAGAACTATGCAGAAGAAAAGTTTAATAGGCATCTCAGGCTGTACATTCCCTGGTCCTAGTATGGGAGGCCTACTTTAACTTGATTGACTAAAACTTGGTTGCTGGGTTAGGGAATGCTGAGGCAAGAGACTGAGTCAGAGGAGGTATGGGCAACATTTGAACAATGGTTAAGGGTTCATCACAATGTCCCTGACCACAAATGTTGTCATACTTTTCCCAGGATGACTGTTGGAAGTCCTCCCCACAAAGTTTATGAACACTGCAAGTAATCAATCCCTCTAAGTATGTTAAAAGACTACAGTAAGATCTGGAAGTCATGCTAAGCTGAAGCTTATTCACAACAGGTAAAATACAAAACACCAATGCTGACTTCACAGTGCAAGCATAGCTAGGCCATTTGAGAAGAAACAATGTGGTATCCCTTCCAGTATATCTTCTATATTCATAATAATTTCAAGCTGGCTCCTAGGTGCCTGGTTACTCCTTAAAACTTAATGTTTTTCCTAGCTGTTAATCAGTTTCTTGAGATGTTCCAAACCAGATATCCCCTTGTCACTGAAAAAGGTAATTCATTTAAATTGAAACTGTTTATATAACAGGATTTTCCCTATCAATTATGGCTTGGGACCCTCTTGATTTACACAATTAAAATAATGCTTTGAAGAGGCTGGACTATAGGAAAGCTGTAAAGCAGCAAACAGGGTACTTCAAGAGGGAGAAATCTCTCTGACATCATCCGCTGTTGTTCTTGAGAAGCTGGGAGAAACAGATAGACTCTTCTGGTCGCCTGTTTAACCTTCAACTATTGTGCTAGGAACTTTACCTGTCAACAAACCACCCAAGTGCCTTGGAATGGTGAGATCCCAGCTCTTGCTCTCTCTCTTTCTTCCTCTTTCTCTCTCTTTTTTTCTTTTTCTTTCTAGGCATAGCTTTCTGAACCTGAACTGTATTAGTTAAGCTTGAACTAGGTTTCCCTATATAATTGAAACACGGTAATATTGTAATAGTTTTTGTTTTCCCCTGTATGTCTATTACTACTAATACCATCATAAATTTCATAAACTTAGCAATAAATACCTTTTATATTCAAACTGGTGGTAACCAGGTGAATTTTTCCTTCTCTACTTCCCCTTCCCTACTTGCTCTGCAGCAATGCTTATTTTAACCTAAGCCAAAGATCTCTGTGAAGCCCAGAAATACTGTGGGGTCCACTCAACAAGAGGCTACCAGTACTAGAACAGTTAGGGCAAAAGATTGGGACATGCTGTGTTTGAGACACATAAGGGGATCAGCTCGTATAGGCTTATTGACCCAGGTTGGCTCACACGTGCCCTAATGAACTGAATGCTGGCCCATGAGGGTGTCAGCTGGACACCCAGCCAGGTTCAGAGGTATTCAGTTCACCTGCGTGCTTGTATCTGACTTCATTTTATTGTTACCTTAATGAATTAATTGTTGCCATATGAGGGTATTAGCCTGTACATGCTGATCCACCTGACCAGGTCAGACATGTCACGTTAATCTGTGTGTATATATTTGACAGATTTGGTGGCTGGAGGAACCCAGCCCCATGGAAACTAAGTCCTGCAAGATAGGTCCACTGGCGGTGAGGACTTGCAAAAGAGAGAGATACATCTCTGTATAGAAACACAAATAACACAAGCAGCACATTGATAGAATTACAAAGACCCTAGAAACATACCCCTAATAAATGAGCACACCTCAAAGTGATGGGCAAATCTGGTAACACCTATACCAACAGCTATAGACCCAAGCCACCTCAAATGGCTAGCAGGGTCCCTCACCCTCCATGCAGTGCCTCCTGCACTGAGCTCCTGGCCTCATGCGGAGGTTGGGGACCTGAGCCAACCAACCAGCACCAAAGATCCTGCTTCATGCACTGGCCTGTTCACTGTGTCTCTGGCTGCACAACTCATGGTTGCAGACCCAAGCCACCTCACGCAGCTCCCAGGGTCCAGACGCCACGTGCCGAGTTGCACAGTGACAGCCTAAACACTGGAGCCATCCTCAGCTCCCTGCCAATATAAGTAAGTCTTCAGGGGCTCTCCTGGGCAACTGCTTCACCCTGTGATGCATCTCTCTCATGCTAGGCACACAGCTCCTTTTATACTCTTCAGGGCTCTGCCCCAAAGTTTTCCAGACCTGACAGTGTTGCAGTCTACAATCAGATCTGAGGGAGCTCGTCTCTCCCTCCCCTCAGGAAAGGGGCATGACTTCAATTCTCTTGCCGCCTCCTGATTGGTGGACAGGCTCCACCAATCAAACAACAGAATCTCAAGCCTGGGACTCAACCCAAGCTCTGAAAGATAAGCCTGCTAGACTTTTTAAGTCAATCTAACCTCCCCCTAACCTCCTTGAATTTCTGTATGTACCCTTAGTGACATTACTGTCAAAAGTCCTTTGCTCTACTCCCTGTTTTGGAAGTACTATGTATTGGACATAGCTGGGGATAAGGCACTGGGTAGGCTGGATCTGTGCTGTAAGGTGATATAAAGAATCTTTTTTTAAGATGCCTGGATAATGGGTCTTGTAGTTAGAGGTCAAGCTGATTGTTAGATTTTGGAAAAGAACTTTTTCCTGGGTCAAACTGGCATGGCCCTTCCTAGTAGTTTCACCTTCAGCTGCAACTGCAAACTGATTTCTCCTGTTTTCAGCCTGAGGTACAAAATTGCTTAGTATCCTGAGGACTGAAAAGCTTTTGCCTAACTGAAGTAACTGAACTCAATATAGATGTATCTAAGTGAAATGTAATGGCCTGTGGTATACAGAAGATTGCACTAGATCAGGGTGACTAACCTGTGGCACACATGCCACAAGTGGCACAGTCAGCTTCTGTGTGTGGCACACGGCAGTTCAGAGAAGGGGTAAGCAGCACAAGGCTGATAGCACTAGGAACAGAAAGCAGAGCAGTAGAGCTGGCATAGGAAGGGGATTCATAGATTCATACACTGTAAGGGTCGAGAAGGGACCTTATAGATCATCGGGTCCCGTTCCCTTGCACTAGGCAGGAAAAGACAACTGGGGTCAAGTAGGTGACTGTCCAGTCTCCTTCTGAAGATTTCCAGGGTAGGTGATTGTACCACTACTGGAGGGAGTTTACTCCACAGTCTGGACACCTTGGCTGTGAAGGAGTTTTTCCTGGAATTGAGCCTGAATTGGCCTTCCAGGAGTTTGTATCCATTGCCCCTGGTATTCCCCAGGGTGTCCTGGTGAACAGCTGTTCACCGAGTTCTTGATGTACTCCCCTGATGTAGCGGTAAGCCACTACCAAGTCCCCTCTCAGCCTTCTCTTCTGTAGGCTGACGAGGCCCAAGTCCCTCAGCCTTTCCTTGTACAGCTTGTCTTGCAAGTCCCTGATCATACAGGTGGCTCTTCTCTGGGCCCTCTCAAGTTCTTCCACGTCCTTTTTGAAGTACGACACCCATAACTGGACACAGTACTCCAGCTGCAGTCTCACCAGTGCAGAGTACTGTGGGAGCATCACTTCCTTAGTTTTGTATGAGATGCACTGGTTAATGCATGCCAGCATGCTGTTTGCCCTGCTGGCCACTGCATCACACTGCTGGTTCATGTTTATACGATGGTTGATCACTACCCGTAGGTCCCTTTTGGCCATGGTGCAAGTCAAATGGTCACCACCAAGCCTCTAGGTATGTTGGGGATTGTTTGCCCCCAAATGGAGCACCTTACACTTCTGAGTGTTGAACTTCATCTGGTTCCAGTCCGCCCAACTTCTGGCATGACCACACTCCCCCATAACATGGTATCATCTGCAAATTTGGCCAGTGAGCTTTTCACCCTCACATCCAAATCATTGATAACGATGTTGAAAAGCACCGGTCCAAGCACAGACCCCTGAGGGACACCACTGGCCACTTCTCACCAGGACAACACAGATCCATTCATGAGAACTCTCTGGGTCTTACCATGCAGCCATTTTTCACCCACTGAACTGTTGAGCAGTTAAGCCTGCAATCTTCCAAATTTTCCACAAGGATATCATGGGCTACTAGATCAAAAGCCTTTTGGGGGTCTATGTCGACCTTCTCTCTTGCATCCAGGAGGCGAGAGACCTGTTCGTACAAGGAGATGAGATTGGTAAGACAAGACCTACCCATGATGAAGCCATGCTGGCTGTCATTCAGAATCTTACCCTCAACAAGTATATCGCACATAGATTCTTTAATGAGTTTTTCCAGGATTTTCCTGACATGGAGGTTGGGCTGATTAGCCTATAGTTGCTCGCGTCCTTTCTCTTCCCCTTCTTGAAGATGGGCACAATGTTGGCCCCTCCTCCAGTCCTCAGAGATCTCCTGTGTGCCACAATTTCTGAAAGAGTTTTGCCAGGGATTCTGCAATAACCTCAGCCAGCTCCTTCAGGACTCTTGGGTGAAGTCTATCTGGTCCTGCTGACTTATAAATTTTTAGCTTTTCTAGCTGGTTTTGCACCAGCTCAGTATCCACAGTGGGAAGGCTATCATTCCCATCATGCCCCCTATGATCCTTAACTTGCTTGTCTTTCCCCTTGGTCTGATGAAATACTGAAGTGTCGCAGAGCACTCAGGTGCCCTGCACCTGAGAGCAGAAATGGCTCGGGAGAGACCCCTAGTGGCAGGAAGGGGGAGGCTCAGCTGCCAGTCACCAGGGCAGCACTGGTGGTGGTTGCTAGGGCAACTGGTGGAGCCAGCTGACAGGAAGGGGCAGGGCTTGGCCTTTCTTAAGCCCAGGTGTGAGGCTAGGAGGGCAGTTCCCCTCTAGCGGCCAAGGAAGGGGGAGCTCGGCCAATGCAGTGAGAGGGGAGAAGCCCGACTGCATCAGCATCCCCTGGTTGCTGCCATGGGTTGGAGTATTTCCTGGTAGGGATTGAATATTGGTTTGGCCAGACGGTTTAGCTTTTTATGTTATAGCCCAGGGGCTTTGTGTTTTTGTGTTCGTTGTTACACTGGAGGACTGGGTAAAGCTATTAGGGGTTGGAGGAGGCCCATAGGGACTCCACGGTAGTGTGGGGATCCTGGCGCCAGAGAGGGCGCAGCATTTGGGGTGCATTGGCCCCAACCCCAGAGCAAAGGGGGGCAGTGAGGAGCCTGGAGAGAGGGCCATGAGAAGCGAGAAGCCCCAGAGCAAGGGGGCAGTGAGAAGCCTCAGAGCAAGAGGAGCTGTGGGGAGTGCCTGAGAGAAGGCAAGGGCCACGTTAGTACCATCTGCGAGGCTTGGGCTGTAGTGTAGGGGAGGAAGAAGGAGCTACAGACAGCGCCCCCTGGCATCGGGGTGTGTAAAGTGGGCAGCCTCCCGCTAATTACAATCAATCAATCAATCAATCAATATCAAGGCGTGGCAAGTGAGTAAGCTGGCGGTTGGCCCATTACAGGAGGGTGGAGTCACCAAGAGAAAGGCTCCAGTAGCAATACTCCTGTCACACAAAGCAAAGTGGGTATTCAAAAGTTCAATTTTTTCCTGACTGTCTGTTACCAGCTGTCCCAAGGTGTTAAGCAGGGGTCTCACTCTTCCATTTGTTTTCCTTCTGCTCCCTACATAACTAAAGAAGGACTTCTTATTGTCCTTGACTCCCTTGGCTAACTTAAACTCAGTCGCCACCTTAGTTTTCCTTTATTTCCCTACAAGTGCTGACCACTGTTGTATAGTCCTCCTTGAGGACTGCTCTTAGCTTCCACTGTCTGTACAGCTTTTTTTTCTTTTTCAAGAGGACCACAATGTCCCTATTGAGCCAGGAGGGCTTCCTAGCCCTTCTGCTACTTTTCCTCTTCATGGGAACAGTTTTATTTTGTGCTTCGAGGATCGTGTCCTTGAGAAACAACCACTCTTCATGCACCCCATTCGCCTTCCATTCCTGGTCCTGCATTGCCTCTCCTACTAATGCCCTGAGACTGTTTTTTAAATCCAGGACTTCAGTCTTGCTAGTTTATTTGTCAACCTTGTGGTGGACAGTGAACCTGATGAGCTTATGGTCACTGTCACCCAGTCTACCCTCATTGTTCAAGCCACACACCAGATCATCTTCCTTGGCCAAGACCAGGTCTAGGAGAGAAGTACCTCTGGTTGGCACTTGCACTTCCTGGGTCAGAAAGTGCTCCTTGATTACAGTTAAGAAGCTACATGACTGATTTGACCTAGCCAAATGCTCCTCCCAATCTATGTCCAGGTAACTGAAGGTGCCCATGACAATCAAGTCCCTTGTACATGCAGCCTCTGACAGTTCTCGAGAGAACTCCAGATCCAGCTCCTTCCCTTTGTTCGGTGGCCTGTAGTAAATGCAGGGTCTCTCTCACCTGCTGCCCCTCTCGCCTGCCCCAAAGCTTGACACAGAGGTTTTCAAGCTGCTTATCTTTGGACCCAATGTCAGCGTCATGCCCTGAGTAGTCACCTTGCGTCTGGCTCTGCGCCACGGTCAGGGTCCCTCCCAAACTCTTCTGCCATGACTTGATGGTTTATATAAGAGGAAGGAGGTTCAGTGGTGTTTTCTTTCCCTCTGGTTCTGGGGATGGAGGTACTCACAGGTACCCTGTGGTGTTCCTCAGGGCTCCGTCTCCCCTATACCCTGTCCACTTGCCAGCTGCTCAGGAATCCTGGTCTTCGTCTTGGTGATCGTGAACCCTTTTGGCAAAATGGGGTGTATTGTTGCCTCTAATGATCTGGTCCGGTACACAGATGAAGATTATGCCAAGGGCTTTGGCCCCTAGCCTCAGGGCCTCCATCGCCAGAGTCCTCCTTGAGAGGAGTGCCTGCTTAAATCTCCTTACAGTTGAGGGGCTGGGAACTGCCCATCTCAGCCTGGTTCCAGCTAAAGCCCCCGCTCTCCTGTGGCGAAGCAGTGCCAGCAGAGCTGGTGTTGCCAGTGCACGGAGCCTCCCTCCGTCCAGCGTGCTTCCAGTCGGCTCCCCCACTGCCAGCTTCCGGTGGGATTTTTTAACTCCCCATAGTGGCGGCTCCAGCTGGCATAATCAGCTGGCTGCCACCCCACCTGGGAAGCAGCTGCTTGAAGAGCCAGTGAAATGCTGGCTCACACGGCTCCTGGCCCCTGCCTGCTCCAGCTGTGAGTTCCCCAGGGCTCAGGTGTCTCCTCTTTCCCTTTCAGGAATGCCGGGGTTTGCCCTCAGCATTTCCATGGCTTGTGGGAGTTTCTCGCTGCCACAGTCAGCCTCCAGAGAGATGTACTACTCCCTCACACAGAGCGCTACCCCTCCACCTGTTCTCCCTGCTTGGTCCCTTTTGTGCAGGGTATAGCCCTCTATGGCTATGGGACTCCAATCATGAGAGGAGTCCCACCATGTCTCCATGATCCCTACCAGGTCATATTGCCCACTAGAGAGCAGGAGGGCTAGCTCCCCCTGCTTGTTACCCATGCTCCGGGCATTGGTATACAGGGAGCTGAGGCCCCCAACTGACACCCTTGATTTCCTGAGGTGCTGTGGAAAAGCCGTTGCGTTAGCATTTTCAGAAACAGTTATCTTAGTGTCCTCCACGTGGGAGCTTTCCTGTGTGCTAATCCTGTGTGCTCCACTTGGAGTTCCCCATCCTGCAGCAAAGTCAGTTTAAAGCCCTGTCCAGTACATCAGCCATCCTGGCTGAGAACAGAAACTTTACCTCTGCACATGAAGTGGATGTCATTTCTTCCCAGGAGTCCTCTCTCCCTGAAGTGCATGCTGTGGTCAAAGAAACCAAAGCCCTTGTGGTAGCACCACTGTCAGAGGTGTCTGTTTACTTCTCCCACATAGTCTTCCTTCTTGGACTGCAATGGCACTTTGAAGAGTACAGGGCTTAATTTGTGGCATGCCTGCCCAAAAGGTTGACCCCCACTGAATTAGATGATCTAATAGTCCCTTCTGGCCTTTACCTCTATGAAAAAAAATGTTTTTACAGCTGCTTAACTTTTCTGCTGCTGTTTTAATTTGGCATTCAAAGGCATACACAAGGATGTCAAATACTGCCAACTTGGTCTAATTCCTGTCTATATTTTTTTCAGTGAGGTCAAATACTTTTCTGCATAACTCTTGCTTTAGTCATTTCCTGTATAGATGTACTATCTCCTGAAGGAAATATTAGTGTTGTTGAGGTACCTAGAGAATGTTCCTGTAACAGCAAAAAGGTGTTTGATGTGACCAAGAGCAAACTGAACAATATGTAATCTATTCCTAAATGGACTGTGTTAGGCTTCTGTGGCATTTGTGGGATTCACTATGTCTCTTGGTCCTGCAAGGCTTCAGGCCTCCCCTCTTATCACTCAAGTAATTTAGAAGCAGACTGGGAAGGATTATGAAGCTGCTCAGCAGATGCCTCTGGAACTCATTACGCTACAAGCTCCACGTCTCATTTAAAAAGGATGAGGAGGAAGATGTCTTTTGTGTCTAAGGGATGACTTCAGAAGCACGTCCGAAAGGTGGTTTTTGTGCTTGGGAATGCTCTGACTAATTGTCTTTGATTTATTCTGAAAGCTTAGAGTAGAACTAAATAAACACACCGTATATTTACAGATGGTTATGCTTCTGCCCATTCCACCTTAGAGTCTTTCCACAAAGAAATAATATAGCTACCACCATCTCATTTTTTTCTGGTGCACACCAGAAAACCAATTCATCTTATTAGCAGGGATCTGGGTTTTCTGTTTCCCATGGAAAATGGAGGCAAATGCAAATTCCCTTCCCCCACCTTTATCTGAGGAAAATGTGGGTTTTTCATTTTAACAGAGAAACCCATGGATTTTGCACATTTTCAAAGAGCATTCTGCAGGCTGGCAGAGTTCCAGCCTGCAAGGGGCTGGGCGGGGAGCAGAAGGAAAGTGGTCAGGCAGAGGACAGCATGTGCATATATATACACATGGCCACCAGGCAGCCTGGACAGCAGCTCCTGCAGGTAAGTAGAGGGGGGGCAGGGCAAGGGGGTGGGAACTGAGACCCCCATAGGAAGGGAGGGAGAGAGTGAGTTTGGAACGGCAGGGCTGGAGCTGGGGATGCTGCCCAGCCAGGAGGTGTGTGGGGCTTGGCGCCTGGGGCCGGAACGTGCAGCTACAGGCCCTGGTGGGGAGCAGGATGGGGCCGCGGGATCTTGTCCAGAGGGTGTGGGAGGGGTGGAGCCAGCTCACCACCACTGCACACAGTCTGGGGGGGTGGGCAGGGGGACCTGTGCCCCCCATATCTATGTGCAGGGCAGGGGTGGGCACAGACTTGTGCCCCTCATTGCTGCCAGGTAGTGTGTGGGTTGCAGTGGCAAGAAGCTTCCTCACACAACTCCACTCCGCTTTGCAGCACCAGGTCACACCCTGTGGGCTGCAGAGACTCTAAGGGAGGGCACCAGGGAGGGGACCCCAAGCTCACACCTACCCCTGTCCCCATCTCCACCCTGCACACAGATCTGCGGGGCATGGGCCACCCTGGGAATGCCCACAACACCAGGGAACCTGCCCCACCCCCTGCCTGAGCCTGCAGCAGACAAGCAGCAGGCAACAAAGTGGGAGAGCCAGGCTCCGTGCTCTACTGGGCTGCAGCAGCAGCTGCTGCCTCCTGCAGGAGGCAGCTGGGGCTGTGTGGGGCAGGGATGCTGCAGACCCAGGTCCCTGTCCCTGTTGCCCTGGTAGCTGGGCCTCCCCTCCAGCAGGGCTGGGGAGAGAAGATGGCTGTGGGTAGGGAGTGAGGGGCAGCAGCAGGGTTGGAGGATAGTGGGGGGAATGAGGGGCATGAGCAGGGCCAGGGAACTGTTGGGGAGAGTGAAAGGTACTAGCAGGGTCAGGGGGCTGTGGCTTGGGAGTGAGGGGCCTGGGCCTGCGTTCTGTGGGCTAAGGGGGCATGGGGAGCTCTGATTTTCCATAATAAAACACCTAAATCAAACACCAAAATTTATAGGTATTTAGAATGTATTTTTTATAGTGATTGAGGCACTGGTAGGCTTCCAAATTGCTTTAAAATTGTAAATATATCAACAAAGCATTGTGTGCAACTGATACCTGTACAGTATAGATAGTGGCCTTTCATTTTAATTGTACATTTGGGCTTTTTAGTCAGAGAATTTGTGATTTTTTTTTTATCAGAGAATTTGAATTTTTTTAATCAGGGAAAACCAGGATCCCTGGTTGTTAGGCATCCACTTCTATTTGTTTAGACTTAAGTGTAACATGTTCTTTGATAGATAGGAGGGAAAATTAATTCAGGTGCTGCAAAGAGGTTACTCAGTTAACTTTTAAGTATTGGGAAGAATTCACCTCTCTAGGAAATGCAAATTACTCCTTATCTTGCTAGGTTGTGCAATGTAAGAAGCAAAGGAAATGGCATAATATTCCCCAGGACCTTCATTTCGTCATCGTGGGAGGCACTCACTGTATTGTTGACCTGAAGCATTAAAAAATCCTGAGTCAGGCCTTCAAGACAAAAGATTAGCTTTAAAGAAAAAGAACTTTAAAACAAATATGGTGGCATAAGAGTGATGTTGTAGCTGTGATTGTCCAGAAATTATGTGAGAGGCAAGGATTTATTACAGTGATATCTTTTATTGAAGCAACTACGTAGTTATGATAAAGTTAGACAAGCTTTTGAATGTAAGACATTTTTCTTCAGGTCTCTGATTATAGGAAGCTGGCACAGCAAATGGCACATGGCATGAGGAGAGGCTGAGAGAAATTCTCAGGTATAGAGGACACACAATTAGCAAAAGAAAAGAAGCTGAGTACTGGGAAATGAAGACCTATCAAAACAGGGAATAGGGGGTGAGATCAGTCCTACCTTTCTTGTGTGGCAAGTATTCAGGAGTTGGATAAATTATAATGGGCCACAAATCCAATATCAGTGTTTAGTCTTTGGTTCTTAGTGTCCAGCCAGCTTATAAATTTTTGTTCCTAAAGTCACCTTGTAAAGGTGTTTGGTGGATTTTCTTTTGGCGTAAGGATAGTGAGGTCAGAGACACAGTGGCTGTTCTGTGAGAAACATGTTCTTAATGGAGAATGTACATCTCCAGCCTTTATATTTTTCTGTGAGGATTCATTCTGGTGCATAGTTGCTGTTTGGTTTCATCCACGCTGTTGCCATAAGGGCGCTTGGTGTACTGCATTGGGTATACTCCATTTTGGGAAAGGCATGTGTAGGATCCATGGTTCTCTCTGTAGCCCCGGTACACCTGAGATGCGTGCCCTGTCCTCCAATGACTGGCGGTGGTCAGGAAGGGGGCTGAGGAAAGGGTCAGCTACTAGAGCGGCTTCCTCCCCTCTCTACAGAGCTAGGCCAAAACCAAATACTTAACTATGTACAATTTATTACAAGAATAAATACAGATGCTTAATATAAAACATAGAATATTTACAAGGCTTAACATATAATACTATATATAATATTACATAACTCATATATAAATACCAAATATGAACCAAATAACTTACAACCTATACAACACAATTAACACATAGGGATATTAACCTATATAACCCAAGTGACTTAACCATAATATTTCTTTAAACATTCACAAATAACAATACCAATATACACACTGAGATATTAAAACACATAAACCATATAACCCCCCTTAAAGAATACCCCTAGCTATATAGCCTTTAACACAACAACCTCAAAATAGGGAATGCACTCAGCACCTCCCCAAGGGGTTTCCCTGCAGCCCCTCCACTTTAAGGCCCTGGGGGTGGAGATGGCAGACTCTCCTCACCCATGTCAGCCAGCCCCAGGGGGCCCACTTCCCCAATAACTCACGCTTCTTCTCTGGAGAAGTCAAGGCTCATCCCCTGGTTACCAATCCAGCAAGGAAAAGGGCGGGGTATTGCTTCCTTTGTGCTTCCTCCTGATTGGTAGGTGGGCTCCACCAATCAAACAGCAGACCCTTGATCCTGGGACTCAACCTAAGCTCCAAAAAGGTAAGCCTGCTGCATCTCTATTTGCTCCATGCGCTCTGAGCCTTTTGTGGTATAGTGCTATGGAGTGGTAGTTCAGAGTGGGAGGCTGAAGCCAGGCAGAGCACACTTGCACCTGACAGACCGGTTAAAGCAGGGAGCAGGGTGTGAAGCCAAACACGGAGGGGGATGGAGGCAGGAGAACTACAGGAGAAACTGATGTGCTTCCTTGGTAGAGGAAATGGCTGCAGTGCAGAGGGGCTGAGCCCTGGGGCAAGCAGGGGTGTGTGGAAGGAGAGGAAGGAAGAGCCACTGCTCAGATTTGCATGATGCTTTCATGGATTCATCCTCATGATCCTACTCTGCAATACTCTGTGGTTGTCACCCCGTATGGTACCTTCACCCTGTGAACCTGGCATGCTTCAAAGTGGTTTGTGACTGACTCCAAAATCTCCATATGAGTCAGGTCCATATCATTCTTCGTGCATTAGTGGTGGAAAACAGGAAGTTCCACACTAGGCCAGGCCAGTGGTCCATCTAGCTCAGTGGTGCTCAACCCTGATGAGGAAAGTGGGCATGACCTGACCCTCACTGGTGTGGGGAGAGGCAGAGCATGGCCTGGCTCCTACCTGGCCCTATGCGGGGTGGGTAAGACAGGAATTTGGAAGCAAGGGATGGCGGTGGTATTGCTACTGCTCCCCAACCACCACATTTCGCAACCCATGAGGCGTTCCATGGGCCAGATGCGATGACTCCGCCAGCTGCATCTGGCTCAGGGGTTGGAAGCTGCACACCCCTACTCTAGTCCAATATCATGCATCTGATAGTGCCATGTAGTGGGTGCTTGAAAGGGAGAACATATGAGGGGGGAATGTCTAGTGTCCCCTCTCCCTGTCATGACCTGTGTGGCATGGGCCTGTTTGACCTAGGAGATTAACATGGGCCTGGTGCCCACAGAGCAACTGTTACTGCTCCCCCCCCACCCCCAGTAACTGCAGACGGCTATAGGGTATGCCTCAGTTGATTTTGGGGGAGGGGGTGCAATGCCAGCCCTGGCAGGTGTGCAAAGGGGACTGCCAAGACCACCTGAGGTTTCCAGAAGGAGCTTCTGGCATGCCCAGCACTCTGCCTCTGGTAAGCTCCCTGTTTCTGGCAACAGAAAAAAAAGTTCTATTATTTTTCTGGAACCAAAAAAAGTGTGCAGTGGCGAGGAGGGGGAACAAGAGTGAGCATTTGCCAGGGCTGAAGCTAGGCTAGCCCAACACAAGAACACAATGGCTGGGCACCGGGGAACACCAGCACAGCACCTCTCCCAGTGAGGCAGGTGACCCCAGCTTTGGAAAAGGACTCCGGTGTTGGGGGGGGGGGTGTGTGTGTGTGTGTGTGTGTGTAGGTGTGAGGGAGGGGGGTTGTGAAAGGGTAGGGGAGGGGTGTGTGTATATGTGGAGGGGTAGGGGAGGGGGCTGTGTGTGTGGAGGGGGGGGTGTATATGTGGAGGGGGAGGGGAGGGGTGTGTGTATGTGGAGGGGTGGGGGAGGGGTGGAGAAAGTGTATGGTGGGTGGAGATGCGGGGCGGGGCTGTCAAGGAGGCCACGCCCCTGCAGGGGGAGGGAGAGGGGGCGGTGCGTGCCCCGCAGCGGGCGGGGGCGGGGCCCGGTGTCAGGGAAAGTGCTGAGTCACGGCGTGACGCGCTACAGCCCGCCCCAGTCACGTGCCGCCGCCGGGAAAGAGCCGGGTTCCTGCCGCTGCCGCGCGCACTCCCGCTCCGGGCCGCCGAGCGCAGCGCGACCCCTTGGCCCCGGCGGTAGCGGCTCGGCTCGGCTCGGCTCGGCTCGGCGCGGCATGGGGCTGCTGTCGCAGGGCTCCCCGCTGAGCTGGGAGGAGACGCGGCGGCACGCGGCGCACGTGCGCTCTCACGGCATCCTCCAGTTTCTGCACATCTACCGCGCGCTGCGCGACCGCCACAAGGACGTGCTCAAGTGGGGCGACGAGGTGAGCGCCCGGCCTGACCCGGCCCGGGTGTGGGGGGGGAGCACCGCCGCGCGGCTGCACTTGCCGCCGGGTCCTGCCGGCTGTTGCCTGCCGTCGCCGCCAGGCTGGGGCCAGTGGGGTGCGGGTGTCTGGCTCGGGGCCGCCGGCACGAGGCTGGCGGGGGCGGAGGGTGGCTCCGGCGCCGTGCGGCTCGGCGGTGGGGTCCTGTAGCTGCCCAAGTCCACCATGCAACACCGGGCCCAAATCTGCAGGTTTCCTTTTCCATGTAGTACAACTGTGTCCAGCTCCTCCATATCCACCGCTCAGGTGAAGGGTGTCAGGTTGGTCCATGGGCCCCCAGATCCACCTGCCTGGGCTAGTCCAGGGCACCAGCCTTAGCAATGGACCCAAGGACCCAAGGTGCAGCCGCAGGGATGGATTATGGGGTGCTGCAGGCTGGATCTGGCCTGCAGGCCAATGTTTGACGGCCCCTGATTTCATGTTTCAAGACAGAGTTGGCTGGGTTGCAGTCTATGAGCCAGGCTACTGACAGCGTGGGTAGGCAACCATGGCTAATCTGTCCACAAAAGATGAGGAAGAGCCTTTAGGTCATGGCTTGAGCTGCGCTGCTGATACTGGCTTTCTTAGCCTAAACTGTGTTTATGGTTCTAGCATTTCTCCAAGTGAAATAGCTCCATCAGGCTGGGAGATCCAGTTGGGAAATGAGCAGTATCTGGATTCGTCCATTGGACCTCATACTGTTTTGCTAGACCTCTGTGAGTACGTTTGTACAGTGCACAGCAGTGCCATGCGAGACATGTGGCCACTAGATTGAGGTAGGCTCCACCCGCTTAGTGGACACTGTCTCCTGAACTAGAAGCAGTGTGATGCTAATGTGATCCTACTGCAAGCATGCCAGTGAACTGGGGTCTCAGCATGGCACTGCCTGTACTGGATATACCAGGCTTGCAGTTGCACATGTTGTGCCAGCCTTTTTCTTCCAAGAATAGTGACCACAAGTGCATCCCACCTGTGATAGTGCCTCAGGATGAGAGAACTTAATTGTGACCATAAGTGCTTATAAGAGCTTATGGAAGAAGGACATCCTTGTCCTCCCTGAAGGGTCTTTCACAGACCTGGGGTTCTGGAGGGTGGTCTTGATTCAGCTCAACTGCCAGGCCCCCATACTGTAATCTGAACAGGTGCTGGAGATGCTGGGTTGTGCCTCCACAAGATGCTGCCTTCTGTGTATCCAGCATGTGAAGAGAGTGAAGGAGAAGCCAGATCACTTGTATTTAGGTGGTTTGCAGGTTGTTGAGTGAGGGATTAGCTCTACAGCCAGGCATTGCATTACATACTGACTAGGGCAGGGGTCAGCAACCCCCAGCACGCGTGCTGAGCATGGCACGCAAGGTCATCTTGCTCAGCACACTCCCACCAGCCCGGGCTTTAAGCAGCTGATGCCAGCCACGGAGCCCAGGCTGGTCCCAGTAGGCAGCTGGGAGGCTGCAAGCCCCGCTGCCAGCAGACCAGGCTCTGAGCCATCTGCAGCCACGAGGCTGCAAATGGCTGCTCCAGGTCCGGCATGTCGGCACTCCGGCACCTTCCAAGGTAGGCATTCCGGCCAAAAAACATCTACCCCTGGACTAGGGTCTTACTAATTTTGTCTTACCCTAGCTGGCAGAGGTTATAGCAGAAGATGCAGCAGTGGAAAGGAAAGAGGATAAGAGGAGACTGATGATAAAGGAAGCGAGGAAGTTAATTTAGAATGATTTGCTGTTCGCTGTGGCTTTCAGTACAAGGGAAACCACCAGCTGGAGCACAGTAGTGGTCCAGCACAGCAGATCAGAGAAGCAACACCCTTTGAAATAAAAGCAGTAGCTATCAGATAGAGCACCTCATGGGTCCCATTTAGTTGTTTGCTGTGGCAGTATGCAACTCCTGGCTGGTTTGCAATGTCCAGAAAAGCTCAAAGTGATTTACAGTAACAGGCAGAATAACAAAATCTTAGAAAATTGATGCAGAAGGGGCATGAAGTCATCAAATACACTCCTCCCCTCCCCACCTCCAACAGCCCAAAGCAGGCCCACCCACGAATCTGGGTTCTGCTGTCTTACTGTAGACAGACTAAGGCTATGCTTACACATTTATCACTCAGTGCTGTTAATTAACCTGCCCACGGTGCCATGTAAATGCAACTGTGGTACTTCTGGTTCAAAAGGTAACCAAGGCAGAACAGCATACAGGCAGTCCTCAAATTTATGGTTTTCAGAAACCAATTTCGTTATGTCTTAAGTCGAAACGTTGTAACTCAGAACCAATTTTCCCATAGGAAACAATGTTATAAATGGGGGGTTGGTTCCTGAGCCAAGGCCTGATATCCTATTTTCACCCAATATAACCCAGAATTTTGTACAGTACTCAATCAGTTATCTAAAATAAATGTAGCTATATTACCTGTATATATGTATTTATATTGTAAATATACCACATCTGGGTGGTCACAAGTCCCTCCCTCAACCTCCTCTATTCCCTCCTAGACCAGCGGCAGCAGCCGCTGGACAGGCTGCAGCGTCTGCAGCCGTCCAACTCAGCCCCGGCACTACCTGTCTCACTCCAGTACAAGCAGCTGGATGAGCTGTGGTTTCTCCTGTGGCCTCCTGGCGCAGCCCTGGAACTGCCTGCCTCATCCCGGTGAGGACAGCCAGGGGAGCAGCTGGACAAGCTGCGTCTTGAGCTGTGGCTTCTCCCGCGGTTGTGCCATGCAGCCCTGGCACTGCCTGCCTTGCCCTAGTGCAGCCAGCGGAGCAGCTGAACAAGCTGTGGCTTCTGCCACCCAGAGCCCTTGCTCCTAGAACCCGATGCAGCCCCAGCTGGGCAGCATTTGCCCCACACACCCCCTCCGCAGGGGCCCTTCCCTCTTTCCTTCCACCAGCAGACCTGTATCCAGCATTCAGTGTTGTCAATTTGAAACCTGTGTCGGAACTTCAAAACCCAGGTGTCAATTTACAAACATTGTAACTGTGGTTCATCCGAACCCGAACGAACCATTGTAAGTCGAGGACTGCCTATACTGTTCTACAGTGTACAGCTGCTTACCATGAAAAGTTTTCTCTGTAGGCCTGCCCTAATTGTTTCATGTTCTCAAGCATCCAGAACTAAAGCTGTGGGAGTCTGTCAAACTTGTTCTAAGGAACTGAGACCTGAGCTAGGAGTGAGCAGTGTCTGAGTCTTCAGAGAAATGCAGATGTGAGCAACTCATTTTCCTTTTTGGTAATACTGAATAATAACATTGTCTCACGTATTGGCAGACTTGGAAGCGTATTGTGTTAGTTTATGCCTTGCAAAGACCAGATTTATATAACTGCACTTACCTTTGTGCTGCAGGTAGGAGTTGCCTCAAAGCAATCAGAAAGATGATATTAGTTGCACGGAATAATCATTTCAATGCAGTTGCAATGCATTGTATTTGTACCTACTGCTCTGGTTGCCAGGATCAAGATATTTTAGGGTATCTGTTTCTATTTGAATGGCCCTTACAGTGTTGGAATTGTCAGATGTTAGTTGTCGCATGTGCTTTTTGAAAATGTAGCTCGTGCTTCACAGACTAAGCTGGCTTCCATAATTTTCTGTACTGACATTGAGACTGACTACTAGAAAACACAACAAACTTAAGTTTAAGCAGAGGAATCTAAAATATACAAAAGGATGGTGATAATAGCGGGATGTGATATAGCATCTCTGCAACTTGAATGAATGAACCCATTCTAAAACTTTCAGAGAGCTCTTCTGGACTTAGACCTTGTATACTAATTTGGGGCCCAGAGAAGATTTTTAGCAACCTGATTATAAAGCCCTGGTGAAACAGCTCTCATTTAACTGTAATGATGCAACTTACTCTGGACTCCTTTAAGAGTCAGTTGGACATTTATCTTGCTGGGATCCTGTGATCCCAGCTGACTTGCTGCCCTTGGGGCAGGGGGCTGGACTCGATCTTCTGAGGTCCCTTCCAGCCCTAATGTCTATGAAATTTATGAAACTTGGGGAGGTAGCAAAATAAACTGACAATCATAAAATGCTCTTGAAAATAAAAATTAAAAAGATACCTCAAATTTTTTTTTTTTTTAAAAGAGGGGTGCCTGCCTCTGACACGCTTGCCTTGCCAGCTGTATAGCCAGAACAGTGAGGGTAGGTAGGCAACATGGGCCCTACCTACAGATGTAGCCTGTCCATTCTTGTCCACAATCAGATACTAACATTTTGAAGATTCCTTTTCCCTGTGCCTCTCAAATCCCCATGTAAAAAGGAAAGTCATTGTGGGTAACTGCCCCTTTGCCATATCCCTGATATGTCATGGCAGAAGTGCTCCCATTCATATAGACCCAACCCAGAAATACAATAGTGAAGTTATTCTGGAGGTCTGCCCCCACTCCTGCCACTTCCAGCTGCTTTTGAGGCCTTGGTGTCTGACATGTCTGTGAGCAGCTCTTGGGATGACCTGGAGCAGCTTCTACAGTAAAACTTGACACCAGTTGAGCTAGTAACATACTGATATCCTGCTTATCCTGATGACCTTGTTGTTTCCTTGTGCTTTCCCCTTCTTCCCATCCTCCCACCCCGGTATACAATGTCTGTTTCTTGCCTTTTGTCTTATATTGTAAGATCTTTGGGGCAAGGATCAGTTTTTTGTTCTGTTCGTTCAGTAGCTTGTGCAGTAAGTTTCGGGTCCATGATTAATGCGGTGTATTACAAACAAATAATTACTGGCGGTTGGCAGATATTAGCAAAACAGGGAAGTAAGACTGAGCATGTTTTCCGTGCTTCAGTTGTTTTCTGGAAAGACCTCTCTAATGCAATAGTTTGTTATCAATGCCCTGTGTTGCTCCCTGCATTGTCTAGCAGAGTTTCTTTTTTTTTAATTTCGCTTTGCAGCTGAATGTGGACATACAGCTCAGAAGAATGGAGCGGCTGGGCTTCTAGCTCTTGGTTTAGATCCATTGATTTGTGCTTTGGGCAGTGGGGTCCACGAAGTGGAAAAACTTCATGTGTGCATTAAGCTATTTTATTTTCAAGTTTGACTGCAGTATGCTGTGCTGTGCTGCAGGAGAATGTTTGCAGTTCTGCAGTCTTTGTAGAAATGATACCAATTAGAATGACAAGCAGGTACCCATGGAAAGGAAACGAAGTAGCAACAATGGAAGAAGAAGACAGTGCTCCTTCTTGCCCATGTAAAAGATGTGGAAATAAGGTGATTTTGACATGAAGGTAAGCTGCAGACTGAGTAAACAGACATTGTTACATGTGAAGATATCTGGGAATGAACTAGCAGTGTAACTTGCAATTTCTAGTCTGTCGTTGCTGTTTTGCAATATTAGACATAATGATGTTTTTTTTTTTTCTGAATGTAAATGTAACTACTGTTTTGGGGCATAAGATACAATGAATGGATTCAGGTTTTTAAGGGTTCATTTTCTGTATAAAAGCAAGCTAGATGATTTTTCAGGATTTGAAAATCTGTGTGTTAGCCAAAGCAACAAAAATGTGGCACTATGCTAATTTACGACATGAATAAGATTGTTGTATACCAGTTGTACACTATATTTACTTTACAATTCTATTTAGAACATAAAAAGTTGTATGCTCTGCCCTGCGTTCCCCTCCTGACTTCATCTTTTCTCAAGGGTGTGTATTTCCTGGAGTCTTTTATTCTCTGAAGTCTTCATCTCCTTGCACTGTCTTATGCCTACCAGTCTGTCATAGTTTTATAGTTTGTAGGGTCGGAAGGGACCTGAGTAGATCATCTAGACCCCCTGCCATGGCAGGAAAGAGTACTGGGGCCAAATGACCCCAGCAAGGTGTACATCTAGCCTCCTCTTCAAGACCCCCAGGGTAGGAGCCAGCACCACTTCTCTTGGAAGTTGGTTCCAGATCCTAGCTGCCCTGACCGTGAAGTAGCGCCTCCTGATATCTAACCTAAACCTACCCTCTGCCAGCTTGTGACCGTTATTCCTGGTCACTCCTGGTAGTGCTCGGGGGAACAGGGACTTCCCCAGTGCCTGCTGATTTTCCACCCCCCCGGCAACTAGTTTGTAACAGGCCACAAGATCCCCCCCCCCACCTTCTCTTGTGGAGGCTGAACAGGTTCAGGTCCCGTAGCATCTCCTCATAGGGCCTGCCCTGCTGCCCCCTGATCATGCGAGTGGCCCTCCTCTGGACCCTCTCCATGTTGTCCACATCCCTCTTGAAGTGTGGCACCCAGAACTGGATGCAGTACTGCAGCTGCGGCCTGATCAGTGCTGCATAGAGGGGGAGGATCACCTCCTTGGACCTGCCTGAGATGCATCTGTGGATGCATGACAAGATGTGGTTGGCCTTCCTGACTGCCTCCCCACACTGCCAATCCATGTTTATCTTGGAGTCAATGATGACTCCAAGATCCTTTTCCACCTCTGTACTGACAAGAATGGAGTTCCCCAACCTGTAGGTATGGTGCTGGTTGTTCTTCCCCAGGTGCATCACTTTGCACTTGTTGGTGTTGAATCCCATCCTATTCTCATCCGCCCACTCCTGTAACCTGTGTAGGTCTGATTGCAGCCTATTCCTCCCTTCTAGCATGCCCACATCGCCCCACATCTTAGTGTCATCAGCAAATTGAACAGGCTGCTTTTTACCCCCTTGTCCAAGTCACTGATGAAAATGTTGAACAGCGTGGGCCCGAGAACTGAGCCCTGCGGAACCCCACTGCCCATGTCCTTCCAGGTCAAAAATGACCCATCCACCACCACTCTCTGGGTGCGGCCCTCCAGCCAGTTGGTGACCCAATTGACTGTGTGGGTATTGACACCACAGTCCCCCAGTTTCTTAATGAGAACAGGGTGAGAGACGGTGTTGAAGGCCTTTGGAAAGTCCAGGAAGACTATGTCCACTGCTACCCCTGTATCTACTGATTTGGTGATCTGATCATAGAAAGCCACCAGGTTGGTCTGACAGGACCTGCCACTAATGTTGTATAAATGGCTTGAAACAATGATCAGCCACCTAATTAATAACTAAAATGGAGAACAAAAATGAGGATGCCTGTTGTTCAGCAGTAGCTATCAGGGCGAGAAATGCTTCATTTCTTCTCAGGTTCGGTGAAAAAGAACAATGTGTAGGTCTTTTAAATGTAGTCCCTGGAATCTCTTTAGAGGTGTGGTCCCTGGTTAGTAGTTGTCTGATAAATATGAAGCCTTTTCTAATCACCTTTTTCCTGGTGGAAGAGAGGCATGATTATGGTTTGGATGGTGGTGAAACTTATTAACCTTCTGTCACCCTTTGTATCGTGAATGGTCCTCAGAAATTGAGTCTGCTGCTGTTTACAGCTTTTTCCCAGCAGAAGCAGGGTGAAAGCGATGTGGTCCTTTACGGGTGCATTAGTGCTCACAGGATGCTCAACTAGTAAATTAACTCCGGTGGGTTTTTTTCTGTAGAACTACAGTTTTCTTGCACATTGCTCGATTAAGACTTTTGTTGGATGTGTAGTAGTGATCCTAAACCAGAAATCTAACAATGTTAGATTTCATAAGCATGACAGATACTATGCTATAATGCAGATGAATGCTATTTGCCCACCTGAAAACTGACATCCATTTTGGTCCCCTCTGAAAATGGAAATAAAGTGTCAGGATACAGTTAAAGTGAATAAAAGGAGATGTTACCATATGAGGAAAAGTTAGGTTGTGAATATTTAAAGAGGAGTTAAAATTGGTGGATATGATGATGTAAACATAAAGGGCAAATTAAATACTTCAATTCACTTTTTTTTTTTTTCCTTACAACAGGTAAAGGAATGGCCAGTGAAACTGGAAGTCAGCAAACTTAATTGTTTTTAACAGCACAGTTATACTGTGGCCAAAAACTTAACAGGATTCAAAAAGTGTTTGCTGCCTGAAAAATAAGCAGCCAGTTGCATTTCCCCATCATTTACATAGGCAGTAGCACTGTCTTCTTGCGCCATTGTCACAGTTTAGTTCCCTTTCCATGGTTACCTCCTACTCATTTTCCTTGTGTAATAACAACAGGGATTTTTTTACATATATAAACTGTCATGCATCAGGGCACGAACAAGCCTCTGCAGAGGTTTGCGGGGGGGGGAAATCCATTATATAGGTACATTCGTAATGGCCTATTTTGAGTTTTTGTGAATTTTGAAGCATCCACTGCTTTGGTAGTTTGGTATTGCATAAAAATCTTTAAAACTTTAGCTAACTTAAAATAGAAGTGTGTCATAGTTGCTTTACTGATACTAATAAAATGAGATGATATATATATTGGATTAAGATGTTTTAACAAGTCCACACCCTCTCCTCCTCAACCATACACACGCTCTCCCACTTTTTTGCATCTTCTGCAATGTGGGTAATGAAAGTGAATGAACTCTCATTATTGATTTCTACTAGGTACAGCACTGCTTTGGTTAGATGCACAGCACTGCTTTGATTTCATACACTGCAGAGGAATGCTTTGTTTTAAAGCTTTTCATGTTATCTTATTTTCTAGAAATGTTTATTTTGGACTGACCCTTATAAAATTTGTATTTACAGATTCTAAATGTTGTTTCATATGAAAGTTGTCTGTCCCTTTTAGAGACTCTACAAAGCAAGATGCATTTTAAAAATGCTTCAGTGCAAAAATTAGTATATAGTAGTGGCCCCCTGCCAAATACAACATGACTGGCTGCATTTGAATGGTGGTTGTTGTAATCACTATACTTGCCTGATGCCATGTGAGAAAAGTAGTACTTGTGAGTGATTTAGATTTATTGTTGCATGACTACTTGCTCATGCTTTATCTCTGAGCTCTTTTTGACTGAACACAAGTTGGACAGTAGATTATTCATACACAAATAAATGATTTAGCTGCCTTTCATAGGACAAATTTTTGAAGGTGTGGTGTTAACATGTTAATTGACCCCTGTAAACTCCAGGGTCTGTACAAAACACCTAAAATGAATTGGCTAATTCTTTATTATCTGGACAAGATGCACATCCGTATGCAACTCTCTCTTTCTCTTTCTCTTCGTGAAATGTCCAAGCCTGGAACCCCTGTTTTCTCTCTCATTTTTCTCATAAAAAATAAGTAAGAGTGAAATATGCACTTAAAACCACTAGGCTGCAGAATCCATACAGTCTCCTTCACTAGGGACAGAAATTACACATACATTGGTGTAAGTGATCAGAAACTGGTTCAGATCTGTAACACAACAGAAGTTCAGTGCACATAAGCTGCTTTCAGAATGACTGAAATCAGTTTAAGATAAACTGGTTTAAGATGAGATGAATGGCAAGTGTATGATAAATGGCCAAAACCTGGATGGATGGTAGTATCAGACTTAATTGATTTAGGTTAAATTGGTTTACTGAACTTCTGTCCCAGATCCTCTCCAAATTCAATTTAACTCGCAGTCCCCAGCATCCCAGAATACTTTGCAGGGTGGGCAGGCTAGCCTTGGCCCAAGCTGTCTGCTCTAGCTGAGCAGAGAGGCATGTTCTAGCACCCCTCAGCTTCTGGCCTGAGTCACTGCAGGCACACGATCACATTTCCAGAATCAAAAGTGAATGTCTCTTCACGTGCTTATTGGTTAAATCTGTGCAGTTTAAGCTAATCTGCAAACATTGAACCAGTTCAGCCTCGGGCTTTTTGACTGTCTGTACTTAACCCTTGTCTTTGCCATCAGTTCCTGTGATCTGGCCTTAGAGCTTGTCTTTGCTACAGATGGTTCTCAAATCTTTCTTGGGGAACAGAAAGGAGTCCAGTGTTTCATATCAACCTCCTCAAGCTAAAGGAAGACAGAAGTAACTTCCCATTTCTTCTCCTTCTCCCATTTGGAGCTGCTCAGCTTCTTAGAGAATGGAAGGATTCTACTATTCTGCCCCTTCCATTGCCTTTTATACTTTGGGTTCTCTTCCTCTGTGCCTGTTGCTGTTTTGGAAAACTATTTACACTGCAGCCTCCAGGCTAATCTAAGTCTTCACTGAAATTGACTAGGATCGTATTAATTTCATCCTACCCTAGCTGGCAGAGGTTATAGTAGAAGATGCAGCAGTGGAAAGGAAAGAGGATAAGAGGAGGAAAACGATGATGCAAGACTAGAGGAAGTTCCTTTTGGAATGATTCACTTTTGGATGAGTTATTTCTTCAATCCTTCAAGGTTAGGAACTTCCTTTTTAAGAGGTTTTTTTTTAGCAGAAGTAGACATGGGTCCTTGTACCAGATACATTAATTTATCAAATGCACAGATTTCAGTAAAAGGTGCTGTGATCATCCAATATTGGGTTTCCACTGGTAGGAAAATATCTTGTTCACCATCACCCACTTCATTATGACTGTGAAAGTTGAATTCAGTATTGAAGCAAGAACAAGTCTTTATTTAGAAAAGGGAAGCAAAGTTATGATTCTGGTTTTGACCGGCTTTATAGCTGACTTTTCTCTTGTGTCTCAGGGATTCTTTATATCTGGGCATAGTTCTCATGGTCATTTGTCACAAGGACTTTATTTCCTTTGCTTGTCACTGTTAAATAACTGTATTTGGTGAAAAAGCTGGGTGGTGAAAATAAATGTGGACAAGCCTTTTCTCCACTCTGAGCTGAGGGCTACTTCCAGGCCAGCCACCTGGCCTGGAAATGTTTACATTTACATACCAGGATCTATTCCTCCATTGGTTCACAAACAGGTGTGGAGTAAAAAAAATATAAGTGTACAAACTAATACCTGCACAGAATGAATGACACAGCTTTTCTTTCTTAAATCTGACCATTCATAACTAAAAGTCTCTGCCCAATGTTTGTTTTATGTAGTAAACATGACTCGTGTTCTGTAGGCTTGCTTTTCTGTATTTGTGGTTCAATGGTCAGAGAAAGGAGTTCTTTGTTTTATATTGTGGCCCATTTTTTCTTTAGCTGCATACAAATGACTTTAATCTCTAGGTTTAGATTTCAGTAACCTGCTTCCTGGTTCATGGTATTAGCTGCACAGGACTTCCTCTCATCATGTAGTACCACATGCAAAAAGAACAAAAATAGCCAGTCCTGGTGTGAGTTGGAGGGGGAACGTTTAGGAACGCTTGTCACTAATTTTGTTTTTACTAGCTAGTGCAAGCTGCTGCATTCTCTTCGTGTTTCTCTACAGTCAGCTCTAACATGGCATAAACTGTAGGAACGAAAGTAGCAGAATCGTTTTCTATTTTTGCAGTTGTAGAGTGGCATCATGCTTTGTCATGCTCTTTTTCCCCTTAATGCTTGGCTTGTAGAAGTTTTGCTTAGTTATATTCACATACATTGGAGAACATAAGATATTTATTATATTAGAATGGCAAATTTTGATTCAGCTGCTAGAACAAAATTATGCATGTTTGGATATCTGCTTAAACTTGAGTGTCAATATTATCCTGAGTCAGTCTTCATCTTGACTGTTCTACAAATAAAAATGTCTTTCTGGGCTTGGCCTGAAGACTGTCTGCTAGTAAGATCTTTTGATCTTTGTTCATGAAACAACAAAGGATGGAAAAGCTTCTCATGTTCTACCTCCAAAGGCATTTTGCTTCTTCCTCAATTCCCAGAGGCTAGATCTCCGACACTATCAGTGGAGGCTGCTGATAAATCTGTCTTTAGAGGCATATTGCAAATTGGGTGTTACCATGACCACATTTAACTGGCTTGTTTATATTCAGCATAGCAGTGGAGATTAAATACTTAAAAACTTGCTGGTTGGCACAGTTTTTCTAAATGTACAAAAAAGTGGCTTCCCTCCATTTTCCTTAAAACAAAACAAAACCTCCAAACCTTGAGGTTCTTCAGTAAGCTGTCAAATTACTAAACATACTAAATATCCTACATATGATCAGACGGAGGGCGAGGTAGATTTGCATCTTCCTAGACTAATTCAATTGGAGATGCACAGAATAAACCCTCTGTTTATGAAAGTTTTCTTCATCAGATACAATGAATGGACTGGAGGAAACAAAATGGCTAAATGGGGCAACCAACCAACCAGAATAGCTTGGGGGCAACCAACACAGGTTCATCAGTGGCAGGTCCTGTCAGACCAACCTGGTGGCCTTCTATGATCAGATCACCAAATCTTTAGAAGGTAGCAGTACATATAGTCTTCCTGGACTTTCGGAAGGCATTCAACACTGTCTCACCCCGTTCTCATTAAGAAACTGGGGGACTGTGGTGTCGACACCCACACAGTCAATTGGGTCACTAACAGGCTGGAGGGCCGCACCCAGAGAGTGGTGGTAGATGGGTCATTTTCAACCTGGGCACCGCACTTCAAGAGGGATGTGGACAACATGGAGAGGGTCCAGAGGAGGGCCACTTGCATGATCAGGGGGCAGCAGGGCAGGCCTTAAGAGGAGAGGTTATGGGACCTGAACCTGTTCAGCCTCCACAAGAAAAGGCTGAGGGGGGATCTTGTGGCCTGTTACAAACTAGTCAGGGGGGATCAGCAGGCACTAGGGAAGTCCTTGTTCCCCCAAGCACTACCAGGAGTGACCAGGAATAATGGTCACAAGCTGGCAGAGGGTAGATTTAGGTTAGATATCAGGAGGCGCTACTTCACGGTCAGGGCAGCTAGGATCTGGAACCAACTTCCAAGCGAAGAGGTGCTGGCTCCTACCCTGGGGGTCTTTAAGAGGAGGCTAGATGTACACCTTGCTGGAGTCATTTGGCCCCAGTACTCTTTCCTGCCGTGGCAGGGGGTCGGACTAGATGATCTACTCAGGTCCCTTCCGACCCTAGAAACTATGAAACTATGAAAGCTCTAATTAAATACCAAGGGTAGGGAAAAAGGTAAGAAAAAGAAGGGGGCACTGCTGAGAGAAAGGTAAGCTGGATAGAAGGGAGAAAAACAAAGTGGTTAACCCAATAAGGGACATAGTTTATAACTAATTCAAGTAATGTGATAAGAATCCATAGTCTTAGCTGAGATGACGAGCAAGCAACCTTTTTCAGGCTGCAGGTCAGAACAACCCAGCTCCTCTCTATTGTGGACCAGGTGACTTTTTAGCATCATGTCAAGGCTGGTAGGGGACTTTTCCAGTGCCCCTATTGGAGCCATGCATCTCGGAGCTGTGCCTGTGCTGGGACTGCTTTTCCGAGTTGCCTGCTTCTGGTCTGGGGTGTGAGGGTAGCCTTCAGCCAAAGCAGGGCTGGACTGGGCAAGGAAAGGGAGGCAGGGAGAAACAGAAGCAGCATGGAAGCAGCTTCCAGCTACCTGGCTCTGATGCCACTGTTGCTTCCAGGCCCTCCCCCTGCAAATCTTCAGTTTCGTTGTGGGCTGTACATCACCAATTCCTGGTTTAGGCTATAGTTCAGGGGTAGGCAACGTTTTTTGGTCGGAGTGCTGAAAAAACCACGATATCTACCTTGGAAAGTGCCAGAGTGCTGGCATACCAGAAAAACAAAATGGGTTGGGGGGAGGGTACATGGCAGGACACGCTGCATATTAGTGCATTTAATCATCATAAATGTTGCCTTTGTTGTGTATTCCTTTTTTGTTGAGCATGTTGCAATTACAGAGAGAGGAAAAAAGAGACAAATAAGAGAAAGAGGAGAGGAAAAAAGAGAAAAAGATAAAGAAAAAGGAGAGCAGAGAAAGAACCAGACATGCATGCGCACACAAAGAACCATGTGCACAAACAGAGAACCAGAACAGACACATGCACACAAACATCCAGAACCAGACACGTGTGCGCATACAGATGCACAGAACTAGACAGAGGCAGACAGACATACAGAACCAGATGTGCTCTGGCTCCTGGGATCAGGCTCCTAGGCTACTGTACAATGTCCAACCCAACAATGCCATGGTCCCACCAGAGCCCCTGTGCTTCCTGCAGGAGCCAGCCCTCAGGCTACAGCGTAGCTGGCTGAGGCCCTGGCTTGGAGCCTGCCCATTAGCCAGCCCACCCACCCACCCCACACAGCTAAGTCCACAAAAGGTTCAGTGCTCCTGGCAAGGGGCAGTGCTAGCCTCATCCTGGCTGGGGGCTGGGCTGGGGTTGGGCTTGGAGCAGCTGGGAGTCAGGCAGGCTCAGGTACAAGCCCTGCTGCAAGCAGCCTGGGCTCTGTGGTTGGCAGCAGCTACTAGAGCCTGGGCTGGCTGCAGCCAGGAGGCTGCAAACAGCTGCTCTGGGCTCTGGCATCAGCTCTATACCGACTGGTGTCAACGTGCCTCAGAGCGGACAGTGGGGATAGGGCCTGAGGCAACACAGCCCTCCTGCTGTCTGCTCTGAGGTGCGTGGGCAGTCACCACTGGCATGGAGCTGATGCTGAGCCCAGTGCAGCTGTTTGCAGCTTGCCTGCTGCATCTGCCCAGAGCCCAGGCTGGCTACAAACATCTGCGCTGGGCTCTGGAGCCCAGTCATGAGCTCTGTGCCGGCAACAGGGAAGAGGCTGGGGTTGTACTTGCCTCGGGCCTCTCCCTCACTGTCTGCTCCAAGGTGCGCATGCACTTGCCAGTACGGAGCTAATGCCAGAGCCCAGAGCAGATGTTCTCAGCCTCCTGGCTGCAACCAGCCCAGGCTCTGGGTAGCTGCTACCAACCGTGGAGCCCTGTCTGCTTGCAGCTGCCCAGCCACCTGCTGGGAGCAGCCTGGACTTCGTGGCTGGCAGCAGCTGCCTAGAGCCCAGGCTGGTGGTGGCATGTCAAGCAAAATGGCCTCGCATGCCATGCTCGGCACACGTGTCAGGGGTTGCTGACTCCTGCAATAGTTAATCAAATCCAGTCTGTCATTGATTTCCTGTTCCAAAATGTTCTGTTTAAAGTTGTTTTTAAAGTTTTATTATCTAAGAAGAGCCCTTCTGGTGTCAGAGTTATCAGTGCAGGTAAATGACCATTGGGTGTTAAATCATTAGTGATGTTTGAAGTATTCAAGCTGGAAACCGTGGGTTACAACCAAAGGGATTCTGTTATCCTTGTCTTGGGGTTGGTATCTTGGCAGATTGCAATATGGTCTTTGTTGGGGTCTCAACACAGACCATGTTATCACCAGACCAAATAACAGGTTATAACTTCTGAGGTTCATTTACCTGTACTGCTGCCAACATTATATATGTAGGGACTTACTCAAATTGCAGTTTCATGGAAATTGCTTAATTTGGTATTACCCCCATTAAAAACAAAAAAAACCTTACTGAAAATAAAATTCTGGCTCTCCAATGGGAGCTGATATTTTTCAGGGCCTTTGCAGACTGGCTGCGTAGCTTGCTGGGGGAAAAGGAGATTGGAGAGGGGGTTGGCTTGAAGGGAAGTCCAAGATGGCTGCCACCGCGACCCTCACCACTGATTGGCTGAGAGGGCTGCCTGTCATGCAGCCCCACTACTCTCCACCAATCAGTGTCAGGGGGTGGGGCCATATTACAGATAGCCCTCGCAGCTAGTCAGAGGCATAAGCCTGCAACACTGGTGGCCAGCCCTGCAGTCTTCCTGCGAAATCAGCTGGCTGCCTCCTCAAGTTGGGTCGGGCCCTACATATAGCGCATCGTCTTCTTAGTGCCCCTCTGCTGTCTACGTTAGACGGACAGGACAGTGAATGAACACTGATCTGACATCAGCACCAGAAAAACAGACAAGCCTGAGACTGAATACTTTAACCTCTCTGGACTTTCCATACAGACCTCTTGAGTTGCTGTTCTTAGACAACAAAACTTTAAAAATGAAATTCAACAAGAAATTAGGGAAGAAGAAATTGTGCGCAGACTGGATTGTTAAGGATAGTGTAAACTGATGGTGATCAAACTTTTCTTTCCGGCGCGGATGGACAGTGCCCAGTCTCCACAGGCTGGATCCTGGTGCCCAGTGCAGGTGTGGTAGGGCCCCATTTGCTGGGTAGAGAGAGCTGAGGACCATGACCCAGGCCCAATCCAGCCCTGTGAGGAGTAAGGGGGTTGGGGAGTTTGGCAGTGGGGGGTGGGGGGGTGGCTACTGCTCCCCTGCTCTAAAATTTTCCAAACCATGCAGAGACCTGCAGGCCAGATGCTATGGCTCTACAGATTTGCATTTGGCCTGTGGGCTGGAGGTTGCCCCCTGGTCTAAACTAAGGCTACAGATTTGTATCCTTATCCTGTTCTGTAGACTAGTTTTTTGAAGCTCCACATCCCTCAGTGAGTTAACTGCTTGACTTTTCTCTCTCCTACAGACCTTGCCTCTCAGTAGCTCTTTTCCTTTCATCTTTCCTATCCTTTGGATTCAAATCAGAGCTTTCTCTTTAGCAGTTAATGCTTCGTTCAGTCCCTTCACAGTATCTGATGAACGCCTTCTGCTTATGAAAGCTTATGCTGTACATCTCTGATTTAGTTTGGTCTATGAACGTGCAGTGTACCCTGCCTTCAGACTAACATGAGTAGCTACATCTTCCAACTTATGATTTAACATAGTGCATCTGTTTTAGAATTTATCATACTAATTCACAATAAATTTCAGTCAGTTCTGAGTCCCTGGAAGGAGATGGTCAGTTAAGGCAGTTTGCTTTATGATGCTAATATACTTAACAGAAAAACGTGCATTCCCTATCTTTACTGGCTTTCTGTATTTGCAAACAATAGCATATGATGCTATTTGACCTTTAGGAGCATTTCTGACTTTAAGGCTGCTTATCTATAACAAGAAGACAGTAGGTTAGAGAAGAATATTAGCTGGGTAGCTTCAAGGTGACTTGAAAAGAAACATTCCATGTATTTTTGGCAGTATTTGTAGAATAAAAACACTGGCAATGAACACTGTACCAAAACCATATCAACTAAGTTCATCCTTCAAGAAGTGTTGATCCATGAACCGGATCATGGATGGTTTGTTTGACTTGGACTGATGAATGGAAGACAGAGGGCATAGACGAGTGATGCACTGCCTTGGAGGTATGAGTCACCCTTTCCAGTATTTTCAAGCAAGACGTTGAAAAAACAGTGAAGAACAGGCAACCTTGGAAGCTGTGCCTTTTGATAAGTATCTTCCCAAACTTAGTTGTTGCATCATGGCTGAGAAGGAAAAAAGTGTACACTTCTTGGCCTACACAGTACATCTGAGCTTCCCAAAAAAATATAGGTTCTGTATGTGTACTTTGACTTTGCAAATGATACATGCAATCAGAATTGGACATTTTATATAAGGTTCCTATTTGGCATAAATCAACTCTAAATATGAAGGTTTTTTGGTTTTGGTTTTGTTTTTTAAGTACTTTGCACACTTGGCATGATGTGAATAAGATAAAGCATGTGTTTGCACAGTGCAGTTAATTTGCATAACTCATTACCACAGGAAGATGTAGAGGCAGATAGTATATCCAGTTTCAAAAAGAGACCAGATAAATTCATGGATGATAGATCCATGAATAGCTATTAAACAGAAGTCAGGGGTGTATCCTCTGGCACCTTTAAATGAGTGATGGTGGATATTATGAGATGGATCATTCTAGATATACTCTGTTCACATGTTCTTCCTTTTGAAGCATCTATTCCTGCCACTGTCAGATACAGGCTACGGGGTTAGTTTGGCACTTCTTATGGTTTTATGCTGTTGAAACTATGTGTGACAAAACCTTTTGTCATTAGAGACTGTCATAGTACTGGCTGCTTAAAGATTAGCATTGTGCTGGATGCAGCTGTTTAACTTAACGGCATCTTTGCTTTTTATGCATCTGTGTTAGAGAGAGATTGCATGAGCACCCTTCATTTTAGAGATTTATTTTTGTGTAGAAGTAAATCTCATGATTTCTAAATGAGATTATACATGTGCAGCACACAAACACAGGGTTAAGTATGCTGACTCTCTCTATCCTGGGTTTATCTCTCTGTGGGACATGTCTAGTGAAACGATTAATTTCCTTTGTAAATAGCATCTGCTTCTATCCAACAGCAGCTGATTCAAAACATGTATTGCAGCAAACTTTTTCTAAAGCTTTAAATGGCATCCGTGGCCAGTGGTTGGCATGTGTACGTTTATGCTAGGCAGACATCCTCAAACATGCTGCCTAATATGACTGCATTGCTGCTTGTTGGGGGGCCTACCCCACCTGAACCAGCATGTTATGTTTGGGGTATTGCTGCTTAGCACACCAAGACAGTTTAAAAGTGTGTATGCAATCTGGGATATTTCTTCCAAGTTTGTATTCCCAGTAGAAAAACTTACCTGGGGACACGTGAACCAATATTCTATTGCTGAACCCTTAAAGAGCAGAGAGTTGGCAGTGCTGACACTGCAGCCAGGGGGCCCACACTTTTTGGCATGCTCTGCAGCAGGGGTGGGCAAAATGCAGCCCGGGGGGCCGGATGCAGCCTGCCAGGTCATTCTATCTGGCCTGCGGGGCCCCTAAAAATTTAGAAAATTAATATTAATCTGCCCTGGGTTGCCTGTCATGCGGCCCTTGATGGCTTGCTTAAACTCGGTAGGCGGTCCTCTGCCCAAAATAATTGCCCACCCATGCTCTGGAGGCTCCCTCATTCTGCCTGGTGACAGTTGCATCAGGCACAAGGCAGCCCTGATTGGCTGACTCTGAGCTGTCTGAGTCACCTTGCATCTCCTTGCAGTACAATGTAGGAATGTGAAGGGAGCATGTTCTACTCTGTGCTCAACTGGAGCAGCAGAGTCCAATGAGTGACACTGTCAGATGAGGGAGGTGACGAGAGCTGGGATGCGGCAGGACTGTGCTGCGGCTTTTCTCGGAAGAGAACATGTACAGGCATTCACTCTTTCACAAGAGAGTCTCCTGGGAGTGATTTAACCTTGGTTGTTCCCAGGTTATTTTTTTTTCTTAAACCAACCTTTTTTTGCTCTGGGAGAAACATTCAGAACATCTGTACATTTATGGCTTCTACTGGGAAATCGGTGACCCTCCCAAGAGAAACTGAATGTCTGTATGTGGCCTAAGTTTGTAGTACAGACCTAGTTAGTGAGAAGTACCTTTGCCAGTCAAAAAGCCACCAAGGCACAATGTTTATAACACTTTCAAGAGACAGCAAATAGAACTGAGCTTGCCACTGTCTCTGTAGTAAACATGGTGTATTTTAGAGTTGTTGGTTGTAGCTATGTTGGTCTAAGGACATAGGCAAAGTTCTTTGGAGAGATGCAATTTGCTAGACCAACTAAATGTTTAGTTCCAATAAAAGATGCATCTCCCCAAAGAACTTTGTCTGCCTGCGTATTTTAGAGGCAGCTGAGCCCAGTGGGTGCCATTACAGCTTGTGCAAGTCGAGAGAATCGCTGGGCCTGTAAGCTAGTTAGCTTTGGAAAGCTCCCTGGGCATGCAATCCCCAGACATCTTATTCCTGTAAAACAGCAAGGCACACTGCCCTCTCAGATTCATAGCAATGTTTTTTGTCTGACATCCTCATTAGTAATTTGTTCTAACATGTTGGAGTTCTGCTTACTTTACAGGCTAATTAAAATTTGAGAGAAAAGAGAGCTACAAACCATGTAACAGTGCCAGGTAAAAGTCCACATAGCAAAATGCCCAACTCTTTCAGCTGTTGTGGGCAAAGAATTCTTGTTGAAACTTTCTAGAGACTGTATTTATCTAAGCTGGGAGCAAAGTTTCTTCTAACAGTGAGAGGAAAAAAAAAATCGGTCATGAAACCTTTTTCCAGCTAATTCTGACTCCATCACATGAGTGTGAATTCTGAATATGCTGCTGTTCCTGTAGCCTCAGGAAAAAGCTCCTGACAGATTGAAATTGCTTATAGCTGCTCACTCAGTCAAGCCTGCATTGGCAAGCGAATTCCATGGATTGCTTAGAATTGTTGGCAGCCCTGTAAGGGTGTTTTCCTTATTAAAATTAACAGCAGGTCTTCTGTTTTTCAGGAAAGCTTTGTAAATCTTGTCTCTGAAAGCAAAATCAGTCGTTGCATTTATAGCTGGGTACATGGAGGGACGGTGTTCACTAACCATGTTCAAATTAGTCAAACACAAGCAATTCAAAATAATATACATCTCGGCAATCTTCCACTCCTCCCCCAAAGAACTCGTTTTGCTTTGCATTGTGAAATCTACAGTTTACAGAGGAATTCATCCTGGCTCTAGGTTTGTGGGAGTTTTTTGGGTGGGTTTTTAACATAAAAAGCCCTTGATAATTGTGGGGCTCAAAATGGCATGCAGCATGTTTTGAAAGGTCTCAAGTTAGATTGTGTAGTTAAGGACAGTTGCTCCTCCTGTAAGGGCAAGTCTCTTATCTACAATCTCCAAAAGAGGTCTTCATGTTGGGGTAATCTGAAACAGAACAGGGTTAATGTAACAATTTTGCAAACCTTTTGGGTATCTAATAATGAACAGAACTGTAAATTCCTGGCGGCACAACAGAAATGTTACGATTGATCTCTTCGATTCATACAATGTGGTTTGTCATTGGGATTAATTTTCTAACCCTAGTGGGGGATGAAATACCGACCAAAGCATGAATTGATGGCAGTCATCTTGGATTCCAATACAACGGCTGCATGCGCTCACTATTTGCCATATTGGCAACATGATTTTTCTGACAGATTGCCCACCCCTCCCTGAAAGATGCTGCTGCTGCTGCTTGTGGCAATGAGTTGCTTGTGTGGCATGATATGTTTACCTTTTTTAACTGTACTACTAAGGACTTTTCATGCAGGTGCCATTCTGTTACACTCTGGTTCCCTGTGTATATGTGGGGCTCTTAGAGAGAGTAAGGAGGCGGGTAGTGCAGTGATTTCAGAGTGCTGATGGCATCCAACTGTCTCTCTTGCTTAGTGTTAAGAAATAAGAGTCCATGCCTCAACCGGCATTTAGTTGAGACTGGGGCACGGTAAGCCCTGAGTTGGAGGTACTGTTGGTGCCTTGCAGGGAGGATGTCTTCCACTAGTTAGTTGCAACTTGAGCATTTATTAGATCTTTGATACTGCTGCTGTACAACATTTCAACAATAGCTAATAAAAGATAACCTAGCTATACTTGGGCAGAGGCTTTCCTTTTGCATGCTGACCTTGCTGTTGTTACCCTTTGTCATTTTAGTATCTAGGACTGTGTGTTAAAGTTTGGAGGCTGAAGTTGCAACAGCAGCTTGCCTCATGAGAGAGGATCCTGGTTTTCTCTAGTTTAAAAAAAAATCCCCAATTTTTGGATTTAAAGTAATCCAAAATCCACATTTTTCCATGACCAAAATGAAATGCCATTATGTGTGTGTATGTAGTTTCATTTTAATCATGGAAAAATATGGTTTTCAGGTTACTCTTTTTTTTAACCTGAATATTGGGGGGGGGGGGGTTTGTTTTGTTTTGTTTTGTTTTTACCAGAGAAAACCAGGATCCCTGCTGATGAGGGGGACACAACTTGCTGCAAGTGCATAAACAGCATTCTTGGTTCTGTACTGACTATCACCCTGCCTGTTGGTAGAATTTAAAGGTAGTGATTCTCAACCAGGATGCCATAGGTGTGCAAATGTGATTTAAAAGAGAAACCCAGATAGTTCAAATAGGAATCCATATTTAGGGGTGAATCAATAGAGATTTTTGGGGCCAGTACCAAAAGCTGATTTTTAAGGAGGTATAGCTGCTGATACCAATCTGATGCACAGCTCTTCAGCTGGTAAGTCTGGTGTGCAGGGGTGGGGGGGCAGATCAAGTCCCGTGCGGTGAGCGAGGGAATAGGGATGGAGTAGGGGATGGGTGCTGAACAGAGCTGCAAGTGGCTTGTCCAGTGGGGAGCATGTGCCCCCTGGATCTGCATGGCATGAAGCGGGCTGCAGCTGCAGGCTAGGGTGCGCATGGGACTGAGGGGCGGCTCGTCTGGTGTTTGTCTGGCAGGTCCCATCACTCGTCTGGGAGGAGATAGGCAGGCATGTGTCCCCAGATTTGCCCAGCTGGGAAGAACCTGGCCCCCCTAGCCAGCCCCCCCACCCCCACCCTCGATGCTGTCCTAAGTGAGCAGCAACAGGAGCTGTCAGACGAGCACTGGACAAGCTGCACCTCCGTCCCACCCCCACCTTGGCTGGGCAGCCCCATCCCCACACCCTCCCTCACTGCAGGGGCCTTGATCTGCCCCCCCATGCCACTGCCCTTCTACCACACCAGATTTACCAGCTGCCCACAGCAATCCATGCTACTGGCTCTGCTGTTCGCTGCCCCTGCACTGTGGCTGTGATCCTACACAGGCATTTATCGGACAAATTTTCGGCCACATCGGGCCGATTTCTGATGCAGAAAACTTTGTTTATATCAGTGCCGATCCAATATTGGACTGATGTATCGGTGCACCTCTATCCATAATGTTAAAAACATTCTGATCTGTTGTGGTCTCTGAGTTCTTTGCAGCAGAAAAAATGCTCTATTATTTTTCCATAGTCAAAAAAACAAATCAAAACTAAAAAGATTTTCTAAAGGGTGTCTTGAGTCTAAAAAGTTTGAGCGCCACTGGTTTATGGTGATGTTCCTGAGCTCTGAAGCACCCAGTGGCCCAAAACCTCTGTATCTCAAATAGTGCCTCTCTTCCATGGTACCCCTGCTGTGAGGTCAGTAGCACCCTTTGAACTGGGTTCTTTGAACAAGCCCTTGTATTTTTTAAAAAAAACAACAAAAGCAAACAAACTGAAGCTGCTGGCAAGGTATAATCTGTAAGGGCCAGGGGACACTGAAATGTGCTTCTTGTTCTTTGATCCAGAGCAGCCTGATTTGATGCCACTCCAGTGCCACACACAGGCCTTCTGCTTGATAGGGAAGTTATGTGTTTTTTAGAGGTAAGAGGTATTTTAACTGTTCTTTGCTGTCTGTTAGTTGAGGTAAATCCTCTGCTGGAGTATATAGTAGAGTCCATATTTATTAGTCCAAAATGATACTCTGAGTGGTTGTGTTGTCATGGTCTTAGAGCTTTTGTAAGGTCCTTTTCTTTAAATATACCATTAATAGGGGTGGAATATCTGTTGGTAACTTGTTCTATACCCCAAGTCCCTAAAATCCCTCAGAGCTAAAAATATTCTCCCTTGTTCTTTTACTTTTTACCCTGGGGTTTTTCTTGATGCATTGTCTTGTGCGGAGTATAGATACCTTGCAGGTCAGGGTCCTGACCAGCTGGTGGCTTTGATGATGGAAAGGAGAGAGCCAGCAGAGGGACTACAGAACAGAGGTTTGTATGGCGTATAACAGGTGTGGAATCATAACCTGGAGCCTCTAAACTGGGTTCACCTTTAACCCTCAGGGACACTGCAGCCTAGTAGCAAGATAACTAATATGTAGATTGCTACAAACCTTTATCCAAGAAGAAATGTTTAGTCTCTTAACCAGCTGAAGATGGATGATGTCAGCATTGTAGTTGCCCAGTTAGAATTTGTGAAGCCCTAAGGCTTCATCTTATTCTAAAATGGGGCTAGAGATCTGGAATGAAAAAGAGGTGTCAGTATCTAAGCAGCTCTTTGGACCTTTTCAAAACCCAACCAACATCACTTCAGCTTTTCCTGGGTTTTGTTTGAACCAACTCTTCTTCCAATTAAATGAATTGATCTCTTTCAAGCATTGAGACATTTTTGTGATGAAGCTGGGAACAGGCAGCTTAATTAAAGGAGACTGCCTTCCTCATGTAAGCAGAGTCAAATGTGCGGATGGAACTGGTGAACTGTGACATTGCCCTGTTGAATAGTAGTTAGGGAAACTGATTGTTTTAATGTTCGCTCACATCTCCAAAATGGCTTGGCCTACAAATTCCAGATCACTTAGCCTTGCATTTAACTTATGAAGAGGAGAAAGCAGGCGTGCAAGCAGGAGAAGTGCACCATTATAAATTCTTACTTGTGATACCATATCTTTATGGCCCATGTTAAGGTAAGTGCAGAAAGTACTAATGTGGCATTTGTTAGACAGTTATATAAAATGGAGAGACATACCCTCCTCACGCCATGCATCTGGGTCCATGAGGACAGGTTTCCTTAAGCGTTCCTGGGGATAACTGTTCTGGCATGGTTTAGTACCCACCGAGGTGTTGGGGCTTAAAGCCCACTTTATGGAAATGGGAGGCTCCTCCCTAGCTCGCTCCTGGAGCCATATAGCTGAGGGCAGGTGAAACTTGGGGGCATCTGAACCCCAAGCCTCTGGCCTTGGGCCTGCATGTAGGATGTCTGCCAAAAGACTTTGGAAATATCTGAAGCCTCTGGTGGGGGTGTAGGATGTTTGCCGGTTGATGGGCCACTTAGTAGTTCTGGACTGACTTATGGATTTGGACTTGATTTGGCTTGGAACACAAAAAAATTCTTTAAAAAAAATGTAAATTAAATTATATAAAAAAAACAAAACACCCAAGAGTAGTCAGTTTTGGGGCTCAGATTTCCCTACATACAAATGAGATGAGGGGAAAGTTTATATGATTGTATGGCTGTAAATCAGTTGAAATAATAGTGAGTAGTTAAGGTCTTGGCATATTGGAAATTGGCTAGGTAGAAGATTAAATGAATTGATTCTGTTCAGAACAGCTAGTTTTTGTGTTTTCAGATAAACAAGAATTATAGAATTCTCAGAAATATAAATGCGTTGTGGAACTCTTTATGCTACTACCTCTTAATATTTAATTTCCTGAACTACTTATATTACAGAACTTTAAACTAATCCAACTGGTTATTAAAAGGTCACTGTTCTAGCAGCACTTGATCGTCAGGAGTTCATACGTTTATTTTGCAAAGGAAAACACAAAACTGGAATATATTAAATCTACTAATTAAATATTAAAATAACATATTTACAGTTTCATGATACAATACATGAAGCTATTTCCACAGAAACTAGAATAATATTGTGTCTAATTTAAGAATCAAGCTTGTGAATTACTCTCTTCAAATCAAAATGTATCTGTGTCGTAATAAGCCCTTCCGAGCTCTGATGTGACCGTTTTTCATAGAATTTCAAATATTCCTGTATAGTGCTGTTTTAGATGTAATGAAAAATCCCAGTAGTAGGTTACGTTCACTGTCACTGTGACATCGGTAGCTCATCCATACAAATTTAAGTAACCAAAGAAAAACAATGTTACTTCAAATTACAATTTTCTAGAAAGTAAGTTACAGCAGCAAACTCTTTATAAGGAAATGGTTTTCAAGTATGCTATCGAGTACAGTGCATAAGTTAGTGTGGTGAAATATGGCATGGTAACTGAAAAAGTCATCTTGTGGAAATAACAAGCTTAGGTCAAGTGTATAATAACTATGGATCACAGTTGGTAGTAATGGATGTTGGTGGGCTTCTGTTGTCTAAAATGTAGTAAATCATTTACTGTACAATACAAAGGTAGTAAAACATTCCTGCATGAAGAGTTACTGCGTTTAGTGCCCTTCAGAATTCTAATTATGGCTCAATGTTAAAGTTTCCATTTTCGGTGTCAATCAAAAGCAAGAGCCCATGCTTCAAAAAAAAAAAGGGGGGAGGGTGGTATTTATAGGAATACAGTATTGCTGTGGGTCTGTTTGTGATTTTTCTAACTCTTAAGTCTTGTGGGGAAAAGGCTTGGGGGAAAATAACTCTTGAAAAATGGTCTTGAAGTATTGCATTTAACTGTCCTTTCCAGAGATAATGTTCTATTTCCTGATTCAGAAAAGTCCATAATTCTTTTTTTTTTCTTCTCCCCCACCTCCCTAAAATATATTTCATGTAACAGAATTAAGCTTATAATTGAGTGTTAAAGTCTTACAATATCCAGATGGGGTTTGTGTTGGTGCCTTTGGCATTACAGCTTTCAGACGGTCCCAAAAGGCACTTGACATTTAGATATCCTAAGCTTGACTCATTTTAGCAAACTGTACTGGAAACCAATTTTCCTTTAGGTTTTTCCCTATAGAATGGCTGGTAATGCTTCTCCAAGCTGGCCTGCTGCTATTTCTTATAACCTTGGACTTTTTAGTTTGTAAAAATAGTTCTTTAAAACAGGCCTGTCCATCATTCATACAGCCAGGGGCCCAACACAGCACTGGTATGCAGCCCTCAAGTCGTATACCACATGCACAGAATGCTGTGGAGGGCAGCTTTCCACCCTCCCTTGGCAGTGCCAGCAGGACAGGCAGCTGCTGGGGCCTGTGGGGTGCATGCAGCCCCTCTCAGGCTACTAATTGAAGAGTTCTACTTTATGCCATCGGTCATAAATTGCTTATTCAAGTAATTGTTGTATATTGGGTCTCGCTTGCTTGCTGACTTTGGGAGTCTTGGGTATTCTAAACAGAAATATAAAGAAATAATAATAAAAAAAAAAAATTCTCTTTGCCCCTGCATTAAAATACTTGTCAAACAAGAACTAAGAAGTACAAGTCCATGAAAACTGCTAACAGTTAGTCTCTAATCATTCCTGTCTACAGTATCTTTTACTGCATTCCTAGTTGCTAATCATTAAATAGAAATATGTAATCTGCAGAATTCCAGGGATCCCAGTGATTAGCATATGACTCATCCTCTTTTTTTAAGCGCTTTCTAAAAATGTTCAGAAAGTATTAACTTTTTCCCCTCCGTTATTTGAAATAGGTGGAATATATGTTGGTAGCTTTTGATCATGAAAATAAGAAAGTGCGTTTGTTGCTAACTGGAGAAGACGTTCTTCATACTCTGCAAGAGAAGGGGGAAAGAATTAACCCCAAGTAAGTAGCAGTTTCCTTCCATCCCCCACCCTTGGTGTTGCACAGAACTGAATTTACTTACAGCGGTTTACCCTTCAGATCTGCATTTAGTCAAATTCAATGGCACAGCTATGTTTTTGAATGTTTCTATATTCCAGCCTTCATGGAGATGCGATTTCAGTAAACACTGCTTTCAGGATAGTCTAGAACAGGGCAGGAATATGGCAGTGTAGCTGCAAACCCCTCCACCCCCCTTTTGGCTGTCTGCTATATGCCTACTGAGCTTTCTGAGCTTCTGCTCTGGCTGGAAGCTCTGAGTTTACCTGCCGATTTGGCATGGGATCTGGCTGGAGCCCCTGTTTTACACGGCTCTGGAGCCCGTGGGTTATGTCGCTGCTGTTCACCCTTACTTCCTGTACCCTTTCTGCCCCCTACCCTTCAAACTACAGTGGCAGGGGAAAATAGGGGATGAATAACAGTGGTGTCTTATACCCAGGGCTCCTGAGGTGCATGAAAGATGAGGCTGAGCTCTGCCATTGCTCATCCTGTCTTGTTTCTTCTGCTGCTGAATTGAGGGGTGGAGGAAGAGAGAAAAGGGGAGTGGTATCAGGAGTGGTGCTCACCCCCTAGGCTGCAGAGCCATGCAAAAGTAGCAACTCCAACCAGAGCCTGCACCAACCAGCTGATGAGCTCAGAGAGCTCTTTGGCATCCAGAATCACAATGTGGGGAGTTTAGTTGTATGGTGCATATATGGTGAAGACACCCCTTCCCATGATCCTAGATCTGCCTTGTAGGCTTCTGGGCTGCCTTAAAACATGCCTTCAGGAAATGTCAGATTTAAGGTTGTCTCTGCTTCCCTTAATTTGCACCTCCTTGTGCCATAAGCATTAATACAACAGTTTCTTTAGCTACAAGATCACCAGACTTCTTACTCAGTGCTCTGGGGATAAATCAGAATTATGTAATTAAGATATTTGTCCCTAGGAATCATTAGTCCTGGAGAACTGGATTCAGTTTCTTCCTGTATGATGCATGGCAAGTCACTTAAAACTAAAATGTTCACATTTGGCCACTGTTTGCAAATTTGCAGTTACTTGTTTTCTGGGTGTTGAGATGAGAAATCTAAGCTACAGCTGTAGTAGCTAGATACAAAGCATCATTGCATGTTTAGCACTCTAAAAAAATGAAGCTTTAAATGTTTCAAGTAGAATCTCCAAATTAGAGGATGTTCTTGACAGTTTTGGCCTTCCCCTGGAAAAGTCTCTAACTGATTTCCCTTTCTGTCATGTGAAGTGAGGCCTTATGGCAGAGGTGGGCAATTATTTTGGGCAGACGGCCATTTACTGTGTTTTGGCAAGCCATTGAGGACTGCGTGACAGGCAGCCAGGGGCAGATAAATATTAACTTCCTAAATTGTTTAGGGGCCCTGCAGGCGGGGTGGAATGGCCTGGTGGGCCGCATCTGGCCCTCGGGCAGCATTCTGCCTACCCCTACCTTACAGTCAGTGAGGGTAGAAAGAAATTTTGAATGACTACCCATTCTATGAAAGAAGCAGGGGAGAAGAACAGCAGGTGATAACAACTAAAAACTGTCGTAGTGGTTTTGTATGAGAGAGACAAAGGAAGCTTACACAGACAACCTGAATAATGGCACATCCAATTTTTTGAGTGCTTCTATTTACAGCCTAAGTCATCTTTTAACATAGCTTTTGAATATAGATTCCTAATTAAAACAAGCATGCATGCAAGCCTCCCCTCCTCCTTCCAGCCCCCCGCAGCTGCCCATATTGATCTCTAGTTGGGTCATTGGCAAGATTCATCCATAAGGGTAAGTCTGTATGATGCACTGCGTGAATTGCAAAGCCAGAGCCAACTTGATCCCAGCTAGAAACGGCATAGCTACAAAATCAGCCACATATTCCTGAAACAGATGCTTCACATGCAAAATTTCAGCCTGAGTGATTCAAGTTTGCCAAAGTAATAAATTACTAATAGGGTCTCAAGGTAGAAAATATTAGGTAGCTTTATCTATTAGCACCACTGCCAGCCCTGCCTAGAATAAAACTTAGTTGCAATGACACAGTCTTTAGAAATGAGAATGTAGCTTTTACGTTTCACACACTGCAAGAAGGATACTCTGAAGTTTCTAATTCTATTGAACATTTAATAGACTTTGGAGGTATATGACCATTCCTTCTTATTATTTCTATAATTCATACATACTAATCCATCTCTTTTGCAGTTGCATAAATATTTAAACTAGGCTGTCCTTTTATTAAAGCCACCCAACACTCTGGCGACCAGAGTATGGAAGGTATATGATTGAAGGGACACCTGGGCAGCCATATGGAGGAACAATGTCTGAATTCAACACTGTACAAGACAACATGAGGAAACGGCGACTGGAAGCTGCTTCTGTACTGAAAGAAAATGAGGCTGTTTGCACTGTAACATCATTTCCAAGGTTAGACTGTGTGTTTTGTCTGAGTCATGCTTGCATAACAAGGGTGTGCTGAATAGCCTCATCAAACCTAAAGATCTTTATTATGCGTGTGTTTTCCCCTTGGATTTGAACTTTTGGCATTTTCTAAGTGTTCTACTTGTTGCATGAATCAGTCAGTCAGTGCAGCTAAATTGTATGACTAGATCACATAAAACATTCATTTGTAAAGATTTGAATTTGTACCTCTGTTTTCTTTACAGAAGCCTTTTCCTGCTGCTGTTATGGCTTGTGTATCATCTTTTTACATCTTACAGGCATTTCTAAGCATTCCCTGATAGCTTTGTTACTTCAGTGAATGCTAAACTATTAAATATACATACGTGCATGCATGTATGAGCACGTGCATGCACAACCTGGAGTGTAGTGTATACTCTTTAATTAACATGGCACTATAGATATAACTCTTCCAGGATTCTCCTTTTTTATTTTTTCCCCACTCTGTTTTTTATTAATAAAACTAATTATTTGATCAAAATACATGCAGAAAAGAGAGCTTCTTTGGATGATTTTTTTGTTGAGTTTGGATTTCACAGAAAGATTTGGGAAAGCTTTGAAAACAAAATATTGCAAAAGCACAGAATTGGGATGTGCTGACATAACTTGTTAGGGACTTCTGCTGTGGGATCCTTCTGTCCTTTTTCCTGTTGAATAATTGTAGAAAAAATAAAATATTCAACAAAGATTAAGCCTAACTAGAATATCCGTTTATTATCAACCAGGAGCAATAACACTATGTGATATATCACAGATAAATTATGACCACACAGGAAGATTTGTTAATATGTTCTCTAGTTTAGTGTATCTTGTCAAGCACTAAATGAAAATTATGCTAGGATTTATCTTCCCATAATAAGGAAGCTGGTGCCTAATAAAACGGGGAGAATTCCAGCTCAGTTCCAATTTAGCTTGTATATTTGATTTGTAAGGTAGCAACATAAAAACTGAGAAGCATGTTGTGCCCATTTAACAAACAAATACTTTACTTTCTGATAGAGATGTTATAATTTACCAAAGGTCTTGGAGCATTTCATTGGCCACACTGGAAATAGAGCAAAAGTCTCCTGAAACCTGGCCAGTACTAGGGTCACTGGGTCATCACATTTCACTGCTTTCACAGTTGGAGATCAGTTTTTGAGTTTGCCTAGTTGAACAGACTTTGAGTAGTTACATAACAATAGTATGAAATGTTGCCTTTTAATCGGCTAGTGCAGCCTATAAAATGCAGCTGCAGGACTGAATGCCATACCTCTGCTAAATCTAATTGTTTTTAAGTATTTTGAGGTATGTTTAGCTGTTTGTTTGTATTTGCATGTAGCCAGATTTTCTTTTCACAGCTTATGGGTTAGTTCTAAATAACTATCATCCGCAACATGTGGAGCTGGGAAGTTAAACACACTCACTGTCTCCATCTTCACTGGTGTTACTTTTTAACTGTACTTCAGTTCTTGACAAGCTAGTGTCCAAGAGCGTATTTAGCAAATATACACATAGGGTAACTTCTGCATGTCACTAGCTAAGAGGTGTATGTGGTTGTTGTTTTTGTTTTTAATAGTAGAGCTAATATGACAAATAGGATTCCCTATTCGTTTTCTGAAACCATTTTCATATTATATGGCCCAGATGGAGTAAGGTGTGGAAGATCGAACATTAGACATAGTCCCTTTTAAAAATCATACTTGTGTCTGGAAATGTAATTTATCTTAAACACTTTGTTCTTTTGAAAGTATAGAGTGGAAAATACTATATTGGTTGTACTGAAGTTGGTTCCATTGTTCTCTGCAGTCTGTTTTCCATATTTGTTTAAGTATTTTATACAGTAATGGGAGAAAAGCATTGTTAAGTTGCAAAACCTCAAATTGTCAAGGAGTACTTAGGTCATATGTATCACTTGACACTACTTTGTACTGTCCTGAAATAGCCTAGACTTCATGTTGGCTACAGCCCTTTAACATGATAAACTATTGGGAACACTATTGAAACGTTTTAAAGGGATTTGGAATTAAATCATGCCCTAGGAGAATGATTTAATTAGAGACTATTGCTATATGTCATGTTTAATAATGATAGCTGCCAATTAGAGGTGCACAAATACATTGGTCCATATCATATTGGTACCAATAAAAGGAAAATTGACTTTATCAGCAATTGGCTTTCTTGGCCAATTAATGTGACTGATAAATGCCCTGTGCATGTGCTCAGCCAACAGTGCAGCCTCGCAGCTTGGAGAGCGGCATTCGGCTGGTAAGTTGGGGGGCAGTGTGGGGAGGAGCAGATTGAGGCCCCTCGCTCTGAGGGAGTGAGTTGGTCAGGGACAGGTGCTGCACAGCCAGGGCAGGACAGAGTGCTGGACAGACCCACAGCGGCTCGTCTAGGGAGGAAGGGGCAGATGGCTCCCACCACTATGCACATCCCCAGGGGAGGCATGGGACCATGTACCCCCCAGATTTTTGTGGGCCAAGGATGGGCTGCTGCTGCACACTCAGGGCCAGGGGCTGTCCTGGGCTCTTCCTGGCGGCTGCGCTCAGGTGGGGTGGGTGGTGGCTCTGGGAGGCAGTTATGGGGGCCTACAGTGAATTTTGGGGTGGTTTTGGCCCTCTTCCCACTGCTGCTGCCTGCTGTGCCAGGCCCAAGTGCAACCTTCAGGAAGAAGCTAACACAGCCCCTGGCCCCAAGTGTGCAGCAGCAGCCCACCCAAGCCCCACACAGATCCAGGGGAAGGGGGTTACATGCCCCCCATGCCTTCCCCAGGATTGCACACAGCAGTAGGAACCTCCTCCACCCCTGCACTCTCTGGATAAGCTTGCGCCCCACCTCGCCCCAGTCCCACTCCATCACCATGGGGGTCTCAATCTCTTTCCCCCCACCCATGCCCCTTCTTTGCCCCTTCCCCCTCCCCTCCCCAGCAGACTTACCACTTGGACGCTGCTCTCCAAGCTGCTGGGCTGCAGATTGGCAATTGGATCAGTATTGGTCAATTATGGCTGGTTAATAATTGGCCATTGGTACTGGCCCAAAAAATGGTTATAAGTTCACCCCTACTGCTAATATGTGGTCAGACCTATGCAAGAACTAGTATTCCCTAAAGTTTTCGTTAGTCATTGCTTTTGCATAATGTGTTGGCATTAGTGCCCAGCAGCATGAAGTACCACCTATCTTAATCAAAATATAAAACAGTGACAAAGGTTGCCAGATACTGGCCTTCAACAGCGAGTGCTCTAAGCCTGTTACATTGACTATCAGGACTTAGGTAACAAGCTGAGAAGCATATTAAAAATACATAAAGTGAACAAAATATATATTTTATTTAACTCTGCCCAATTCCTTTATCTACTAAAGGCCTACCCTAGCCATAAGCTATTTGATTGTTTAAAATCTTTTTCCACATTCATATTAAGTTTTATTCAAATTTATCACACAGGCTAGGGTGTCCAGGATTTACCCTACCAGAACATGAGCCAACACCAGTAGAAGGAGGAGTATCAAAGTCTCTGTTCTTTCCAGATGAAGCCATCAACAAACATCCTAGATTTAGGTAAGAGCATTTAGAAAACGCAGGTTGTTGAATACCTTTTAGTATGCATTTCTTACTGTGCTAAAAATATAACACTTGAATAATTGATGTCTGAGTCCCAAAGACAGACAGATATGTAATGAATACATATTTATGGTTAAAGAGACCCTTAAGAAAGGTAAACTGCAAAATTCCAGCAGCTTTATATGGTGAAATCTGTCATGAATAAACTTTTCTACATGTCACAGGTTAATAGGTTAATTGCACAATTGCCTTTAGACCAGCTACACATGCAAAATGGCTATTGGACCATAAAGCTCCAAACTGGCTCAAAAATGTGTACTAACTTTATAGCTGGCTGCTGTCAAGCTTTTATTTGCATGTGTAGCAGGGTCTTCCCTGCAGCTGGGAGCTCTGTCAGCTGACAGCTCCTTACTGGTGCACCATGCCTAGACTGATGGGACTCTTCCCGGCAGCACAGGAAGTCCTGTGATTGTGGAATTACACATTAGATCCCATTGTGTCTTTACTTGCATGTGTAGAGGGGGCCTCAGGTTAACAGCATTCAGTACCTATCTTAAAATGACTATTTTTTTTATAAGAGTTGCAACAGCCCCATCTGCCACAGCCCTTGGACTGCTTCTTACTGGTGTCCCAATCTGCATTGCTCTGGGAATATCGCAGCACCCTGGAATATATCTAGAGTATGGAGTTGGTCTGTTTGTGCATATGGTTCTTAATTTTGTGGAGCTGTATAGAGGTTTTTTGATCATAAGATTTAACCTTAGGAAAAGCATTCCAAATCAAAAAACACTTTTCTTTGCCTCATTCTTGTATGTCATAGGCCTCTTAATTCTATTTATGATATCTATATTATGTGCTGATACCACAAAAATAGGATTGAACTCAGTTGAGGGGAGGGAAACTGATTCTCCAACTGGTAGAATATGTAGTTATACAGAAAATGCATATAACGCAAAGGAGTGTTGGTGTAACAAGACTTGAAAAATTAATGAGAAGCCAAATGCTTAAACACTAAGAAGCTTCTCTGAGGAAATGTTTCAGCTAATCTCTTTCTGTTTTAGTACACTGACAAGAAACATTCGACACCGGAGAGGAGAGAAAGTAGTGATAAATGTACCAAGTGAGTAGACTCAGTGCTTTTCTTCAATTAATTGTTCAGTGTGGCATACTATTTATTGAGTACATGTATTTTTTACTTAGTATTTAAAGACAAGAACACACCATCACCATTCACTGAAATATTTCCCAATGATGATGGCGAAGCAGCTAAAGCAGCTAAACCAGACCATATATACATGGATGCCATGGGTTTTGGAATGGGCAACTGCTGCCTTCAGGTAAATTGTATCTGAGTTCAAAATGTAATAAAATAATGCAGATTTTTGCCATAAACTGCTCTTTCATAGACACATTCCTTAAAATGATTTGTGCTCAGGCTAGGTCTTTGTTTAAACATACTTTTATTTTGCACGCAGCCCTGCTTTCTTGATTATGGTTTTGCAGTTTGTTTATGATTCATTTTTGTCTGCTTATATCCTAATAACTTTGATTTGTCAGTATTTAACAACCTCTGCTTGCAAAAACAATAGGCTGTTTCAAATTGATACTGTTGCCTGCTTTTGGTCTTCATTAATAAAGGAAACAGTCATTTGCTGGACTTGAGGCTTGAGATAAGTTTCTTTCATGTGACCCTGTTTGGGAGTCTCACCATTTTTAAGTTGGAAGATGTGCAGCTCAAGCCAGAGGACCCCTTTCAGATTGGTGGAAAAACTTAGGTCACATTTCACTTCAGCTCACAGCTGGCCAGACATTTGGAAATAAGTGCAGGTCAGTTTTCCTCACCTAAGAGTGGAATTCTGTTAGTGGCTCCATTCTGTGGTGATCAGATGCAGTAAGGGCAGGGAATTCCAGCTGGAACTTCCTGAAGATTTGCCGAGGATAAATAACATGGATAAATAACATGTTTATTGGATAAATAACACGATCTGTTTATTCCAACATACAGTTGAAAAACTTGGCACCAACTCGTTTCCTTTTCTTCCTAGATATTTTTAGATATGCTTCAAGATGTTTATTCTTCCTTAGTTACATAATCCTTCTAACTAATCCACGGAGATCCCATTGTTTACTACTACAAGCCAAATCTTTGAGCAAGAAAATACCTTTTTTGCTTTAACTTACTGTTTTCCTTCATACTTCCTATCCATTCCTTCTGTTTTACCAACTTTTTTTTCTCGCTTAGGATAAAATAGCGCATCTGATATTATAGAGTGTTTTGATGCTCTTAATTTGGTTCTCTTAGAATGTTTGTCTAACGAATGAATTTAGCACAAGTAACTGCTGACTTGGTGCCTGTGGGTTTGACTTTTTATGTTACGTTCTGTTTTTACTGTTGCTGCTTTCTTGGTAAGTAGGAAGAGCTATGCTTCTGGAATTGAGTAAAATTCTCCAGGAATTAAGTAAAATTCTCTTGTTTCTCAGCATATGCAGCACTTGTAAAACTAACCGATTTTCAAACCGCCTTTGATTTAAAGGCCTTAATGAATTAATAAAATAGTCTCCCACACAGCAAGGTAAACATATTAATAAGAAGAAAGTGCACTCACTACAAATGCATCTAGGGAGATTCCAAGCATTCAGGTTTATTTTTACACTGTTAAACATGTAAACACAATGCTAACTTTTGAAAAATATGAACGTTTTTCATGTCATCTCTCTTTATATTTAATGATGACAAAAAGCAACAGATGACTAATTACACAGCATACTGTAAATAGGATTTTATATAACTTTAGATATTATTGTATGACCGCAAGTTAGTTAATATTCAGTGTCTTCCTAGTCAGTTTTTCCCACACTACATACTATGAATATTGCTTAAGAGAGACTGAATGATGATACAACTATGATAGATGTTGTAAGCAACCTGGAATTAAGACTTTAGGTGTTAACCATTGACTTAATGGAATGTAGAAAATAAATTAAGCCTATTATCTGGGAAATGCTTAATATACAAAGATATAAGCTTAACCCCCACACTTCAAAGCCAATAAGTCAATAAATGTATAGCCTGTTTTTGCCAGTTCCTACATAATTGTCACATCAAGTCCGTGTGTAATTATCCCATTGCCCTTGCCAGAGCATAAGCCAGGCGGGGGATTCAGTTCTGTGTAGAAGGCAAGGCAGATCTTTGCATCCACCCTTCCCAGAGGTTTCTACCTTGGCCTCGTGTCATTGCATTCCCTGGGCACCCTGCTGATCTCCACACAGTTCTGGAGCCCTTAACTGCCCTTAGAGGTATGAAATGTTACATTTTTCCACTTTTAGGGATCCTTTGGCTAGAAACAAGGATAATCCAGGAGTGAGTTAAACCCCCAATTTCATTTGATTTGGATTAAATCAGAGGAGCACTATTTTTTGCCTTTAGACTTGGGAGCTGAAAAGAAATACTTCTTCAGCAGACTTTTGTTTTCAGTTAGTAACATTCGGGTCTGATCATTTCTTTTCCATGTGTAGACTGGTTCCAAACCTGAATTTTCACCAAAGCGTTCATTTATTTTGCAGTTGGCTGGAGGCAACTGAGGCATCTAGGATTAAAGGCTTATTTAAAAATGGGTTTACCTGTAGAGTCAAGAAAATGCTATATCAGTAAATCCTCTCAGACGGCATTGCTTCAAGAAAGTTGACTCCTGGCATAGTTCCTGAAAGCCCATTATTATTATTGTTGCTGGAGATATTAAGTCCTTGGTTTTTCTTGCTTCTGGCTGATTGTTTGAACTCTTCATCTCAGCATCTAAAGAGTACCTTTATACTACAGCCTAAAATTTTTACTGAACATTGAAGTAATGGGAAGAGCTTTGTGACGTGGTTACTCCTGGTAGCAAGAATTGAGTGTTCTCATTTCCTGAACAAGTTAAAATAGTCAATGCAAGTGCCTTTTACAATACCATCGATTCCAGTAAATCTTTCAATGTCTGGAACAGTGAGTCTTCAGACAATAATAATTCTGCTTCTTCTAACAGGTAACATTCCAGGCTTGCAGCATTTCTGAAGCAAGATATCTTTATGATCAGCTAGCTACAATCTGTCCCATTGTGGTGAGTAATATAGTTATCACTAAGTCCTGTTGTTTACTATGTTAAAGAAAAAAATCCCATAAAGGACAGCAGCTTAACATACTGAATGGACTAAGTTGTCAGCAAAGGCATCTTTTTCAGCAGTGTGTTTCAGTGAATTGTTACACCCATAGAGTTTATTCTTGTTAGAATGATCTGAGGAACTTCCAGAAAAATCTGCTTGTCTGAGCACTCATTACATAATACCTTGCAATATGTACAAGACTCACTTAATTCAAATGTCAAGTACTGAGTAGACCATGGAAGGAATAGTTGTGACTTTTTTTTTATTTAGTAACAAACAAACTATGATTCTATGGGTACCAAAAATGTTTGTGCTGAGAGAGGCCCCAGTAGACAGAAGGCTAGAGTTTTACAGTCGCAGTTTAGGCATAACATGGCAAGGAAGTAACAAGGACATTTGCAAAAATGAGCAAATGAGAAGGTTATAGGCATTGTTTTCAGAAGTTGTCCTGGAATTTAGGACCTGTAGCCTGTGTTTTTCAAGTGAATTATAGGCAAATGAGATTAGATTATTTTTCATAGGCTTATAAATTGGACATTCTTGAAGAAGAACATCAAATACTAGATGGTTACCAACAAGGAAGGGCAGTGTTCTTTCTACTGCCTCAGTAGAAGACTAGTAGAATAATAATTTAAGTCATGTCTTTATTCACCTGATGTTAAATTTCCCATTCTTACCTACTCCCTCCACTGCAAATAGTTAGTTTGGCTACACAATACATTTCTTATTGCTCATAGAGAGGTATCCAGGGGAACGTAGCTAGTCCAGTAGTAAACTGTCTGTGAAATTGCGTAGCATTGGTATTAGTCACTTGGTTTATACTGTGATCTCATCTCTGACTTGGTTTTCTTTTAGATGGCATTAAGTGCTGCATCTCCATTCTACAGAGGCTATGTGTCAGATATAGATTGTCGCTGGGGAGTAATCTCTGCATCCGTAGATGATCGAACACGAGAGGAGAGAGGGTTGGAGGCAAGTGGTGGGCTAAGTTAGCATTTGTACTTCCTTGTGCTCTCATCACTCCCTTGGAAAAAAGAAACTGTTACTATCATTCTCTTATTTTAGAGAATAAAATTCTTTGACCACTGGAGAATATTGCCTTTGTAGTAAATGCTTCCAGAGGCCTAATGTTCTCCCCACTCATACTGCTTTTGGTGGAGATGCTATAGTTGGGGATTCTATTTAAACTCTGCTTTCATTCATTCACAACTTCCTGAAAATTTCTCTTGTGCTTCCCTTCCCCTACGTGTCTGAGATATGTTCAGAAAACAAACTTTGGATTCCATATTGTATAGGCTGTACCGTATCTTATCAAATCCAAGACTGCTTTGAATTTTAGATGACCCCCCCCAGTAATAAGAATGTATAACATGAAAAACATTTTTTTTATCATTTGTCCATGTATAAAATCTAATTATTAGGTGTGTGTGTGTGGGGGGGGTCATCCTTAAATTTGTCCTCCCTTCCCTCTGACCCCCTCCAGCTACAGCAAGGAAAGAGGTGGCAGAAGAGTCCTGAGAGAGACCCTGCCAGCTGATGGCAAATCAGGATAGCCCAGCCTTGAGTGTGGCTTTTGTTAATGCATTAACAGTGTTTGGGACAATAGTATAATTTCACAAACTGAGGCATCATTGCTTATTAGCTGCTAAAGTATTGTATTTTTTTTTAAAATTGTAGCCACTGAAGAACAATCGTTATAGAATCAGTAAATCCAGATATGATTCCATAGACAGTTATCTTTCTGAATGCGGTGAAAAATACAATGACATTGATTTGACCATTGACAAAGAAATCTATGAACACCTAGTAAAAGAAGGTATGTATACTGACTATGAGACTGTTTAGTCTTGTAATTCTTCTTTGACTTCTAGTTTGTTGCACTCCTAATAGGACTTCTATGGAGAAAGCAAATGGGTGGTCTAGTCAACAAGTAAGATCCTTGGTCTGCAGTGATAGAAGTGCCCGTTCCTTCAGCTCAAGCAGCTGATTTAGTGACATACTAACATTTGTCAAAAGCAACAGAGGGGACTGAGATGGAAAAAATGACAGCTGTACTCATCCTTAATAAATGCATCGATTTGGCAACTAGCATCGTCCTTTCTGCAATCATGTTACTTTTTTAATGCTGTTCATTTATTTCAGGTAGGATATGTAGGGTTGAGGAAGCCTTGAACAGTCATGTTTTCACCCTTGGTTACTGAGTAACTTGGCTATTTTATAAATTCCACTTTAATATCTCTGGTGGTAAACTTGATCTTGGGACTTTGTTTTATAGGAATTGATCATCTTTTGGCACAGCACATTGCTCACTTGTTTATTCGAGACCCATTGACTTTGTTTGAAGAGAAAATACATCTGGATGATGCAAATGAGTCTGATCATTTCGAGGTGGTATCTTTTTTAATAGTAATTTGATGAATGAATAGTCATAACTGCCTACCCCATATTTTACTGCTTAAATAGCTAATAATATTGACAAAAGGAAGGCGTAGAGGCAGAAACCAGGAACAGCTCATTTAAAACACCCTAAAAAACTGTGCACTGTGAAGAACTTTACTTTGAAGATGCAAGCATGCTGGGTTTTTTTTATGTTCTAAAATGTTTGGTTTTTCAGTCAAGAGAAGTGAGGGCTTCTATTTTAGGACTTCTAAAATATAAACAGCATTAGAAGCTGCAATGAAAATAAGAGAAAACACATGGGAGTAAAACCAAACCTCATCTTGTGTATAATCGGTATCTTGGTGAGTGTGACATACTGTCCTTTTTAAATGAGTAGGTGGTTACTCTTCTGCTTTTGAGTAGGACCAGCCGAGTTACTTCATATTACATCTTTAACGTGAATATAATGATTTGTTGAGGAGTCAGCAAATATTCTTCCTCCCTTCCCACCCTCCCCCCCCCACTTCCCCCTTGTATATGCTTCATAGCAATTAATGTGTTGTCTGTAACATAATATCTTGTTCCTTGCAGAATATTCAGTCCACAAATTGGCAGACAATGAGATTTAAACCACCTCCTCCAAATTCAGATATTGGCTGGAGAGTAGAATTCAGGCCCATGGAGGTAAGAAATAAATATGCTCAGTGACATATTCCATCATAAATGGAAAAATACTAGATGTGCTATTCAGTATCAAAACCTTAGTACTTATGGTATAATTTCTCCCCTGGGGATTGCTAGTCTTCTGAGATAAAGTAGACAATAGTGTTTAATCGGATGTGCTATTGGAATGTAGCCGGTGACACTAATAGGAACAGTGAGGGAGAAGCTGGATCTATTTGTTAAACCAGCTCTAAATGAAGCTTTCATACTCTGAGTATCCATCACCTTTCTTCTGAGGTTTTATCCATACTAAACAAGTCTTTATGGCATTGCCACCTTTGTCATGTTGTGTTGTTTTGGGTTTTTGTGTGTTTAACTCAACGGTATAATAGATCTGACATTTGTTTCCCCTCTTCTCCTTTCCTCTCCCCCTGTTCTATAATCCTTTTTCTCTCTCTTTTTACCATAAGCTTCCCTGAGCCTTCTTGGAAGGTTCTTTGTATGAAAAGGTGGCCCTTCAAACATGTAACTTTTTGGTTTCATTTAGAGGGCTGAATTTGCAGAAACTTGTCTGAAGAAGTGTGCACCTGATTTCTTATGTTAAAGGTCTGAGTATGTGAGCCTTGCATATACAGTTCTGCATGCCTAAGTACACATGTTCTTGCAAGTCCTTTGAAAATTTGATCCAAGCTGTTTCAACTTGATATTCAGTGACTTTATTTTTTCTGTTTGTAAGCATTCCACTGACTCTGATCCTTTGTTGTCTAGGTTCAGTTAACAGACTTTGAAAATTCTGCATATGTTGTGTTTGTAGTATTGCTAACCAGAGTGATTCTGTCATATAAACTGGATTTTCTCATCCCTTTATCTAAGGTAAGAGTGAAAGCCATTGCATGAATTTTGAAACTTGGGATGCTCTTTCTAAACATTAAATCAGTAGCTGGCAGTGTTTTTGCAACAGCGGGCCAGAATGACCTGGCATGGGTCCAAAGCAGGCGGGTACTGGGACCCACAGGCTAGTGCTAGGACTCGGCCACTGCTGCTGCCACATCTCCCCACTGCCTGGCTTATGATACAGCATTGGTGAAGCTTCTGGATTCATAGATTCATAGATGCTAGGGTCGGAAGGGACCTCAATAGATCATCGAGTCCGACCCCCTGCATAAGCAGGAAAGAGTGCTGGGCCTACATTACCCCAGCTAGATACACATCTAGCCTTCGCTTGAAGACCCCCAGGGTAGGGGAGAGCACCACCTCCCTTGGGAGCCCGTTCCAGACCTTGGCCACTCGAACTGTGAAGAAGTTCCTCCTAATATCCAATCTAAATCTGCTCTCTTCTAGCTTGTGGCCATTTATTTCTTGTAACCCCCCGGGGGGGCCTTGGTGAATAAATACTCACCAATTCCCTTCTGTGCCCCCCTGATGAACTTATAGGCAGCCACCAGGTCGCCTCTCAACCTTCTCTTGCGGAGGCTGAAAAGGTCCAGTTTCTCTAGTCTCTCCTCGTAGGGCTTGGCCTGCAGGCCCTTAACCATACGAGTGGCCCTTCTCTGGACCCTCTCCAGATTATCCGCATCCTTCGTGAAGTGCGGCGCCCAGAATTGCACGCAGTACTCCAGCTGCGGTCTGACCAGCGCCCGATAGAGGGGAAGTATCACCTCCTTGGACCTATTTGTCATGCATCTGCTGATGCACGATAAAGTGCCATTGGCTTTTCTGATGGTTTCGTCACACTGCCGACTCATGTTCATCTTGGAGTCCACTAGGACTCCAAGATCCCTTTCCACTTCCGTGCCACCCAGCAGGTCATTTCCTAGGCTGTAGGTGTGCTGGACATTTTTCCTCCCTAGATGCAGCACTTTGCATTTCTCCTTGTTGAACTGCATTCTGTTGTTTTCTGCCCACTTGTCTAACCTGTCCAGGTCTGCTTGCAGCTGCTCCCTGCCCTCCGGCATGTCCACTTCGCCCCATAGCTTAGTGTCATCTGCAAACTTGGACAGAGTACATTTCACTCCCTCATCCAAGTCGCTGATGAAGACATTAAAGAGTATCGGTCCAAGGACCGAGCCCTGCGGGACCCCACTGCCCACACCCTTCCAGGTCGAAACCGACCCATCCACCACGACTCTCTGGGTGCGACCCTCCAGCCAATTCTCCACCCACCGGACTGTGCAGTCATCCAAGTCACAGCCCCTTAACTTGTTCACCAGTATGGGGTGGGATACCGTATCAAAGGCCTTCCTGAAATCCAAGTATACGACATCCACCCCTCCTCCTGCGTCAAGGCGTTTTGTAACCTGGTCATAAAAAGAGACTAGATTGGTCAGGCATGATCTGCCTGCCACGAACCCATGCTGGTTTCCCCTCAGCATAACTTGCCCTGCCGGGCTCTCACAAATGTGAGCCTTGATAATTTTTTCAAAGACTTTGCCAAGGATGGAGGTGAGACTAACTGGCCTATAGTTGCCTGGGTCCTCCTTCCTCCCCTTCCTGAAAATGGGAACCACATTGGCCCTTTTCCAGTCCTCCGGGACTTGACCCGTGCGCCACGAGCGTTCAAATATTCCCGTGAGTGGCTCTGCAATGATGTCGGCCAGTGCCTTCAGTACCCTCGGATGGAGCTCATCCGGGCCTGCCGACTTAAAGGCATCCAGTTCTTCCAAGTGACCCTGCACCACCTCAGGGTCCACGCATGGAAGTCTGGTGCCTTGCTGCTGCCTCCCTACACTCCCAGTGAGAGACTTGGATGTAGCACAGGCCAAGTCCCCTGCCACTGAACACCTTTGACATCTCCTGGCCCTGTGGGTCAGATCAGGAGAATGTTTAACCAATCTTCTATCATAAAAGTTAGGCATCTCCTATGATAAATTAGATTTAAATTTTTTGCACTAGTCCTGTGCACATCTGCTTTTTCTTTAAAGGCTCACTTCTGCAGCAACCCACATAAGTACCTGCACATTTTAGTGCATTTCACAAGTCACTAGACAAGTCCAAGCCTTATTTCAGCACTGCAGACTCTCTTAGAAAATATCCTTATGCCACCTTGCCATTAATTATTTACATAAAGAAATTAAATGCATATTATTAATACCCTTGCTTGGATTGTAAACAGTACTGTAATCCTTGTCCCAGAGCAAGGACTCTCACAATATGCATGTAGAACATCTTGCACATTGGGACCTCACTACCATCATAACAGTTTACACAGTGCACCCTAGTGACTGTAACTGTGAGAGAGTGCTTATGCTAAGCAAGGCCTAGCATTAAAAAAAATGCACTGAAGCTCCCAGAATGCTTCAAGGAGGTTGAGGAGTCAGCGATTGACATTCTGGTAATCACTTTCTGACCCTTAGATGAAAATACTGAATTTCTGACCTTTAAACAATGATAAAAATAGCAGACATGCCGCTTACATTGTTAAAAATAGGAAACTGCATGGCTAAACCACAATGACGAAAAAACAACCGCATATTATGTCAGTTTTGATATGTTAAACCTGCAAAAACCAGCAAAACATATAGATGAATAATGTATTTAGGTTATAGAAAATTAGCATAAGAAATATAAAGGTCATTAAGGATTAACATAAGAAGTGTAATGATTATAATACAAAGCGTATCACCTGATATTATAATATAGATAAGTTAACTAAATAACCAATAGAAGTAAGAATTAGAAATGCATATGTATAAGTGTTATCATATATAATTAATAGTAAAGTTATGTTAGATGCCTCACTTCCACCATGGGGACAGTTTTGTATCTTTTGCCTAAAAAAAGATAAGGGACTCCTTTTAAATGAGCTGTTGGCCAGTTCTGAGACTACTGAATCAGGCAGCCGCACCTAGCCTCCGGGTTAGAGAGCAAGGGCTTGATTTGGGAACCTCGTGAACCAACAGACCTCCTTTAGTTTATGACTTTGTGAAACAATAAAAGTTTTAAATTGAACAGGTCTGAGCCTGTGCTTAATTCAGTCCTATATAATTCGGCATCGAGCTCCCACAACTGCAGGCTGGGGCCAGTGGCAGCATTGCAGTCTTCCCGGTGCTTGGCGCAAGGTGTGTCAAGCAGTGCTGCTGGCCCCAGCCTGCAGCAGCTGCCTGCTGAAACCCTGCACACAGATCGGGGGCTTGAGCCCCCTGGGAAGAGCTGCGGGAAGCGATCAGAGAGCTGAGGAATTGAACTAGGAGCTACATGTCAGTATCAGAGCAGTCATTCCGTGACTCCTCTTAGTTTTTGTTTCCCTGCAAGCCCAGGTCCGAAACGTTTCAGAGCCTTCCGTTTTGATTTGGATTTGGTCTTTTGGGTGCCAAAAACAGCCCCAAATACCTCTGAAATGAAACTGCTACCAAAATTTTGTACAGCCCTAATAAACTGGTCTTACATGACAAATTGTTACTGTGGGAGCTCGATGCCGAATTTTTTTTAATGCTAGGCCTTGCTTAGCATAAGCACTCGCTCAGCAGTGGTAGCCTGCTGAAACCCAGCACAGAGATCCGGGGGCCCACACCCTCTGGGAAGAGCTGGGGAATGATCAGAGCAGGGGAATCAAACTGGTGATAGGGAATCCCTGCCATATGTCCTGGCTCCGAAGGGAGCAGAGATCTGCGCCAGGGTCTCCTCCCTGCTGCTGCCCACCTCACACAGCCCCACATGGCTGGGGTAGCATAGGGTGGGCAGCAGTGACGAGAAGACCCCAGCACGGATTTCTGCTCCCTACAGAGCAGAGTTGCACAGCAGGGAGCAGCAGGCTTGCTCACCTCTCTGCACTGCTTCCCTGCCCTGGGACCCAGCGTGACGGGGATCAGAGATCCATGTGGGGGTCTCCTTGCCTGCCCAGCTGAGTAGGGCTGTGCAGAGTTTCCCTTGCAGCCCATTCAAAACAGATTTGCAGGAGATTCAGCCAAAACGAAGCAGGACAGTGATCTGAAACACTGAAATAAATCACTGTCCTCCGAAACAGCCGAATCCGAAATCGAATCGAAACATACCTGTTTCGCACAGCCCAATGATTTATAATTTCTGCCATCTTGCTCAGTTCCACTGACCTCTGGTCTGTCTTATCTTCTCCTGTGTCTTGATGAAAGATACATGAAAGTCATGCTGCAGATATTGTCTTGGTCTCAGCACTATGTAGAAATGTTTCCTACATACAAGCTACTTTTAAAAGAACTGTATTATGGTTGTAGACTCCGGGACCCAGAAGTTTGGAAATGCCGGAATTATGGTTGCTCATGCAACCTGATTTCCTTCCCCACTCCAAGGACTCCTGCCTTGTTTAGGATGCAAGCAGCTATTCAATAATGTTTTTATTATTGATCAGTATGACTCCATTGCTTATTTACTGAACAGTATTCAAACCCTTCTCTGGAAAAGCACGCACATAGCTTGAAAGTCTTTTTAATACCCCTGTGAGCTGAGGGGTAATGGTATACCTGTCTTATGGATTGGGAACCACAGAGGTTTGGTAGAAGAATCCACTAATTTGGGGTCCCCAGTTTTAGATGTATGGGACCTGTTTCAGTTACCCCTGCCTCCAAGATAATACTTAATATTCTATGGCAACTTTTTAAAGCACATCTCTGACTCCAGCTGCAGCTGTGACTGCTTCATTCAAATTGGCATGGCAAAATGTATTTTTCCTGATCTTGCTTTTGGATGAACAATTTTGGCTTAAGATTTTTGAATAGCAGCCTTACACAGGCACTTGACAAGGAAAACTTGGTCTAAACACTGACAGACAATTGAGAAGAGCATCTAATAATGGGAAGCTTTGCACAACTTGAATATGAGTGTTACCAGCCTTGCACACAATTTCATTGATAGTATCTTGTGCAGGGGGTCAGACATGATGATCCTTTGGGGGCCCTTCTGACTCTACAATCTGTGAATCCTATTGCTGGTATTCATTCTTTAACAGTTCTAAGAACAATAATAACAGAAGCAACTTTAAAAAGCTAAATACTTTTTGGAGTCTGGTTTTTATATTTTAAAAGTAAGCAACAGAAATGTCTTTGAGCATTATCCAGTACCACATCTGTGGTCTGCAGGTAGGAATGAACATAAATAAGCAGGCACGTAAAATGATCATTATGTGAAGTGCCTTTAAAGTCTGGCTCATTACTTTTTGTTAGTGAAAGCCAGTTTAAAATTGGGTCAAGTACATGGTGAACCTAGATCCAGTAAAAAATTAGGTCACTCAGACCTGTTGAGGCTTCATCAGAGATTTACATGGCTATTAGTAAACCTGCTTTTGTCACTTAGACTAAGGATTTATGGGGCTATTCTCTCACTAATGCCACCTCTTCAGCCTCGTAAGTTATGCTTGTTTAAGAATGGTTTTAATTGTTCAAAATAGTCTAAAGAGTATTGTCGCAGAGCACTGAGGTGCTCTGCTCCTATAAAGAGGGGAGGTGTGTCACAGAGCATGCAGGTGCCCTGCTCCTTAGGGTGGAAACAGCTAGGCAGAGGGCCCTAGCAGGGAGTAGGGAGCTCAGCTGCTGGTTACCAGGGCAGCCACAGTAGTAATAAAGAAGCACAGCTGTGGGTTGCCCAGGGAACTGGTGAGTCAGCTGACCGGAAGGGGCAGGGCCTGACCTATATATAAATTCAGGCTGAGGCCAGGGATGGCGTTCTCTGTCAGCGGCCATAGGGGTGGGATCTCTGCTGGAGCAAGAAAAGAAAAAGGCCAGGGTGCACAGGTAGTTGTTACGGGTGAAACAAGGAGACACCCTGTGACAGGCTTGAAATGTGGTTATAGCCAGATGGCTTAGTTTATGTTGTAGCCAAGGGGCTTGAGTTTGTGTTGATGATTTACTGTTTACAACCGGAGAACCGGGTGAGGCTATTAGGAGTTGGAGGAGGCCTCATAGGGGCTCCACAGTAGCATAGGGACCCCGGTGCCAGAGAGGGCACAGCATTCAGGGGTGCACTGACCTCAGCCCGGAGAAGGGGAGCTGAGAATTAGAGGCCAGGTAAGGCTGAGGCTGCCTGAGCCCAGCAGGAAGTCGAGACCCTGAGGAGGAGAGTTGGGGCCAGGCACAATGACAGCCACCTGAGCCCCAAGGCTGCGGTAACCACCAAGGCAAAGGGGGTGGTATGAGAAGGCCCCCTGAGGCAAAGGGGGCGGCGACTGACGAGTGCCAGAGCACCTGTGGGGCACGGGGTTGTGAGACAAGACTGCGGAAAGCCAGAGCGCCAGAGGGGGTGCAGAGAGCCAGACAGACCGAACGACGTCTGGGATATCTGCAAGGCTTGGGGCATGGTACAGGGGCGGTTGGAGCCACGCATAGCCCATAAGGCTGGGGTGCACTGAGTCGCACAATACTGAACTGGGGCCAGGATACAACAGAGCACCATGTCCAAGGGGACAGAAGGCAGCCTCCCTTATACATATAAAGATCAAGACGTGGCAGGAGAGAATGAGGGTGCTTTAACACAAACTTGGCACAGCAGGGGGCATTAGGGGAAATCATGGCCACCCCTAGGACCCCATGGTGTGACAAGTATACACAACTATATTATAGTACACTAGTAAAGGATTAAGAGAATAGATATTTCTGATATACTTAAATAAGACTAAAGACAGGTGTTTTTGTAACTTCTTTAACACTTTTGCATGGTGTTTAAAAATAAAAGAGCAAAAGCCATGTAGTAAATCCTATCCCTTCCTCCAAAGACCATGTTAGTTGTTTGAAAGTGATATTCTGTTTACTCCCAACAAACTTACCAATTAAATAATTTGAATACAGTTTTTACAGTTGCTTGCTGGCATTGCTGCAGAGCTCATTGAAGGCTCAGATTTTAAAATCTTTGCCCTAAACTTCTATTTTTCTTCTGCCTGAAACATACAGGTCACTTTTGGGATTGCATTAAATATATAATTGTATCCTCACTAAATTGGTAAAAGTCCCCTTTTTTGAAAGTGTATTTTGGGATGCATTGAGTTTCCTGCAAGTTTGAAGAAAACTATTTCCGATAGCTGTACTCTGACTGCTTTCTGGTTAAATCTCGTTTAAAAAAGAAGCCTCTTCTTTTTAAAACAAAAAACAAAAAAAACCTCCCATTCTAGTCCTTCATGTCTTGTACTGTAACAACATAGAGGTGCACCAATACATTGGTCCAATGTCATAAATTTCATAGATTTCATAGACATTAGGGCTGGAAGGGACCTCGGAAGATTATCAAGTCTAGCCCCTCACCCAAAGGGCAGGAAGTCAGCTGGGGTCATAGGATCCCAGCAAGAAAAGCATCCAGTTTACTCTTGAAGGTGTTCAATGTAGGTGCTTGAACCACCTTCGATGTCAGGCTGTTCCAGACCTTGGGGGCTCGGACAGTAAAGAAATTCTTTCTTATGTCCAGCTTGAAACGGTCTCGTAGTAGTTTATGACCGTTTGACCTTCTGACCCCTTGGGGCGGTCTGGTGAACAGATGTTCCCCCAGATCCTGGTGGTCACCCCTGATAAACTTATAGGTGGCCATCAGATCACCCCTGAGCCTGCACTTTTCCAGGCTAAAGAGTCCCATGTCTCTCAGCCTGTCATCATAAGGTCTGTTTTCCTGACCTCTCATCATGCGCGTGGCTCTTCTCTGGACTCTCTTGATCTTCTCAACATCCTTTTTGAATTGTGGAGCCCAAAACTGGATGCAGTACTCCAGCTGCAGCCTCACCAAGGCAGAGTACAAGGGATCACCCGCCTGGATCACCTGCCTGTCTTCTGGTGGGGACGCTTTGCCCCAAAGTTTGGTGTCATCGGCGAACTTGGCCAGTCTGCTTCTGACTCCATTGTCCACATCATTAATGAAGATGTTGAATAATATGGGTCCAAGCCTAGAGCCTTGGGGGACCCCACTGGTCACAGGACACCATGATGAGTGACTGCCATCAATTACAACCCTCTGGGTCCAACCACAGGGCCAATTTCCCAGCCAGCGGATCATGGTGGACCCAGGGCCACAGTTGGCCAGTTTTGCCAAGAGGTGATTATGGGATAGCAGATCAAAGGCTTTTTTGAAGTCAAGATATATGACATCAATCTCTTCTCCCTTGTCCAGGTGATAGGTCACCTGGTCGTAGAAGGAAATGAGATTGGTCAAGCAAGACCTACCCACACCAAACCCGTGCTGGTGTTACAAATTACGCTCTTAAAAACGCATGCAGTTTGCTCTAGGCTGGGGCAATGATCACGCAGAGCAAGTATCCAAAGTCAGATACAGAATCTTTATTCACTGCAGCAAGGTGCCTCTGAGGAGGGACCCCACCTACCAGTTATAATACTATTTTATACCTTGTTAGTACGTCAGCAGTAGTTCGTGATTAGCTCGTGCTTGTAAGAATACCCAATCATCTACTAACTAAATTACTATTCTATCTAATCAAGTGACATTGTGCGCGTGAACACTGAAGTTTAACTCTCATGACTGCATATTCTATATATTCTTGCCAAGTAGCCTGCTTGAAAGAAAACAATCTTTGTACTGCTTTCAAGGTTCCTCTGTTGATGAGGCTCCTCTGTTGACCGGATTCAGCTAGTGTCATCTCTTATCAGTAACCCTTTACGCAGCACTTCTCTTCTCACCCGTCTAGTATGTGCTGTGTCCACTTCTATGTATTGAGGTTAAAGGTAAAAGAAATGGCCGTACTTCTATATTGCAAAATCCCCACACAACGCTGGCTATCCCTTAAGATGTTGGCGTCGGCCAGTCTGTTAAGGATGGCCTCTTTAATAAATTTTTCTAAGATCTTCCCTAGGATAGAAGTCAGGCTGGTGGGCCTATAGTTAGCCAGATCCACTTTCCTCCCTTTCTTGAAGATAGGCACCACGTTGGCCTCCTTCCAGTCTTCAGGCACTACACCAGAGCGCCAAGAATTTTCAAAGATCCGTGCCAGGGGCCTGGGCTATGAAGCTTGCCAGCTCCTTGAGTACCCTGGGGTGTAGATTATCAGGGCTGGCTGACTTGAAGGCATTCAGCTTCTCAAAATATGCCTTCACGAGGTCAGCTTTTATGGAGGGCAGGGGATCTCCCTGTCCCTTAGCGGGCTGAGACTGATGAAAGACGGACACAAAGTACCCATTTAATAGGTTGGCTTTTTCCTGGGTGTCAGTTGTCAGTTGACCCATCTGATTCAGCAGGGGTCCAATGTTGCCCTTGCTTTTCCTCCAGCTCCCCACATATCTGAAAAATAACTTTTTATTGTCCTTGATGCTCGAAGCTAGTTGGAGTTCAGTTGCAGCCTTGGCTTTCTGGTTTGCTCCCTGCGGGACCAGACCAGTGCAGAATAATCCTCCTTGGAGTTGATTCCCGTCCTCCATCCTTTGTAGGCTTTTCTTTTTAGCCTTAGGAGATCTGCTAGGTCCCTGGAGAGCCAGGGGGGCTGCTGTGCCCTCTTGCTGCCTTTTCTTCAAGATGGAATAGAATTAACTTGTGCATTTGAGGATCGCTCCCTTGAGAAGCAATCGCCTTTCTTGAACCCCCCTGTCCCTGGGGTCATGGTCCCTTAAGGCCTCACTGACAAGCCTCCTGAGCTTGTCAGAGTCGGCTTTTCTGAAGTCAAGGACTTCCGTGTTGCTGACTGACTTTACGGTGGATGATAAAGGTGATCAGCTCATGGTTGCTGTTACCCAGCTTCCCATCAATCACTCACTAGGT